>NW_025727724.1:1200000-1500000 GCF_021461385.2 Schistocerca piceifrons | reverse complement strand
CTGAAGTGAAGCATCGGAATCCAAAACTAGTGTCACAGGAATGGTTCAAACCATAGACAGTAGGAAGAGTCAGTCTTCTTGTACTTAAGTCGGCATTGTGCCTTTTGTATTTACTTCCGATGCAATTTCTGTGTTTCATCGTCAATAAGAAGGTCCAAGGGATACTGTAAACCTGAGGTGAAGCATCGGAATCTATAACTAGTGTCAGAGGAATGGTTCAAAGCATAGTCAATAAGAAGAGTCAGTCTTCTTGTACTTAAGGGGGCAATATAAATTTTCTATTTAATCCCGATGCAATTTCTGTGTTTCATCGTCAATAACAAGGTCCAAGGGATACAGTAAACATGAAGTAAAGCATCGGAATCTATAATTAGTGTCACAGGAATGGTTCAAACATAGACGGTAGGAAGAGGCAGTCTTCTTGTACTTAAGTCGGCATTGTGCCTGTTGTATTTAATTCCGATGCAATTTCTGTGTTTCATCGTCAATGAGAATGTCCAAGGGATACAGTAAACCTCAAGTGAAGCATCGGAATCTATAACTAGTGTCACAGGAATGGTTCAAATCATAGTCAGTAGGGAGAGTCGGTCTTCATGTACTTAAGTCGGCATTGTGCCTTTTGTATTTAATTCCGATGCAATTTCTATGTTTCATCGTCAATAAGAAGGTCCAAGGGATACAGTAAACATGAAGTAAAGCATCGGAATCTATAACTAGTGTCACAGGAATGGTTAAAACATAGACAGTAGGAAGAGGCAGTCTTCTTGTACTTAAGTCGGCATTGTGCCTTTTGTATTTAATTCCGATGCAATTTTTGTGTTTCATCGTCAATAAGAAGGTCCAAGGGATACAGTAAACCTGAAGTGAAGCATCGGAATCTATAACTAGGGTCACGCTCATTTTTCAAAACAAAGTCTGTAAGAAGAGTCAGTCTTCTTGTCCTTATGTCGGCATTGTGCCCTTTGTATTTAATTCCGACGCAATTTCTGTGTTTCATCGTCAATAAGAAGGTCCAAGGTATACAGTAAAACCGGAGTGTACCATCGAAATCTATAACTAGTGTCACAGAAATGGTTCAAAGCATAGACAGTAAGAAGAGTCAGTCTTCGTGTACTTAAGTCGGCATTTTGCCTTTTGTATTTAATTCCGATGCAATTTCTGTGTTTCATCGTCAATAAGAAGGACCAAGGGATACAGTAAACCTGAAGTGAATCAACGGTATCTATAACTAGTGTCACAGGAATGGTTCAGAACGTAGTCAGTAAGAAGAGTCAGTCTTCTTGTACTTATGTCGACATTGTGCCTTTTCTATTTCATTCCGATGCAATTTCTGTGTTTCATCGTCAATAACAAGGTCAAAGGGATACAGTAAACCTGGAGTGAACCATTGGAATCTATAACTAGAGTCAATGGAATGGTTCAAATCATAGACAGTAAGAAGTGTCAGTCTTCTTCTACTTAAGTCGGCATTGTGCCTTTTGTATTTAATTCCGATGCAATTTCTGTGTTTCATCGTCAAAAAGAAGGTCCAAGGGATACAGTAAACCTGAAGTGAAGCATCGGAATCTATAAATAGTGCCACAGGAATGGTTCAAAGCATAGACAGTAGGAAGAGTCAGTCTTCTTGTACTTAAGTCGGCATTGTGCCTTTTGTATTTAATTGCGATGCAATTTCTGTGTTTCATCGTAAATAAGAAGGTCCAAGGGATACAGTAAACCTGAAGTGAAGCATCGGAATCTACTACTAGTGTCACAGGAATGGTTCAAAACAAAGTCAGTAAGAAGAGTCAGTCTTCTTGTCCTTATGTCGGCATTGTGCCTTTTGTATTTAATTCCGATGCAATTTCTGTGTTTCATCGTCAATAACAAGGTCCAAGGGATACAGTAAACCTGGAGTGTAGCATCGGAATCTATAACTAGTGTCACAGGAATGGTTCAAATCATAGTCAGTAAAAAGAGTCAGTCTTCTTGTACTTAAGTCGGCATTGTGCCTTTTGTATTTAATTCCGAAGCAATTTCTGTGTTTAATCTTCAATAAGAAGGTCCAAGGGATACAGAAAACCTGAAGTGAAGCATCGGAATCTATTACTAGTGTCACAGGAATGGTTCAATACATAGACAGTAGGAAAAGTCAGTCGTCTTGTACTTAAGTCCCCATTGTGCATTTTCTATTTAATTCCGATCAATTTCTGTGTTTCATCGTCAATAAGATGGTCAGAGGGATACAGTAAACCTGAAGTGAAGCATCCGAATCTATAACTAGTGTCACAGGAATGGTTCAAACATAGTCAGTAAGAAGAGTCAGTCTTCTTGTACTTAAGTCGGCATTGTGCCTTTTGTATTTAATTCCGATGCAATTTCTGTGTTTCATCGTCAATAAGAAGGTCAGAGGGATACTGTAAACCTGAAGTGAGCATCGGAATCTATAACTAGTCTCACAGGAATTATTCAAAACATAGTCAGTAAGAAGAGTCAGTCTATTTATACTTAAGTCAGCATTGTGACTTTTGTGTTTAATTCCGATGCAATTTCTCTGTTGCATCGTCAATAAGAAGGTCCAAGGGATACAGTAAACCTCAAGTGAAGCATTGGAATCTATAACTAGTGGCACAGGAATGGTACAAAACATAGACAGTAAGAAGAGTCAGTCATCTTGTACTTAAGTCGGCATTGTGCCTTTTCTATTAAATTCCGATGCAATTTCTGTGTTTCATCGTCAATAAGAAGGTGCAAGGGATACAGTAAACCTGAAGTGAAGCATCGGAATCTATAACTAGTGTCACAGGAATGGTTCAAAACATAGACAGTGGGAAGAGTTAGTCATCTTGTACTTAAGTCGGCATTGTGCCTTTTGCATTTAATTCCGATGCAATTTCTGTATTTCTTCGTCAATAAGAAGGTCCAAGGGATACAGTAAACCTGAAGTGAAGCATCGCAATAATCTATAACTAGTGTCACAGGATTGGTTCAAAACATTGTCAGTAGGAAGAGAAGGTCTTCATGCACTTAAGTCGGCATTGGGTCTTTTATATTTAATTCCGTTGCAATTTCTGTGTTTCATCGTCAATAAGAAGGTGCAAGGGATACAGTAAACCTGAAGTGAAGCATCGGAATCTATAACTAGTGTCACAGGAATGGTTCAAAACATAGACAGTAGGAAGAGTTAGTCTTCTTGTACTTAAGTCGGCATTGTGCCTTTTGTATTTAATTCCGATGCAATTTCTGTGTTTCATCGTCAATAAGAAGGTCCAAGGGTTACAGAAAACCTGAAGTGAAGCATCGGAATCTATAACTAATGTCACAGGAATGGTTCAAAACATAGACAGTAAGATATGTCAGTCACCTTGTACGTAAGTCGGCATTGTGCATTTTCTATTTAATTCCGATACAATTTATGTGTTTCATCGTCAATAAGAAGGTCAGAGGGATACAGTAAACATGAAGTGAAGCATCGGAATCTATAACTAGTGTCACAGGAATGGTTCAAAACATAGACAGTAGGAAGAGTTAGTCTTCTTGTACTTAAGTCGGCATTGTGCCTTTTGTATTTAATTCCGATGCAATTTCTGTGTTTCATCGTCAATAAGAAGGTCCATGGGATACAGTAAACCTGAAGTGAAGCATCGGAATCTATAACTAATGTCACAGGAATGGTTCAAAACATAGACAGTAAGATATGTCAGTCACCTTGTACTTAAGTTGACATTGCGCATTTTCTATTTAATTCCGATACAATTTATGTGTTTCATCGTCAATAAGAAGGTCAGAGGGATACAGTAAACCTGAAGTGAAGCATCCGAATCTATAACTAGTGTCACAGGAATGGTTCAAAACATAGTCAGTAAAAAGAGTCCGTCTTCTTGTACTTATGTCAGCATTGTGCCTTTTGTATTTAATTTCGATGCAATTTCTGTGTTTCATCGTCAATAAGAAGGTCAGAGGGATACAGTAAACTTGATGTGAGCATCGGAATCTATAAATAGTGTCACAGGAATGGTTCAAAGCTTAGTCAGTAAGAAGAGTCAGTCTTCCTGTACTTAAGTCGGCATTGTGCCCTTTGTGTTTAATTCCGATGCAATTTCTGTGTTTCATCGTCAATACGTAGGTCCAAGGGATACAGTAAACCTCAAGAGAAGCATCGGAATCTATAACTAGTGTCACAGGAATGGTTCAAAACATAGACAGTAAGATATGTCAGTCTTCTTGTACTTAAGTCGGCATTGTGCATTTTCTATTATTCTCCGATGCAATTTCCGTGTTTCATCGTCAATAAGAAGGTCAGTGGGACACAGTAAACCTGAAGTGAAGCATCGCAATCTATAACAGGTGTCACAGGAATGGTTCAAAACATAGTCAGTAAGAAGAGTCAGTCTTCTTGTACTATATTCGGCATTGTGCCTTTTGTATTTAATTCCGATGCAATTTCTGTGTTTCATCGTCAAAAAGAAGGTCCAAGGGATACAGTAAACCTGAAGTGAAGCATCGGAATCTATAAATAGTGCCACAGGAATGGTTCAAAGCATAGACAGTAGGAAGAGTCAGTCTTCTTGTACTTAAGTCGGCATTGTGCCTTTTGTATTTAATTGCGATGCAATTTCTGTGTTTCATCGTAAATAAGAAGGTCCAAGGGATACAGTAAACCGGAAGTGAAGCATCGGAATCTACTACTAGTGTCACAGGAATGGTTCAAAGCAAAGTCAGTAAGAAGAGTCAGTCTTCTTGTCCTTATGTCGGCATTTTGCCTTTTGTATTTAATTCCGATGCAATTTCTGTGTTTCATCGTCAATAACAAGGTCCAAGGGATACAGTAAACCTGGAGTGTAGCATCGGAATCTATAACTAGTGTCACAGGAATGGTTCAAATCATAGTCAGTAAAAAGAGTCAGTCTTCTTGTACTTACGTCGGCATTGTGCCTTTTGTATTTAATTCCGAAGCAATTTCTGTGTTTAATCTTCAATAAGAAGGTCCAAGGGATACAGTAAACCTGAAGTGAAGCATCGGAATCTATTACTAGTATCACAGGAATGGTTCAATACATAGACAGTAGGAAAAGTCAGTCGTCTTGTACTTAAGTCCCCATTGTGCATTTTCTATTTAATTCCGATGCAATTTCTGTGTTTCATCGTCAATAAGATGGACAGAGGGATACAGTAAACCTGAAGTGAAGCATCCGAATCTATAACTAGTGTCACAGGAATGGTTCAAACATAGTCAGTAAGAAGAGTCAGTCTTCTTGTACTTAAGTCGGCATTGTGCCTTTTGTATTTAATTCCGATGCAATTTCTGTGTTTCATCGTCAATAAGAAGGTCAGAGGGATACTGTAAACCTGAAGTGAGCATCGGAATCTATAACTAGTCTCACAGGAATTATTCAAAACATAGTCAGTAAGAAGAGTCAGTCTTTTTATACTTAAGTCAGCATTGTGACTTTTGTGTTTAATTCCGATGCAATTTCTCTGTTGCATCGTCAATAAGAAGGTCCAAGGGATACAGTAAACCTCAAATGAAGCATTGGAATCTATAACTAGTGGCACAGGAATGGTACAAAACATAGACAGTAAGAAGAGTCAGTCATCTTGTACTTAACTCGGCATTGTGCCTTTTCTATTAAATTCCGATGCAATTTCTGTGTTTCATCGTCAATAAGAAGATCAGAGGGGTACAGTAAACCTGATGTGAAGCATCGGAATCTATAACTAGTGTCACAGGAATGGTTCAAATCATTGACAGTAGGAAGAGTCAGTCTTCTTGTACTTAAGTCGGCATAGTGCCTTTTGTATTTAATTCCGATGCAATTTCTGTGTTTCATCGTCAATAAGAAGGTCCAAGGGATACAGTAAACCTGAAGTGAAGCATCGGAAGCTATAACTAGGGTCACAGGAATGGTTCAAAACATAGACTGTAAGAAGAGTCAATCTTCTTGTACTTAAGTCGGCATTGTGCCTTTTGTATTTAATTCCGATGCAATTTCTGTGTTTCATCGTCAATGAGAAGGTGCAAGGGATACAGTAAACCTGAAGTGAAGCATCGGAATCTATAACTAGTGTCACAGGAATGGTTCAAAACATAGACAGTGTGAAGAGTTAGTCATCTTGTACTTAAGTCGGCATTGTGCCTTTTGCATTTAATTCCGATGCAATTTCTGTATTTCTTCGTCAATAAGAAGGTCCAAGGGATACAGTAAACCTGAAGTGAAGCATCGCAATAATCTATAACTAGTGTCACAGGAATGGTTCAAAACATTGTCAGTAGGAAGAGAAGGTCTTCATGCACTTAAGTCGGCATTGGGTCTTTTATATTTAATTCCGTTGCAATTTCTGTGTTTCATCGTCAATAAGAAGGTCCAAGGGTTACAGTAAACCTCAAGTGAAGCATCGGAATCTATAACTAGTGTCACAGGAATGGTTCAAAACATAGACAGTAGGAAGAGTTAGTCTTCTTGTACTTAAGTCGGCATTGTGCCTTTTGTATTTAAATCCGATGCAATTTCTGTGTTTCATCGTCAATAAGTAGGTCCAAGGGTTACAGAAAACCTGAAGTGAAGCATCGGAATCTATAACTAATGTCACAGGAATGGTTCAAAACATAGACAGTAAGATATGTCAGTCGCCTTGTACTTAAGTCGGCATTGTGCATTTTCTATTTAATTCCGATACAATTTATGTGTTTCATCGTCAATAAGAAGGTCAGAGGGATACAGTAAACCTGAAGTGAAGCATCCGAATCTATAACTAGTGTCACAGAAATGGTTCAAAACATAGTCAGTAAAAAGAGTCAGTCTTCTTGTACTTATGTCAGCATTGGGCATTTTGTATTTAATTCCGATGCAATTTCTGTGTTTCATCGTCAATAAGAAGGTCAGAGGGATACAGTAAACTTGCGGTGAGCATCGGAATCTATAAATAGTGTCACAGGAATGGTTCAAAACTTAGTCAGTAAGAAGAGTCAGTCTTCTTGTACTTAAGTCGGCATTGTGCCCTTTGTGTTTAATTCCGATGCAATTTCTGTGTTTCATCGTCAATACGTAGGTCCAAGGGATACAGTAAACCTCAAGTGAAGCATCGGAATCTATAACTAGTGTCACAGGAGTGGTTCAAAACATAGACAGTAAGATATGTCAGTCGCCTTGTACTTAAGTCGGCATTGTGCATTTTCTATTTAATTCCGATGCAATTTCCGTGTCTCATCGTCAATAAGAAGGTCAGTGGGACACAGTAAACCTGAAGTGAAGCATCGCAATCTATAACAGGTGTCACAGGAATGGTTCAAAACATAGTCAGTAAGAAGAGTCAGTCTTCTTGTACTTTTTTCGGCATTGTGCCTTTTGTATTTAATTCCGATGCAATTTCTGTGTTTCATTGTCAATAAGAAGGTCCAAGGGATACAGTTAACCTGAAGTGAAGCATCGGAATCTATAACTAATGTCACAGGAATGGTTCAAAGCATAGACAGTAAGATATGTCAGTCGCCTTGTACTTAAGTCGGCATTATGCATTTTCTATCTAATTCCGATGCAATTTCTGTGTTTCATCATCAATAAGAAGGTCAGAGGGATACAGTAAACCTGAAGTGAAGCATCCGAATCTAAAAGTCGTCTCACAAGAAAGGTTCAAAACATAGACAGTAAGAAGTGTCAGCCTTATTGTACTTATGTCGGCTTGTGCCTTTTGTGTTTGATTCCGATGCAATCTCTGTGTTTCATCGTGAATACGAAGCTCCAAGGTGTACAGTAAACCTGAGGGGAAGTATCGACATCTATTACTGGTCTCACAGGAGAGATTCAAAACATAGACAGTAACAAGAGTCATTCTTCTTGTACTTAAGTTGGCATTGTGCCTTTTGTATTTAATTCCGATGCAATTTCTGTGCTTCATCGTCAATATGTAGGTCCAAGGAATACAGTAAACATCAAGTGAAGCATCGGAATCTATAACTAGTGTCACAGGAATGGTTCAAAACATAGACAGTAGGAAGAGTTAGTCATCTTGTACTTAAGTCGGCATTGTGCCTTTTGTATTTAATTCCGATGCAATTTCTGTATTTCTTCGTCAATAAGAAGGTCCAAGGGATACAGTAAACCTGAAGTCAAGCATCGCAATAATCTATAACTAGTGTCACAGGAATGGTTCAAAACATTGTCAGTAGGAAGAGAAGGTCTTCATGCACTTAAGTCGGCATTGGGTCTTTTATATTTAATTCCGTTGCAATTTCTGTGTTCCATCGTCAATACGAAGGTCCAAGGGTTACAGTAAACCTCAAGTGAAGCATCGGAATGTATAACTAGTGTCACAGGAATGGTTCAAAACATAGACAGTAGGAAGAGTTAGTCATCTTGTACTTAAGTCGGCATTGTGCCTTTTGTATTTAATTCCGATGCAATTTCTGTGTTTCATCGTCAATAAGAAGGTCCAAGGGATACAGTAAACCTGAAGTGAAGCATCGGAATCTATAACTAATGTCACAGGAATGGTTCAAAACATAGACAGTAAGATATGTCAGTCACCTTGTACTTAAGTCGGCATTGTGCATTTTCTATTTAATTCCGATACAATTTATGTGTTTCATCGTCAATAAGAAGGTCAGAGGGATACAGTAAACCTGAAGTGAAGCATCCGAATCTATAACTAGTGTCACAGGAATGGTTCAAAACATAGTCAGTAAAAAGAGTCAGTCTTCTTGTACTTATGTCAGCATTGTGCCTTTTGTATTTAATTCCGATGCAATTTCTGTGTTTCATCGTCAATAAGAAGGTCAGAGGGATACAGTAATCTTGATGTGAGCATCGGAATCTATAAATAGTGTCACAGGAATGGTTCAAAACTTAGTCAGTAAGAAGAGTCAGTCTTCCTGTACTTAAGTCGGCATTGTGCCCTTTGTGTTTAATTCCGATGCAATTTCTGTGTTTCATCGTCAATACGTAGGTCCAAGGGATACAGTAAACCTCAAGAGAAGCATCGGAATCTATAACTAGTGTCACAGGAATGGTTCAAAACATAGACAGTAAGATATGTCAGTCGCCTTGTACTTAAGTCGGCATTGTGCATTTTCTATTATTCTCCGATGCAATTTCCGTGTTTCATCGTCAATAAGAAGGTCAGTGGGACACAGTAAACCTGAAGTGAAGCATCGCAATCTATAACAGGTGTCACAGGAATGGTTCAAAACATAGTCAGTAAGAAGAGTCAGTCTTCTTGTACTTTTTTCGGCATTGTGCCTTTTGTATTTAATTCCGATGCAATTTCTGTGTTTCATTGTCAATAAGAAGGTCCAAGGGATACAGTTAACCTGAAGTGAAGCATCGGAATCTATAACTAATGTCACAGGAATGGTTCAAATCACAGACAGTAAGATATGTCAGTCGCCTTGTACTTAAGTCGGCATTATGCATTTTCTATTTAATTTCGATGCAATTTCTGTGTTTCATCATCAATAAGAAGGTCAGAGGGATACAGTAAACCTGAAGTGAAGCATCCGAATCTAAAAGTCGTCTCACAGGAAAGGTTCAAAACATAGACAGTAAGAAGCGTCAGCCTTATTGTACTTATGTCGGCTTGTGCCTTTTGTGTTTGATTCCGATGCAATCTCTGTGTTTCATCGTGAAAACGAAGCTCCAAGGTGTACAGTAAACCTGAGGTGAAGTATCGACATCTATTACTGGTCTCACAGGAGAGATTCAAATCATAGACAGTAACAAGAGTCATTCTTCTTGTACTTAAGTTGGCATTGTGCCTTTTGCATTTAATTCCGATGCAATTTCTGTGTTTCATCGTCAATATGTAGGTCCAAGGAATACAGTAAACATCAAGTGAAGCATCGGAATCTATAACTAGTGTCACAGGAATGGTTCAAAACATAGACAGTAGGAAGAGTTAGTCATCTTGTACTTAAGTCGGCATTGTGCCTTTTGTATTTAATTCCGATGCAATTTCTGTATTTCTTCGTCAATAAGAAGGTCCAAGGGATACAGTAAACCTGAAGTCAAGCATCGCAATAATCTATAACTAGTGTCACAGGAATGGTTCAAAACATTGTCAGTAGGAAGAGAAGGTCTTCATGCACTTAAGTCGGCATTGGGTCTTTTGTATTTAATTCCGTTGCAATTTCTGTGTTCCATCGTCAATACGAAGGTCCAAGGGTTACAGTAAACCTCAAGTGAAGCATCGGAATCTATAACTAGTGTCACAGGAATGGTTCAAAACATAGACAGTAGGAAGAGTTAGTCTTCTTGTACTTAAGTCGGCATTGTGCCTTTTGTATTTAATTCCGATGCAATTTCTGTGTTTCATCGTCAATAAGAAGGTCCAAGGGATACAGTAAACCTGAAGTGAAGCATCGGAATCTATAACTAATGTCACAGGAATGGTTCAAAACATAGACAGTAAGATATGTCAGTCACCTTGTACTTAAGTCGGCATTGTGCATTTTCTATTTAATTCCGATACAATTTATGTGTTTCATCGTCAATAAGAAGGTCAGAGGGATACAGTAAACATGAAGTGAAGCATCCGAATCTATAACTAGTGTCACAGGAATGGTTCAAAACATAGTCAGTAAAAAGAGTCAGTCTTCTTGTACTTATGTCAGCATTGTGCCTTTTGTATTTAATTCCGATGCAATTTCTGTGTTTCATCGTCAATAAGAAGGTCAGAGGGATACAGTAATCTTGATGTGAGCATCGGAATCTATAAATAGTGTCACAGGAATGGTTCAAAACTTAGTCAGTAAGAAGAGTCAGTCTTCCTGTACTTAAGTCGGCATTGTGCCCTTTGTGTTTAATTCCGATGCAATTTCTGTGTTTCATCGTCAATACGTAGGTCCAAGGGATACAGTAAACCTCAAGAGAAGCATCGGAATCTATAACTAGTGTCACAGGAATGGTTCAAAGCATAGACAGTAAGATATGTCAGTCGCCTTGTACTTAAGTCGGCATTGTGCATTTTCTATTATTCTCCGATGCAATTTCCGTGTTTCATCGTCAATAAGAAGGTCAGTGGGACACAGTTAACCTGAAGTGAAGCATCGGAATCTATAACTAATGTCACAGGAATAGTTCAAAACATAGACAGTAAGATATGTCAGTCGCCTTGTACTTAAGTCGGCATTGTGCATTTTCTATTTAATTCCGATGCAATTTCTGTGTTTCATCATCAATAAGAAGGTCAGAGGGATACAGTAAACCTGAAGTGAAGCATCCGAATCTAAAAGTCGTCTCACAGGAAAGGTTCAAAACATAGACAGTAAGAAGTGTCAGCCTTATTGTACTTATGTCGGCTTGTGCCTTTTGTGTTTGATTCCGATGCAATCTCTGTGTTTCATCGTGAATACGAAGCTCCGAGGGGTACAGTAAACCTGAGGTGAAGTATCGACATCTATTACTGGTCTCACAGGAGAGATTCAAAACATAGACAATAACAAGAGTCATTCTTCTTGTACTTAAGTTGGCGTTGTGCCTTTTGCATTTAATTCCGATGCAATTTCTGTGTTTCATCGTCAATACGTAGGTCCAAGGGATACAGTAAACCTCAAGTGAAGCATCGGAATCTGTAACTAGTGTCACAGGAATGGTTCAAAACATAGTCAGTAGGAAGAGTCGGTCTTCATGTACTTAAGTCGGCATTGTGCCTTTTGTATTTAATTCCGATGCAATTTCTGTGTTTCATCGTCAATAAGAAGGTCCAAGGGAAACAGTAAACCTGAAGTGAAGCATCGGTATCTATAACTAGTGTCACAGGAATGGTTCAAAACATAGTCAGCAACAAGAGTCAGTCTTCTTGTCCTTAAGTCGGCATTGTGCCTTTTGTATTTAATTCCGATGCAATATCTGTGTTTCATCGGCAATAAGGTCAGAGGGATACAGTTAACCTGAAGTGAAGCAACGGAATCTATAACTAGTGTCACAGGAATGCTTCAAATCATAGTCAGTAAGAAGAGTCAGTCTTCTTGTCCTTAAGTCGGCATTGTGCCTTTTGTATTTAATTCCGATCCAATTTCTGTGTTTCATCGTCAATAAGAAGGTCCAAGGGATTCAGTAAACCTGAAGTGAAGCATCGGAATCTATAACTAGTGTCACAGGAATGGCTCAAAGCATAGACAGTAAGAAGAGTCAGTCTTCTTGTACTGAAGTCGGCATTGTGCCTTTTGAATTGAATTCCGATGCAATTTCTGTGTTTCATCGTCAATAAGAAGGTCAGAGAGATACAGTAAACCCGAACTGAAGCATCGGAATCTATAGCTAGTGTCACAGGAATGCTTCAAATCATAGTCAGTAAGAAGAGTCAGTCTTCTTGTCCTTAAGTCGGCATTGTGCCTTTTGTATTTAATTCCGATCCAATTTCTGTGTTTCATCGTCAATAAGAAGGTCCAAGGGATACAGTAAACCTAAAGTGAAGCATCGGACCCTGTAACTAGTGTCACAGGAATGGTTCAAAACATAGACAGTAAGAAGAGTCGGTCTACATGTACATAAGTCGGCATTTGGCCTTTTGTATTTAATTCCGATGCATTTTCAGAGTTTCAACGTCAATAAGAAGGTCCAAGGGATACAGTAAACCTGAAGTGAAGCATCGGAATCTGTAACTACTGTCACAGGAATGGTTCAAATCATAGACAGTAGGAAGAGTCAGTCTTCTTGTACTTAAGTCGGCATTGTGCCTTTTGTATTTAATTCCGATGCAATTTCTGTGTTTCATCGTCAATAAGAAGGTCCAAGGGATACAGTAAACCTGAAGTGAAGCATTGGAAACTATAACTAGTGTCTCAGGAATGGTTCAAAACATGGACAGTAAGAAGAGTCAGTCTTCTTGTACTTAAGTCGGCATTGTGCCTTTTGTATTTAATTCCGATGCAATTTCTGTGTTTCATCGTCAATAAGAATGTCCAAGGGATCCAGTAAACCTGAAGTGAAGAATCGAAAACTATAACTAGTGTCACAGGAATGGTTCAAACCACTATAACTAGTGTCACAGGAATGGTTCAAAACATAGACAGTAAGAAGAAACAGTCTTCTTGTACTTAAGTCGGCATTGTGCCTTTTGTATTTAATTCCGATGCAATTTCTGTGATTCATCGTCAATAAGATGGCCCAAGGGATACAGTAAACCTGAAGTGAAGCATCGCACTCTATAACTAGTGTCACAGAAATGGTTCAAAACATAGACAGTAGAAGAGTCAGTCATCTTGTACTTAAGTCGGTATTGTGCCTTTTGTATTTAATTCCGATGCAATTTCTGTGTTTCACCGTCAATAAGAAGGTCCAAGGGAAACAGTAAACCTGAAGTGAAGCATCGGAATCTATAACTAGTGTCACAGGAATGGTTCAAAGCATAGTCAGCAACAAGAGTCAGTCTTCTTGTCCTTAAGTCGGCATTGTGCCATTTGTATTTAATTCCGATGAAATATCTGTGTTTCATCGGCAATAAGGTCAGAGGGATACAGTTAACCTGAAGTGAAGCAACGGAATCTATAACTAGTGTCACAGGAATGGTTCAAAACATAGACAGTAGGAAGAGTCAGTCTTCTCGTACTTAAGTCGGCATTGTGCCTTTTGTATTAAATTCCGATGCCATTTCTGTGTTTCATCAACAATAAGAAGGTCAGAGGGATACAGTAAACCTGAAGTGAAGCATCGGAATCCAAAACTAGTGTCACAGGAATGGTTCAAAACATAGACAGTAGGAAGAGTCAGTCTTCTTGTACTTAAGTCGGCACTGTGCCTTTTGTATTTAATTCCGATGCAATATCTGTGTTTCATCGTCAATAAGAAGGTCCAAGGTATACAGTAAACCTGGTGTGAAGCATCGGAATCTATAACTAGTGTCACAGGAATGGTTCAAAACAAAGGGAGTAAGAAGGGTCAGTCTTCTTGTACTTAAGTCGGCATTGTGCCTTTTCTATTTAATTCCGACGCCATTTCTGTGTTTCATCGGCAATATGAAGGTCAGAGGGATACAATAAACCTGAAGTGAAGCATCGGAATCTATAACTAGTGTCACAGTAAGAACAGTCAGTCTTCTTGTCCTTAAGTCGGCATTGTGCCTTTTGTATTTAATTCCGATGCAATTTATGTGTTTCATCGTCAATAAGAAGGTCCAAGGGATTCAGTAAACCTGAAGTGAAGCATCGGAATCTATAACTAGTGTCACAGGAATGGCTCAAAGCATAGACAGTAAGAAGAGTCAGTCTTCTTGTACTGAAGTCGGCATTGTGCCTTTTGAATTGAATTCCGATGCAATTTCTGTGTTTCATCGTCAATAAGAAGGTCAGAGGGATACAGTAAACCCGAAGTGAAGCATCGGAATCTATAGCTAGTGTCACAGGAATGCTTCAAATCATAGTCAGTAAGAAGAGTCAGTCTTCTTGTCCTTAAGTCGGCATTGTGCCTTTTGTATTTAATTCCGATCCAATTTCTGTGTTTCATCGTCAATAAGAAGGTCCAAGGGATACAGTAAACCTGGAGGGAAGCATCGGAATCTATAACTAGTGTCACAGGAATGGTTCAAAACATAGACAGTATGAAGAGTCAGTCTTCTTGTACTTAAGTCGGCATTGTGCCTTTTGTATTTAATACCGATGCAATCTCTGTGTTTCATCGTCAATAAGAAGGTCCATGGGAAACAGTAAACCTGAAGTGAAGCATCCGAATCTAAAAGTCGTCTCACAGGTAAGGTTCAAAACATTGACAATAACAAGTGTCAGCCTTATTGTACTTAAGTCGGCATTGTGCCTTTTGTGTTTGATTCCGATGCAATCTCTGTGTTTCATCGTGAATACGAAACTCCAAGGGGTACAGTAAACCTGAGGTGAAGTATCAACATCTATTACTGGTCTCACAGGAGAGATTCAAAACATAGACAGTAAGAAGAGTCATTCTTCTTGTACTTAAGTCGGCATTGTGCCTTTTGTATTTAATTCCGTTGCAATTTCTGTGTTTCATCGTCAATAAGAAGGTCCAAGGGATACAGTAAACCTGGAGTGAAGCATCGGACTCTGTAACTAGTGTCACAGGAATGGTTCAAAACATAGACAGTAAGAAGAGTCGGTCTTCATGTACATAAGTCGCCATTTGGCCTTTTGTATTTAATTCCGATGCATTTTCAGAGTTTCAACGTCAATAAGAAGGTCCAAGGGATACAGTGAACCTGAAGTGAATCATCGGAAGCTGTAACTACTGTCACAGGAATGGTTCAAATCATAGACAGTAGGAAGAGTCAGTCTTCTTGTACTTAAGTCGGCATTGTGCCTTTTGTATTTAATTCCGATGCAATTTCTGTGTTTCATCGTCAATAAGAAGGTCCAAGGGACACAGTAAACCTGAAGTGAAGCATCGGAATCTATAACTAGTGTCACAGGAATGGTTCAAAACATAGACAGTAAGAAGAAACAGTCTTCTTGTACTTAAGTCGGCATTGTGCCTTTTGTATTTAATTCCGATGCAATTTCTGTGTTTCATCGTCAATAAGAAGGCCCAAGGGATACAGTAAACCTGAAGTGAAGCATCGCACTCTATAACTAGTGTCACAGAAATGGTTCAAAACATAGACAGTAGAAGAGTCAGTCATCTTGTACTTAAGTCGGCATTGTGCCTTTTGTATTTAATTCCGATGCAATTTCTGTGTTTCATCGTCAATAAGAAGGTCCAAGGGAAACAGTAAACCTGAAGTAAAGCATCGGAATCTATAACTAGTGTCACAGGAATGGTTCAAAACATAGTCAGCAACAAGAGTCAGTCTTCTTGTCCTTAAGTCGGCATTGTATCCTTTTGTATTTAATTCCGATGCAATTTCTGTGTTTAATCGGCAATAAGGTCAGAGGGATACAGTTAACCTGAAGTGAAGCAACGGAATCTATAACTAGTGTCACAGGAATGGTTCAAAACATAGACAGTAGGAAGAGTCAGTCTTCTCGTACTTAAGTCGGCATTGTGCATTTTGAATTGAATTCCGATGCAATTTCTGTGTTTCATCGTCAATAAGAAGGTCAGATGGATACAGTAAACCCGAAGTGAAGCATCGGAATCTATAGCTAGTGTCACAGGAATGCTTCAAATCATAGTCAGTAAGAAGAGTCAGTCTTCTTGTCCTTAAGTCGGCATTGTGCCTTTTGTATTTAATTCCGATGCAATTTCCGTGTTTCATCGTCAATAAGAATGACCAAGGGATACAGTAAACCTGGAGTGAAGCATCGGAATCTATAACTAGTGTCACAGGAATGGTTCAAAACATAGTCAGTGTGAAGAGTCAGTCTTCTTGTACTTAAGTCGGCATTGTGCCTTTTGTATTTAATACCGATGCAATCTCTGTGTTTCATCGTCAATAAGAAGGTCCAAGGGATCCAGTAAACCTGAAGTGAAGAATCGAAAACTATAACTAGTGTCACAGGAATGGTTCAAAACATAGACAGTAACAAGAGTCAGTCTTCTTGTACTTAAGTCGGCATTGGGCCTTTTGTATTTAATTCCGATGCATTTTCTGAGTTTCAACGTCAATAAGAAGGTCCAAGGGATACAGTAAACCTGAAGTGAAGCATCGGAATCTGTAACTACTGTCACAGGAATGGTTCAAATCATAGACAGTAGGAAGAGTCAGTCTTCTTGTACTTAAGTCGGCATTGTGCCTTTTGTATTTAATTCCGATGCTATTTCTGTGTTTCATCGTCAATAAGAAGGTCCAAGCGATACAGTAAACCTGAAGTGAAGCATTGGAAACTATAACTAGTGTCTCAGGAATGGTTCAAAACATGGACAGTAAGAAGAGTCAGTCTTCTTGTAGTTAAGTCGGCATTGTGCCTTTTGTATTTAATTCCGATGCAATTTCTGTGTTTCATCGTCAACAAGAATGTCCAAGGGATCCAGTAAACCTGAAGTGAAGAATCGAAAACTACAACTAGTGTCACAGGAATGGTTCAAAACATAGACAGTAACAAGAGTCAGTCTTCTTGTACTTAAGTCTGCATTGTGACATTTGTATTTAAATCCGATGGGATTTCTGTGTTTCATCGTCAATAAGAAGGTCCAAGGGACACAGTAAACCTGAAGTGAAGCATCGGAATCTATAACTAGTGTCACAGGAATGGTTGAAAGCATAGACAGTAAGAAGAAACAGTCTTCTTGTACTTAAGTCGGCATTGTGCCTTTTGTATTTAATTCCGATGCAATTTCTGTATTTCATCGTCAATAAGAAGGTCAGTGGGATACAGTAAACCTGAAGTGAAGCATCGGGATCTATAACCAGAGTCACGGGAATGGTTCAAGCATAGTCAGTAAGAAGTGTCAGTCTTCTTGTACTTAAGTAGGCATTGTGCCTTTTGTATTTAATTCCGATGCAATTTCAGTGTTTCATCGTCAATAAGAAGGTCCAAGGGGTAAAGTAAACCTGAAGTGAAGCATCGGAATCTATAACTAGTGTCACAGGAATGGTTCAGAACATAGACAGTAAAAAAAGTCAGTCGTCTTGTACTTAAGTCGGCATTGTGCCTTTTCTATTTAATTCCGATGCTATTTCTGTGTTTCATCGTCAATAAGAAGGTCCAAGAGATACAGTAAACCTGAAGTGAAACATCGGAATCTATCACTAGTGACACCGGAATGGTTCAAAACATAGACAGTATGATGAGTCAGTCTTCTTGTACTTAAGTCGGCATTGCGCCTTTTGTATTAAATTCCGATGCAATTTCTGTGTTTCATCGTCAATGAGAAGATCAGAGGGATACAGTAAACCTGAAGTAAAGCATCGGAATCTAGAACTAGTGTCACAGGAATGGTTCGAAACATAGACAGTAGGAAGAGTCAGTCTTCTTGTACTTATGTCGGCATTGTGCCTTTTGTATTTAATTCCGATGCAATTTCTGTGTTTCATCGTCAATAAGAAGGTCAGAGGGATACAGTAAACCTGAAGTGAAGCATCGGAATCTATAACTAGTGTCACAGGAATGGTTCAAAGCGTAGTCAGTAAAAAGAGTCAGTCTTCTTGTACTTAAGTCGGCGTTGTGCCTTTTTCCTTTAATTCCGATGCAATTTCTGTGTTTCATCGTCAATAAGAAGGTCAGAGGGATACAGTAAACCTGAAGTGAAGCATCGGAATCTATAACTAGTGTCACAGGAATGGTTCAAAACATAGACGGTAAGATGAGTCAGTCTTCTTGTACTTACGTCGGCATTGTGCCTTTTTTATTTAATTCCGATGAGATTTCTGTGTTTCTTCGTCAATAAGAAGATCAAAGGGATACAGTAAACCTGAAGTGAAGCATCGGAATCTATAACTAGTGTCACAGGAATGGTTCAAAACATAGACAGTAGGAAGAGTCAGTCTTCTTGTACTTAAGTTGGCATTGTGCCTTTTGTATTTGATACCGATGCAATATCTTTGTTTCATCGTCAATAAGAAGGTCCAAGGGATACAGTAAAACTGAAGTGAAGCATCGGAATCTATAACTAGTGTCACAGGAATTGTTCAAAACATAGACAGTAAGAAGAGTCAGTCTTCTTGTACTTAAGTCGGCATTGAGCCTTGTGTATTTAATTCCGATGCAATTTCTGTGTTTCATCGTCAATAAGAAGGTCCAAGGGATACAGTAAACCTGAAGTGAAGCATCGGAATTATGAACTGGTCTCACAGGAATGGATCAAACCATAGACAGTAAGAAGAGTCAGTCTTCTTGTATTTAGGTCTCCATTGAGACTTATGT
The DNA here is from genome assembly GCF_021461385.2 of Schistocerca piceifrons. Lineage (NCBI taxonomy): Eukaryota > Metazoa > Arthropoda > Insecta > Orthoptera > Acrididae > Schistocerca > Schistocerca piceifrons. The sequence goes on along the minus strand of NW_025727724.1, from coordinate 1,481,318 downwards.
CTTTAATTCCGATGCAATTTCTGTGTTTGATCGTCAACAAGAAGGTCCAAGGGAAACAGTAAACCTGAAATGAAGCATCGGAATCTAAAAGTCGTCTCACAGGAAAGGTTCAAAACACAGACAGTAAAAAGTGTCAGCCTTATTGTACTTAAGTCGGCATTGTGACTTTTGTGTTTGATTCCGATGCAATCTCTGTGTTTCATAGTGAATACGAAGGTCCTAGGGGTACAGTAAAATCGAGGTGAAGTATCGGAATCTAAAACTGGTCTCACAGGAGAGATTCAAAACATAGACGATAAGAAGAGTCAGTCTTCTCTTACTTAAGTCGGCATTGTGCCTTTTGTATTTAATTAGGAAGCAATTTTTGTGTTTCATCGTCAATAAGAAGGTCAGAGGGATACAGTAAACCTGAAGTGAAGCATCGGAATCTATAACTAGTGTCACAGGAATGGTTCTAATCATAGTCAGTAAGAAGTGTCAGTCTTTTTGTACTTAAGTCGGCATTGTGCCTTTTGTGTTTAATTCCGATGCAATTTCTGTGTTTCATCGTCAATAAGAAGGTCCAAGAGATACAGTAAACCTGAAGTGAAGCATCGGAATCAATAACTAGTGTCACAGGAATGGTTCAAAACATAGACAGTAAGATGAGTCAGTCTTCTTGTACTTAAGTCGGCATTGTGCCTTCTTCATTTAATTCCGATGCAATTTCTGTATTTCATCGTCAACAAGAGGATCAGAGGGATACAGTAAACCTGAAGTGAAGCATCGGAATCTATAACTAGTGTCACAGGAATGGTTCAAAACATAGACAGTAGGAAGAGTCAGTCTTCTTGTACTTAAGTCGGCATTGTGCCTTTTGTATTTAATTCCGATGCAATATCTGTGTTTCATCGTCAATGAGAAGGTCCAAGGGATACAGTAAACCTGAAGGGAAGCATCGGGATCTATAACTAGAGTCACGGGAATGGTTCAAACATAGTCAGTAAGAAGTGTCAGTGTTCTTGTACTTAAGTCGGCATTGTGCCTTTTGTGTTTAATTCCGATGCAAATTCTGTGTTTCTTCGTCAATAAGAAGGTCCAAGAGATACAGTAAACCTGAAGTGAAGCATCGGAATCAATAACTGGTGTCACAGGAATGGTTCAAAACATAGACAGTAAGATGAGTCAGTCTTCTTGTACTTAAGACGGCTTTGTGCCTTTTGTATTTAATTCCGATGCAATTTCTGTGTTTCATCGTCAATAAGAAGATCAAAGGGATACAGTAAACCTGAAGTGAGGCATCGGGATCTATAACTAGAGTCACGGGAATGGTTCAAACATAGTCAGTAAGAAGAGTCAGTCTTCTTGTACTTAAGTCGGCATTGTGCCTTTTGTACTAATTCCGATGCAATTTCTGTGTTTCATCGTCAATAAGAAGGTCCAAGGGATGCAGTAAACCTGAAGTGAAGCATCGGAATCTATAACTAGTGTCACAGGAATGGTTCAAAGCATAGACAGTAAGAAAAGTCAGTCGTCTTGTACTTAAGTCGGCATTGTGCCTTTTCTATTTAATTACAATGCAATTTCTGTGTTTCATCAAGAATAAGAAAGGCAGAGGGATACAGTAAACCTGAAGTGAAGCATCCGAATCTATAAGTAGTGTCACAGGAATGATTCAAAACATAGTCAGTAAAAAGAGTCAGTCTTCTTGTACTTAAGTCGGCATTGTGCATTTTGTATTTAATTCCGATGCAATGTCTGTATTTCATCGTGAATAAGAAGGTCAGAGGGATACAGTAAACCTGAAGTGAATCATCCGAATCCATAACTAGTGTCACAGGAAGGGTTCAAATCGTAGTCAGTAAAAAGAGTCAGTCTTCTTGTACTTAAGACGGCGTTGTGCCTTTTTCATTTAATTCCGATCCAATTTCTGTGTTTCATCGTCAATAAGAAGGTCAGAGAGATACAGTAAACCTGAAGTGAAGCATCGGAATCTTTAACTAGTGTCACAGGAATGGTTCTAATCATAGTCAGTAAGAAGAGTCAGTCTTTTTGTACTTAAGTCGGTATTGTGCCTTTTGTGTTTAATTCCGATGCAATTTCTGTGTTTCATCGTCAATATGAAGGTCCAAGAGATACAGTAAACCTGAAGTGAAGCATCCGAATCTATAACTAGTGTCACAGGAATGATTCAAAACATAGTCAGTAAAAAGAGTCAGTCTCCTTGTACTTAAGTCGCCATTGTGCCTTTTGTATTTAATTCCGATGCAATTTCTGCATTTCATCGTTAATAAGGTCAGAGGGATACAGTTAACCTGAAGTGAAGCTTCCGAATCCATAACTAGTGTCACAGGATTTTTTCAAAACGTAGTCAGTAAAAAGAGTCAGTCTTCTTGTACTTAAGACGGCGTTGTGCCTTTTTCATTTAATTCCGATGCAATTTCTGTGCTTCATCGTCAATAAGAAGGTCAGAGGGATACAGTAAACCTGAAGTGAAGTATCGGATTCTATAACTAGTGTCACAGGAATGGTTCTAATCGTAGTCAGTAAGAAGAGTCAGTCTTTTTGTACTTAAGTCGGCATTGTACCTTTTGTGTTTAATTCTGATGCAATTTCTGTTTTCATCGTCAATAAGAAGGTCCAAGAGATACAGTAAACCTGAAGTGAAGCATCGGAATCAATAATTGGTGTCACAGGAATGGTTCAAAACATAGACAGTAAGATGAGTCAGTCTTCTTGTACTTAAGTCGGCATTGTGTCTTTTGTATTTAATTCCGATGCAATTTCTGTGTTTCATCGTCAATAAGAAGATCAATGGGATACAGTAAACCTGAAGTGAGGCTTCGGGATCTATAACTAGAGTCACGGGAATGGTTCAAACATAGTCAGTAAGAAAAGTCAGTCATCTTGTACTTAAGTCGGCATTGTGCCTTTTGTACTAATTCCGATGCCATTTCTGTGTTTCATCGTCAATAAGAAGGTCCAAGGGATGCAGTAAACCTGAAGTGAAGCATCCGAATCTATAAGTAGTGTCACAGGAATGATTCAAAGCATAGTCAGTAAAAAGAGTCAGTCTTCTTGTACTTAAGTCGGCATTGTGCCTTTTGTGTTTAATTCCGATGCAATTTCTGTGTTTCTTCGTCAATAAGAAGGTCCAAGAGATACAGTAAACCTGAAGTGAAGCATCGGAATATATAACTAGTGTCACAGGAATGGTTCAAAACATAGCCAGTAAGAAGAGTCAGTCTTCTTGTACTTAAGTAGGCATTGTGGCGTTTCTATTTAATTCCGTTGCTATTTCTGTGTTTCATCGTCAATATGAAGGTCGGAGGGATACAGTAAACCTGAAGTGAGGCATCGGGATCTATAACTAGAGTCACGGGAATGGTTCAAACATAGTCAGTAAGAAGAGTCAGTCTTGTTGTATTTAAGTCGGCATTGTGCCTTTTGTACTAATTCCGATGCAATATCTGTGTTTCATCGTCAATAAGAAGGTCCAAGGGATACAGTAAACCTGAAGTGAAGCATCGGAATCTATAACTAGTGTCACAGGAATGGTTCAAAGCATAGACCGTAAGAAAAGTCAGTCGCCTTGTACTTAAGTCGGCATTGTGCCTTTCTATTTAATTCCGATCCAATTACTGTGTTTCATCGAGAATAAGAAGGTCAGAGGGATACAGTAAACCTGAAGTGAAGCATCCGAATCTATAACTAGTGTCACAGGAAGGATTCAAAACATAGTCAGTAAAAAGTGTCAGTCTTCTTGTACTTAAGTCGGCATTGTGCATTTTGTATTTAATTCCGATGCAATGTCTGTATTTCATCGTGAATAAGAAGGTCAGAGGGATACAGTAAACCTGAAGTGAAGCATCAGAATCCATAACTAGTGTCACAGGAATGGTTCAAAACGTAGTCAGTAAAAAGAGTCAGTCTTCTTGTACTTAAGACGGCGTTGTGCCTTTTTCATTTAATTCCGATGCAATTTCTGTATTTCATCGTCAATATGAAGGTCAGAAGGATACAGTAAACCTGAAGTGAAGCATCGGAATCTATAACTAGTGTCACAGGAATGGTTCAAAGCATAGACAGTAAGAAAAGTCAGTCGTCTTGTAGTTAAGTCGGCATTGTGCCTTTTCTATTTAATTACAATGCAATTTCTGTGTTTCATCAAGAATAAGAAAGTCAGAGGGATACAGTAAACCTGAAGTGAAGCATCCGAATCTATAAGTAGTGTCACAGGAATGATTCAAAACATAGTAAGTAAAGAAAGTCAGTCTTCTTGTACTTAAGTCGGCATTGTGCATTTTGTATTTAATTCCGATGCAATGTCTGTATTTCATCGTGAATAAGAAGGTCAGAGGGATACAGTAAACCTGAAGTGAATCATCCGAATCCATAACTAGTGTCACAGGAAGGGTTCAAATCGTAGTCAGTAAAAAGAGTCAGTCTTCTTGTACTTAAGACGGCGTTGTGCCTTTTTCATTTAATTCCGATCCAATTTCTGTGTTTCATCGTCAATAAGAAGGTCAGAGAGATACAGTAAACCTGAAGTGAAGCATCGGAATCTATAACTAGTGTCACAGGAATGGTTCTAATCATAGTCAGTAAGAAGAGTCAGTCTTTTTGTACTTAAGTCGGTATTGTGCCTTTTGTGTTTAATTCCGATGCAATTTCTGTGTTTCATCATCAATATGAAGGTCCAAGAGATACAGTAAACCTGAAGTGAAGCATCCGAATCTGTAACTAGTGTCACAGGAATGATTCAAACATAGTCAGTAAAAAGAGTCAGTCTCCTTGTACTTAAGTCGCCATTGTGCCTTTTGTATTTAATTCCGATGCAATTTCTGTATTTCATCGTGAATAAGAAGGTCAGGGGGATACAGATAACCTGAAGTGAAGCTTCCGAATCCATAACTAGTGTCACAGGATTGGTTCAAAACGTAGTCAGTAAAAAGAGTCAGTCTTCTTGTACTTAAGACGGCGTTGTGCCTTTTTCATTTAATTCCGATGCAATTTCTGTGCTTCATCGTCAATAAGAAGGTCAGAGGGATACAGTAAACCTCAAGTGAAGAATCGGATTCTATAACTAGTGTCACAGGAATGGTTCTAATCGTAGTCAGTAAGAAGAGTCAGTCTTTTTGTACTTAAGTCGGCATTGTACCTTTTGTGTTTAATTCCGATGCAATTTCTGTTTTCATCGTCAATAAGAAGGTCCAAGAGATACAGTAAACCTGAAGTGAAGCATCGGAATCAATAATTGGTGTCACAGGAATGGTTCAAAACATAGCCAGTAAGAAGAGTCAGTCTTCTTGTACTTAAGTAGGCATTGTGGCGTTTCTATTTAATTCCGTTGCTATTTCTGTGTTTCATCGTCAATATGAAGGTCGGAGGGATACAGTAAACCTGAAGTGAGGCATCGGGATCTATAACTAGAGTCACGGGAATGGTTCAAACATAGTCAGTAAGAAGAGTCAGTCTTGTTGTATTTAAGTCGGCATTGTGCCTTTTGTACTAATTCCGATGCAATATCTGTGTGTCATCGTCAATAAGAAGGTCCAAGGGATACAGTAAACCTGAAGTGAAGCATCGGAATCTATAACTAGTGTCACAGGAATGGTTCAAAGCATAGACCGTAAGAAAAGTCAGTCGCCTTGTACTTAAGTCGGCATTGTGCCTTTCTATTTAATTCCGATGCAATTACTGTGTTTCATCGAGAATAAGAAGGTCAGAGGGATACAGTAAACCTGAAGTGAAGCATCCGAATCTATAACTAGTGTCACAGGAAGGATTCAAAACATAGTCAGTAAAAAGTGTCAGTCTTCTTGTACTTAAGTCGGCATTGTGCATTTTGTATTTAATTCCGATGCAATGTCTGTGTTTCATCGTGAATAAGAAGGTCAGAGGGATACAGTAAACCTGAAGTGAAGCATCAGAATCCATAACTAGTGTCACAGGAATGGTTCAAAACGTAGTCAGTAAAAAGAGTCAGTCTTCTTGTACTTAAGACGGCGTTGTGCCTTTTTCATTTAATTCCGATGCAATTTCTGTATTTCATCGTCAATAAGAAGGTCAGAAGGATACAGTAAACCTGAAGTGAAGCATCGGAATCTATTACTAGTGTCACAGGAATGGTTCTAATCATAGTCAGTAAGAAGAGTCAGTCTTTTTGTACTTAAGTCGGCATTGTGCCTTTTGTGTTTAATTCCGATGCAATTTCTGTGTTTCATCGTCAATAAGAAGGTCAGAGGGATACAGTAAACCTGAAGTGAAGCATCGGAATCTATAACTAGTGTCACAGGAATGGTTCTAATCGTAGTCAGTAAGAAGAGTCAGTCTTTTTGTACTGAAGTCGGCATTGTGCCTTTTGTGTTTAATTCCGATGCAATTTCTGTTTTCATCGTCAATAAGAAGGTCCAAGAGATACAGTAAACCTGAAGTGAAGCATCGGAATCAATAACTGGTGTCACAGGAATGGTTCAAAACATAGACAGTAAGATGAGTCAGTCTTCTTGTACTTAAGTCGGCATTGTGCCTTTTGTATTTAATTCCGATGCAAATTTCTGTGTTTCATCGTCAATAAGAAGTTCAAAGGGATACAGTAAACCTGAAGTGAGGTATCGGGATCTATAACTAGAGTCACGGGAATGGTTCAAACATAGTCAGTAAGAAGAGTCCGTCTTCTTGTACTTAAGTCGGCATTGTGCCTTTTGTAGTAATTCCGATGCAATTTCTGTGTTTCATCGTCAATAAGAAGGACCAAGGGATGCAGTAAACCTGAAGTGAAGCATCGGAATCTATAATTAGTGACACAGGAATGGTTCAAAGCATAGACAGTAAGAAAAGTCAGTCGTCTTGTACTTAAGTCGGCATTGCGCCTTTTCTATTTAATTCCGATGCAATTTCTGTGTTTCATCAGGAATAAGAAGGTCAGAGGGTACAGTAAACCTGAAGTGAAGAATCCGAATCTATAAGTAGTGTCACAGGAATGGTTCAAAACATAGTCAGTAAAAAGAGTCAGTCTTCTTGTACTTAAGTCGGCATTGTGCCTTTTGTGTTTAATTCCGATGCAATTTCTGTGTTTCTTCGTCAATAAGAAGGTCCAAGAGATACAGTAAACCTGAAGTGAAGCATCGGAATATATAACTAGTGTCACAGGAATGGTTCAAAACATAGCCAGTAAGAAGAGTCAGACATCTTGACTTCAGTAGGCATTGTGGCGTTTCTATTTACTTCCGTTGCAATTTCTGTGTTTCATCGTCAATATGAAGGTCGGAGGGATACAGTAAACCTGAAGTGAAGCATCGGGATCTATAACAAGAGTCACGGGAATGGTTCAAACATAGTCAGTAAGAAGAGTCAGTCTTCTTGTTTTTAAGTCGGCATTGTGCCTTTTGTACTAATTCCGATGCAATATCTGTGTTTCATCGTAAATAAGAAGGTCCAAGGGATACAGTAAACCTGAAGTGAAGCACCGGAATCTATAACTAGTGTCACAGGAATGGTTCAAAGCATAGACCGTAAGAAAAGTCAGTCGTCCTGTACTTAAGTCGGCATTGTGCCTTTTCTATGTAATTCCGATGCAATTACTGTGTTTCATCGAGAATAAGAAGGTCAGAGGGATACAGTAAGCCTGAAGTGAAGGATCCGAATCTATAACTAGTGTCACAGGAATGATTCAAAACATAGTCAGTAAAAAGAGTCAGTCTTCTTGTACTTAAGACGGCGTTGTGCCTTTTTCATTTAATTCCGATGCAATTTCTGTGTTTCATCGTCAATAAGAAAGTCAGAGGGATACAGTAAACCTGAAGTGAAGCATCGGAATCTATAACTAGTGTCACAGGAATGGTTCTATTCATAGTCAGTAAGAAGAGTCAGTCTTTTTGTACTTAAGTTGGCATTGTGCCTTTTGTGTTTAATTCCGATGCAATTTCTGTGTTTCATCGTCAATAAGAAGGTCCAAGAGACACAGTAAACCTGAAGTGAAGCATCGGAATCAATAACTGGTGTCACAGGAATGGTTCAGAACATAGACAGTAAGATGAGTCAGTCTTCTTGTACTTAAGTCGGCATTGTGCCTTTTGTATTTAATTCCGATGCAATTTCTGTGTTTCATCGTCAATAAGAAGATCAAAGGGATACAGTAAACCTGAAGTGAGGCATCGGGATCTATAACTAGAGTCACGTGAATGGTTCAAACATAGTCAGTAAGAAGAGTCAGTCTTCTTGTACTTAAGTCGGCATTGCGCCTTTTGTACTAATTCAGATGTAATTTCTGTGTTTCATCGTCAATAACAAGGTCGAAGGGATGCAGTAAACCTGAAGTGAAGCATCGGAATGTATAACTAGTGTCACAGGAATGGTTCAGAACATAGACAGTAAGAAAAGTCAGACGTCTTGTACTTAAGTCGGCATTGTGCCTTTTCTATTTAATTCCGATGCAATTTCTGTGTTTCATCGAGAATAAGAAGGTCAGAGGGATACAGTAAAACTGAAGTGAAGCATCCGAATCTATAAGTAGTGTTACAGGAATGATTCAAAACATAATCAGTAACAAGAGTCAGTCTTCTTGTACGTAAGTCGGCATTGTGCATTTTGTATTTAATTCCGATGCAGTTTCTGTGTTTCAATGTGAATAAGAGGGTCAGAGGAATACAGTAAACCTGAAGTGAAGCGTCTGAATCTGTAATAGTGTCACAGGAATGGTTCAAAACGTAGTCAGTAAAATGAGTCAGTCTTCTTGTACTTAAGTCGGCATTGTGCCTTTTTCATTTAATTCCGATGCAATTTCTGTGTTTCATCGTCAATAAGAAGGTCAGAGGGATACAATAAACCTGAAGTGAAGCATCGGGATCTATAACTAGAGTCACGGGAATGGTTCAAACATAGTCTGTAAGTAGAGTCAGTCTTCCTGTATTTAAGTCGGCATTGTGCCTTTTGTACTAATTCCGATGCAATATCTGTGTTTCATCGTCAATAAGAAGGTCCAAGGGATACAGTAAACCTGAAGTGAAGCATCGAAATCTATAACTAGTGTCACAGGAATGGTTCAAAGCATAGACCGTAAGAAAAGTCAGTCGTCTTGTACTTAAGTCGGCATTGTGCCTTTTCCATTTAATTCCGATGCAATTACTGTGTTTCATCGAGAATAAGAAGGTCAGAGGGATACAGTAAACCTGAAGTGAAGCATCCGAATCTATAACTAGTGTCACAGGAATGATTCAAAACATAGTCAGTAAAAAGAGTCAGTCTTCTTGTACTTAAGTCGGCATTGTGCCTTTTTTTATTTAATTCCGATGCAATTTCTGTATTTCATCGTGAATAAGAAGTTCAGAGGCATACAGTAAACCTGAAGTGAAGCATCCGAATCCATAACTAGTGTTACAGGAATGGTTCAAAACGTAGTCAGTAAAAGGAGTCAGTCTTCTTGTACTTAAGACGGCGTTGTGCCCTTTTCATTTAATTCCGATGCAATTTCTGTGTTTCATCGTCAATAAGAAGGTCCAAGAGATACAGTAAACCTGAAGTGAAGCATCGGAATCAATAACTGGTGTCACAAGAATGGTTCAAAACATAGACAGTAAGATGAGTCAGTCTTCTTGTACTTAAGTCGGCATTGTGCCTTTTGTATTTAATTCCGATGCAATTTCTGTGTTTCATCGTCAATAAGAAGATCAAATGGATACAGTAAACCTGAAGTGAGGCATCGGAATCAATAACTAGTATCACAGGAATGGTTCAAAACATAGACAGTAGGAAGAGTCAGTCTTCTTGTACTTAAGTCGGCATTGTGCCTTTTGTATTTAATGTCGATGGAATATCTGTGTTTCATCGTCAATAAGAAGGTCCAAGGGATACAGTAAACCTGAAGTGAAGCATCCGAATCTATTTCTAGTGTCACAGGAATGGTTCAAAACATAGACAGTAGGAAGAGTCAGTCTTCTTGTACTTAAGTCGGCATTGTGCCTTTTGTATTTAAATCCGATGCAATTTCTGTGTTTCATCGTCAATAAGAAGGTCCAAGGGATACAGTAAACCTGAAGTGAAGCATCGGAATTATGAACTGGTCTCACTGGAATGGATCAAAACATAGACAGTAAGATGAGTCAGTCTTCTTGTATTTCGGTCTTCATTGAGACTTATGTATTTAATTCCGATGCAATTTCTGTGATTCATCGTCAATAAGAAGGTCCAAGGGAAACAGTAAACCTCAAGTGAAACATCGGAATCTATAACTAGTGTCACAGGAATGGTTCTAATCATAGTCAGTAAGAAGAGTCAGTCTTTTTGTACTTAAGTTGGCATTGTGCCTTTTGTGTTTAATTCCGATGCAATTTCTGTGTTTCTTCGTCAATAAGAAGGTCCAAGAGATACAGTAAACCTGAGGTGAAGCATCGGAATATATAACTAGTGTCACTGGAATGGTTCAAAACATAGCCAGTAAGAAGAGTCAGCCATCTTGTTCTTAAGTAGGCATTGTGGCGTTTCTATTTAATTCCGTTGCAATTCGTGTGTTTCATCGTCAATAAGAAGGTCAGAGGGCTACAGTAAACATGAAGTGAAGCATCGGGATCTATAACTAGAGTCACGGGAATGGTTCAATCATAGTCAGTAAGAAGAGTCAGTCTTCTTGTACTTAAGTGGGCATTGTGCCTTTTGTACTAATTCCGATGCAATTTCTGTGTTTCATCGTCAATTAGAAGGTCCGAGGGATGCAGTAAACCTGAAGTAAAGCATCGGAATCTATAACTAGTGTCACAGGAATGGTTCAAAGCATAGACAGTAAGAAAAGTCAGTCGTCTTGTACTTAAGTCGGCATTGTGCCTTTTCTATTTAATTCCGATGCAATTTCTGTGTTTCATCGAGAATAAGAAGGTCAGAGGGATACAGTAAACCTGAAGTGAAGCATCCGAATCTATAACTAGTGTCACAGGAATGATTCAAAACATAGTCAGTAAAAAGAGTCAGTCTTCTTGTACTTAAGTCGGCATTGTGCATTTTGTATTTAATTCCGATGCAATTTCTGTGTTTCATCGTGAATAAGAAGGTCAGAGGGATACAGTAAACCTGAAGTGAAGCATCCGAATCTATAACTAGTGTCACAGGAATGGTTCAAAACGTAGTCAGTAAAAAGAGTCAGTCTTCTTGTACTTAAGTCGGCATTGTGCCTCTTGTATTTAATTCCGATGCAGTTTCTGTGTTTCATCGTCAATAAGAAGGTCCAAGGGATACAGTAAACCTGAAGTGAAGCATCGGAATCTATAACTAGTGTCACAGGAATGGTTCAAAGCATAGATAGTAAGAAAAGCCAGTCGTCTTGTACTTAATTCGGCATTGTGACTTTTCTATTTAATTCCGATGCAATTTCTGTGTTACATCGTGAATAAGAAGGTCCGAGGGATGCTGTAAACCTGAAGTGAAGCGTCGGAATCTATAACTAGTGTCACAGGAATGGTTCTAATCATAGTCAGTAATAAGAATCAGTCTTTTTGAACTTAAGTCGGAATTGTGCCTTTTGTGTTTAATTCCGATGCAATTTCTGTGTTTCATCGTCAATAAGAAGGTTCAAGAGATACAGTAAACCTGAAGTGAAGCATCGGAATCTATAACTAGTGTCACAGGAATGGTTCAAAGCATTGACAGTAAGAAGAGTCAGACTTCTTTTACTTTAGTCGGCATTGTGCCTTTTGTAATTAATTCCGATGCAATTTCTGTGTTTCAACGTCAATAAGAAGGTCAGAGGGATACAGTAAACCTGAAGTGAAGCATCGAAATCTATAACTAGTGTCACAGGAATGGTTCAATACATAGCCATTAAGGAGAGTCAATCATCTTGTACTTAAGTAGGCATTGTGGCGTTTCTATTTAATTCCATTGGAGTATCTGAGTTTCATCGTCAATAAGAAGGTCAGAGGGATACAGTAAACCTGAAGTGAAGCATCGGGATCTATAACTAGAGTCAGGGGAATGGTTCAAACATAGTCAGTAAAAAGAGTCAGTCTTCTTGTACTTACGTGGGAATTGTGCCTTTTTCATTTAATTCCGATGCAATTTCTGTGTTTCATCGTCAATAAGAAGGTCCAAGGGATACAGTAAACCTGAAGTGAAGCATCGGAATCTATAACTAGTGTCACAGGAATGGTTCAAAGCATAGACAGTAAGAAAAGCCAGTCGTCTTGTACTTAAGTCGGCATTGTGACTTTTCTATTTAATTCCGATGCAATTTCTGTGTTACATCGTGAATAAGAAGGTCAGAGGGATACATTAAACCTGAAGTGAAGCATCCGAATCTATAACTGTTGTCACAGGAATGGTTCAAAACATAGTCAGTAAAAAGAATCAGTCTTCTTGTACTTAAGTCGGCATTGTGCTTTTGTATTTAATTCCGATGCAATTTCTGTGTTTCATCGTCAATAAGGAGGTCCAAGGGATGCAGTAAACCTGAAGTGAAGCATCGGAATCTATAACTGGTGTCACAGGAATGGTTCAAAACATAGTCAGTAAGAACAGACAGTCTTCTTACACTTAAGTCGGGATTGTACCTTTTTTATTTAATTCCGATGCAGTTTCTGTGTTTCATCGTCAATAAGACGGTCCAAGGGATACAGTAAACCTGGAGTGTAGCATCGGAATCTATAACAAGTGTCACAGGAATGGTTCAAAACATAGATAGTAGGAAGAGTCAGTCTTCTTGTACTGAAGTCGGCATTGTGCCTTTTGTATTTAATTTCGATGCAATTTCTGTGTTTCATTGTCAATAAGAAGGTCAAAGGGATACATTAAACCAGGAGTGAAGCATCGGAATCTATAATTAGTGTCACAGGATTGGTTCAAAGCATAGTTAGTAAGAAGAGACAGTCTTGTTGTACTTAAGTCATCACTGTGCATTTTCTATTTAATTCTGATCATATTTCTGTGTTTCATCGTCAATAAGAAGGTCCAGGGGATACAGTAAACCTGGAGTGAAGCATCGGAATCTATAACTAGTGTCACAGGAATGGTTCAAAGCTTTGACAGTAAGAAGAGTCAGACTTCTTTTACTTTAGTCGGCATTGTGCCTTTTGTAATTAATTCCGATGCAATTTCTGTGTTTCAACGTCAATAAGAAGGTCAGAGGGATACAGTAAACCTGAAGTGAAGCATCGGAATCTATAACTAGTGTCACAGGAATGGTTCAAAACATAGACAGTAGGAAGAGTCAGTCTTCTTGTACTTAAGTGGGTATTGTGCCTTTTGTATTTAATTCCGATGCAATTTCTGTGTTTCATCGTAAATAAGAAGGTCAGAGGGGTACCGTAAACCTGAAGTGAAGCATCGGAATCTATAACTAGAGTCACAGGAATGGTTCAAAACATGGACAGTAAGAAGAGTCAGTCTTCTTGAACTAAAGTCGGCATTCTGCCTTTTGTATTTAATTCCGATGCAATTTCTGTGTTTCATCGTCAATAAGAGGATCAGTGGGATACAGTAAACCTGAAGTGAAGCATCGGAATCTATAACTAGTGTCACAGGAATGATTCAAAACATAGACAGTAGGAAGAGTCAGTCTTCTTGTACTTAACTCGGCATTGTGCCTTTTGTATTTAATTCCGATGCAATATCTGTGTTTCATCGTCAATGAGAAGGTCCAAGGGATACAGTAAACCTGAAGTGAAGCATCGGAATCTATAACTAGTGTCACAGGAATGGATTAAAACATAGACAGTAAGAAGAGTCAGTCTTCTTGTACTTAAGTCGGCATTGTGCCTTTTGTATTTAATTCCCATGCAATTTCTGTGTTTCATCGTCAATAAGACGGTCCAAGGGATACAGTAAACCTGAAGTGAAGCATCGGAATTATAAACTGGTCTCACAGGAATGGTTCAAAACATAGACAGTAAGATGAGTCAGTCTTCTTGTATTTTGGTCTTCATTGTGACTTATGTATTTAATTCCGATGCAGTTTCTGTGTTTCGTCGTCAATAAGAAGGTCCAAGGGAAACAGTAAACCTGAAGTGAAGCATCGGAATCTAAAAGTCGTCTCACAGGAAGGGTTAAAAACACAGACAGTAAGAAGTGTCAGCCTTATTGTACTTAAGACGGCATTGTGCCTTTTGTGTTTGATTCGGATGCAATCTCTGTGTTTCATCGTGAATACGAAGGTCCAAGGGGTACAGTTAACCTGAGGTGAAGTATCGGAATCTAAATCTGGTCTCACGGGAGAGATTCAAAACATAGACAGTAAGAAGAGTCATCTTCTTGTACTTAAGTCGGCATTGTGGCTTTTGTATTTAATTCCGATGCTATTAATGTGTTTCATCGTCAATAAGAAGGTCAGAGGGATACAGTAAACCTGAAGTGAAACATCGGAATCTATATCTAGTGTCACAGGAATGGTTCTAATCATAGTCAGTAAGGAGAGTCAGTCTCTTTGTACTTAAGACGGCATTGTGCCTTTTGTGTTTAATTCCGATGCAATTTCTGTGTATCTTCGTCAATAAGAAGGTCCAAGAGATACAGTAAACCTGAAGTGAAGCATCGGAATCTATAACTAGTGTCACAGGAATGGTTCAATACATAGCCATTAAGGAGAGTCAATCATCTTGTACTTAAGTAGGACTTGTGGCGTTTCTATTTAATTCCGTTGGAGTATCTGAGTTTCATCGTCAATACGAAGGTCAGAGGGTTACAGTAAACCTGAAGTGAAGCATCGGGATCTATAACTAGAGTCAAGGGAATGGTTCAAACATAGTCAGTAAGAAGAGTCAGTCTTCTTGTACTTAAGTCGGCATTGTGCCTTTCGTATTTAATTCCGATGCAATTTCTGTGTTTCATCGTCAATAAGAAGGTCCAAGGGATACAGTAAACCTGAAGTGAAGCATCGGAATCTATAACTAGGGTCACAGGAATGGTTCAAAACATAGTCAGTAAGAAGAGTCAGTCTTTTTGTCCTTAAGTCGGCATTGTGCCTTTTGTATTTAATTCCGATGTAATTTCTGTGTTTCATCGTCAATAAGAAGGTCAGAGGGATACAGTAAACACGAAGTGAAGCATCGGAATCTATAACTAGTATCACAGGAATGGTTCAAAGCATAGACAGTAAGAGGAGTCAGTCTTCTTTTACTTATGTCGGCATTGTGCCTTTACTATTTAACTCCGATGCAAATTATGTGTTTCATCGTCAATAAGAAGGTCCAAGGGATACAGTAAACCTGAAGTGAAGCATCGGAATAATGAACTGGTCTCACAGGAATGGATCAAATCATAGACAGTAAGATGAGTCAATCTTCTTGTATTTAAGTCGGCATTGTGCCTTTTGTATTTAATTCCGTTGCAATTGCCGTGTTTCATCGTCAATAAGAAGGTCCGAGGGATACAGTAAACCTGGAGTGAGGCATCAGAATCTATAACTAGTGTCACAGGAATGGTTTCAAACATAGACAGTAATAAGAGTCAGTCTTCTTGTACTTAAGTCGGCATTGTGGCTTTTGTATTTCACTCCGATGCAATTTCTGTGTTTCATCATGAATAAGAAGGTCGATGAGATACAGTAGACCTGAATTGAAGCACAGGAATCTATAACTAGTGTCACAGGAATGGTTCACAACATAAACAGTAAGAAGAGTCAGTCTTCTTGTACTTAAGTGGGTATTGTGCCTTTTGTATTTAATTCCGATGCAATTTCTGTGTTTCATCGTAAATAAGAAGGTCAGAGGGGTACCGTAAAGCTGAAGTGAAGCATCGGAATCTATAACTAGAGTCACAGGAATGGTTCAAAACATGGACAGTAAGAAGAGTCAGTCTTCCTGAACTAAAGTCGGCATTGTGCCTTTTGTATTTAATTCCGATGCAATTTCTGTGTTTCATCGTCAATAAGAAGGTCTAAGGGATACAGTAAACCTAAAGTGAAGCATCGGAATCTATAACTAGTGTCACAGGAATGGTTCAATGCATAGACAGTAAGATGAGTCAGCCTTCTTGTACTTAAGTCGGTATTGTGCCTTTTGTATTTAATTCTGATGCAATTTATGTGTCTCATCGTCAATAAGAAGGTCCGGTGGATACAGTAAACCTGAAGTGAAGCATCGGAATTATAAACTGGTCTCACAGGAATGGTTCAAAACATAGACAGTAAGAAGAGTCAGTCTTCTTGTACTTAAGCCGGCATTGTGCCTTTTGTATTTAATTCCGTTGCAATTTCTGTGTTTCATCGTCAATAAGAATTTCCGAGGGATACAGTAAACCTGGAGTGAGGCATCAGAATCTATAACTAATGTCACAGGAATGGTTTTAAACATAGACTGTAGGAAGAGTCAGTCTTCTTGTACTTAAGTCGGCATTGTGCATTTTGTAATTAATTCCGATGCAATTTTGTGTTTCATCGTCAATAAGAAGGTCAGAGGGATACAGTAAACCTGAAATGAAGCATCGGAATCTATAACTAGTGTCACAGGAATGGTTCTAATCATAGTCAGTAAGAAAAGTCAGTCGTCTTGTACTTTAGCCCTCATTGTGCCTTTTCTATTTAATTCCGATGCAATTTCTGTGTTTCATCGAGAATAAGAAGGTCAGAGGGAAACAGTAAACCTGAAGTGAAGCATCGGAATCTATAACTAGTGACACCGGAATGGTTCAAATCATAGACAGTAAGATGAGTCAATCTTCTTGTATTTAAGTCGGCATTGTGCATTTTGTATTTAATTCCGATGCAATTTTGTGTTTCATCGTCAATAAGAAGGTCAGAGTGATACAGTAAACCTGAAGTGAAGCATCCGAAACTATAACTAGTGTCACAGGAATGGTTCAAAACATAGATAGTAAGCAGAGTCAGTCTTCTTTAACTGAAGTCGGCATTTTGCTATTTTTATTTAATTCCGATGCAATTTCTGTGTTTCATCGTCAATAAGAAGGTCCAAGGGATACAGTAAACCTGGAGTGAAGCATCGGGATCTATAACTAGAGTCAAGGGAATGGTTCAAAACATAGTCAGCAAGAAGGGTCAGTCTTCTTGTACTTAAGTCGGCATTGTGCCTTTCGTATTTAATTCCGTTGCAATTTCTGTGCTTCTTCGTCAATAAGAAGGTCCAAGGGATACAGTAAACCTGAAGTGAAGCATCGGAATTATAAACTGGTCTCACGGGAAAGGATCAAAACATAGACAGTAAGATGAGTCAGTCGTCTTGTATTTAGGTCTTCATTGTGACTTATGGATTTATTTTCGATGCAATTTCTGTGTTTCTTCGTCCATAAGAAGGTCCAAGAGATACAGTAAACCTGAAGTGAAGCATCGGAATCTATAACTAGTGTCACAGGAATGGTTCAATACATAGCCATTAAGGAGAGTCAATCATCTTGTACTTAAGTAGGCATTGTGGCGTTTCTATTTAATTCCGTTGGAGTTTCTGTGTTTCATCGTCAATCAGAAGGTCAGAGGGATACAGTAAACCTGAAGTGAAGCATCGGAATCTATAACTAGTATCACAGGAATGGTTCAAAACATAGACAGTAAGAGGAGTCAGTCTTCTTTTACTTACGTCGGCATTGTGCTTTTTCTATTTAACTCCGAAGCAATTTATGTGTTTCATCGTCAATAAGAAGGTCCAAGGGATACAGTAAACCTGAAGTGAAGCATCAGAATCTATAACTAGTGTCACAGGAATGGTTCAAAACATAGTCACTAAGAAGAGTCAGTCTTCTTGTATTTAAGTCGGCATTGTGCCTTTTGTATTTCATTCCGTTGCAATTTCTGTGATTCATCGTCAATAAGAAATTCCAAGGGATACAGTAAACTTGGAGTGAGGCATCAGAATCTATAACTAGTGTCACAGGAATGGTTTTAAACATAGACAGTAAAAAGAGTCAGTCTTCTTGTACTTATGTCGGCATTATGCCTTTTGTATTTCACTCCGATGCAATTTCTGTGTTTCATCGTGAATAAGATGGTCGATGGGATACAGTAGACCTGAATTGAAGCATCGGAATCTATAACTAGTGACACCGGAATGGTTCAAATCATAGACAGTAAGATGAGTCAGTCTTCTTGTACTTAAGTCGGCATTGTGCCTTTTGTATTAAATTCCGATGCAATTTCTGTGTTTCATCGTCGATGAGAAGATCAGAGGGATACAGAAAACCTGAAGTAAAGCATCGGAATCTAGAACTAGTGTCACAGGAATGGTTCTAATCATAGTCAGTAAGATGAGTCAGTCTTTTCGTACTTAAGTCGGCATTGTGCATTTTGTGTTTAATTCCGATGCAATTTCTGTGTTTCATCGTCAATAAGAAGGTCCAAGAGATACAGTAAACCTGTAGTGAGCCATCGGAATCTAGAACTAGTGACACAGGAATGGTTCAAAACATAGTCATTAAGAAGAGTCAGTCTTCTTGTACTGAAGTCGGCGTTGTGCCTTTTTCATTTAATTCCGATGCAATTTCTGTGTTTCATCGTCAATAAGAAGGACAGAGGGGTACAGTAAACCTGAAGTGAAGCATCGGAATCTATAACTAGTGTCACAGGAATGGTTCTAATCATAGTCAGTAAGAAGAGTCAGCCTTTTTGTACTTAAGTCGGCATTGTGCATTTTGTGTTTAATTCCGATGCAATTTCTGTGTTTCATCGTCAATAAGAAGGTCCAAGAGATACAGTAAACCTGTAGTGAAGCATCGGAATCTAGAACTAGTGACACCGGAACGGTTTAAAACATAGACAGTAGGAAGAGTCAGTCTTCTTGTACTTAAGTCGGCATTGTGCCTTTTGTATTTAATTACGATGCAATTTCTGTGCTTCATCATCAATAAGAAGGTCCAAGGGATACAGTAAACCTGAAGTGAAGCATCGGAATCTATAACTAATGTCACAGGAAGGGTTCAAAACATAGACATTAAGAAGAGTCAGTTTTCTTGTACTTAAGTCGGCATTGTGCCTTTTGTATTTCATTCCGTTGTAATTTCTGTGCCTCTTCGTCAATAAGAAGGTCCAAGGGATACAGTAAACCTGAAGTGAAGCATCGGAATTATAAACTGGTCTCACAGGAAAGGATCAAAACATAGACAGTAAGATGAGTCAGTCGTCTTTTATTTAGGTCTTCATTGTGACTTAAGTATTTATTTCCGATGCAATTTCTGTGATTCTTCGTCCATAAGAAGGTCCAAGAGATACAGTAAACCTGAAGTGAAGCATCGGAATCTAGAACTAGTGACACCGGAAAGGTTTAAAACATAGACAGTAGGAAGAGTCAGTCTTTTTGTACTTAAGTCGGCATTGTGCATTTTGTGTTTAATTCCGATGCAATTTCTGTGTTTCATCGTCAATAAGAAGGTCCAAGAGATACAGTAAACCTGAAGTGAAGCATCGGAATCTAAAAGTCGTCGCACAGGAAAGGTTCAAAGCATAGACAGTAGGAAGTGTCAGCCTTATTGTACTTAAGTCGGCATTGTGCCTTTTGTGTTTGATTTCGGTGCAGTCTCTGTGTTTCATCGTGAATACGAAGGTCCAAGGGGTACAGCAAACCTGAGGTGAAGTATCGGAATCTAAAATTCTTCTCACAGGAAGGATTCAAGACATAGACGGTACGAAGAGTCAGTCTTCTTGTACTTAAGTCGGCATTGTGCATTTTGTATTTAATTCCGATGCAATTTTGTGTTTCATCGTCAATAAGAAGGTCAGAGTGATACAGTAAACCTGAAGTGAAGCATGGGAATCTATAACTAGTGTCACAGGAATGGTTCAAAACATAGACAGTAAGCAGAGCCAGTCTTCTTTAACTGAAGTCGGCATTGTGCTATTTTTATTTAATTCCGATGCAATTTCTGTGTTTCATCGTCAATAAGAAGGTCCAAGGGATACAGTAAACCTGGAGTGAAGCATCGGGATCTATAACTAGAGTCAAGGGAATGGTTCAAATCATAGTCAGCAAGAAGAGTCAGTCTTATTGTACTTAAGTCACATTGTGCCTTTCGTATTTAATTCCGTTAAAATTTCTGTGCTTCTTCGTCAATAGGAAGGTCCAAGGGATACAGTAAACCTGAAGTGAAGCATCGGAATTATAAACTGGTCCCACAGGAAAGGATCAAAACATAGACAGTAAGATGAGTCAGTCGTCTTGTATTTAGGTCTTCATTGTGACTTATGTATTTATTTCCGATGCAATTTCTGTGATTCTTCGTCCATAAGAAGGTCCAAGAGATACATTAAACCTGAAGTGAAGCATCGGAATCTATAACTAGTGTCACAGGAATGGTTCAATACATAGCCATTAAGGAGAGTCAATCATCTTGTACTTACGTAGGCATTGTGGCGTTTCTATTTAATTCCGTTGGAGTTTCTGTGTTTGATCGTCAATAAGAAGGTCAGAGGGATACAGTAAACCTGAAGTGAAGCATCGGGATCTATAACTAGAGTCAAGGGAATGGTTCAAAACATAGTCAGCAAGAAGAGTCAGTCTTCTTGTACTTAAGTCGGCATTGTGCCTTTCGTATTTAATTCCGATGCAATTTCTGTGTTTCATCGTCAATAAGAAGGTCCAAGGGATACAGTAATCCTGAAATGAATCATCGGAATCTATAACTAGTGTCACAGGTATGGTTCAAATCATAGACAGTAAGAAAAGCCAGTCGCCTTGTACTTAAGTCGGCATTGTGACTTTTCTATTAAATTCCGATGCAATTGCTGTGTTACATCGTGAACAACAAGGTCAGAGGGATACAGTAAACCTGCAGTGAAGCATCCGAATCTATAACTGTTGTCACACGAATGGTTCAAAGCATAGTCAGTAAAAAGAATCAGCCTTCTTGTACTTAAGTCGGCATTGTGCCTTTTGTATTTAATTCCGATGTAATATCTGTGCTTCATCGTCAATAAGGAGGTCCAAGGGATACAGTAAACCTGAAGTGAAGCATCGGAATCTATAACTAGTGTCACAGGAATGGTTCAATACATAGCCATTAAGGAGAGTCAATCATCTTGTACTTAAGTAGGCATTGTGGCGTTTCTATTTAATTCCGTTGGAGTTTCTGTGTTTGATCGCCAATAAGAAGGTCAGAGGGATACAGTAAACCTGAAGTGAAGCATCGGGATCTATAACTAGAGTCAAGGGAATGGTTCAAATCATAGTCAGCAAGAAGAGTCAGTCTTCTTGCCCTTAAGTCGGCATTGTGCCATTTTTATTTAATTCCGATGCAATTTCTCTGTTTCATCGTCAATAAGAAGGTCCAATGGATACAGTAAACCTGGAGTGTAGCATCGGAATCTATAACTAGTGTCACATGAATGGTTCAAAGCATAGATAGTACGAACAGTCAGTCTTCTTGTACTGAAGTCGGCATTGTGCCTTTTGTATTTAATTCCGATGCAATTTCTGTGTTTCATCAACAACAACAAGGTCAGAAGGATACAGTAAACCTGAAGTGAAGTATCGGAATCCAAAACTAGTGTCACAGGAATGGTTCAAAGCATAGACAGTAAGAGGAGTCAGTCTTCTTTTACTTACGTCGGCATTGTGCTTTTTCTATTTAACTCCGATGCAATTTATGTGTTTCATCGTCAATAAGAAGGTCCAAGGGATACAGTAAACCTGAAGTGAAGCATCAGAATCTATAACTAGTGTCACAGGAATGGTTCAAAGCATAGTCACTAAGAAGAGTCAGTCTTCTTGTATTTAAGTCGGCATTGTGCCTTTTGTATTTAATTCCGTTGCAATTTCTGTGATTCATCGTCAATAAGAAATTCCAAGGGATACAGTAAACTTGGAGTGAGGCATCAGAATCTATAACTAGTGTCACAGGAATGGTTTTAAACATAGACAGTAAAAAGAGTCAGTCTTCTTGTACTTATGTCGGCATTGTGCCTTTTGTATTTCACTCCGATGCAATTTCTGTGTTTCATCGTGAATAAGAAGGTCGATGGGATACAGTAGACCTGAATTCAAGCATCGGAATCTATAACTAGTGTCACAGGAATGGTTCAAAACATAGACAGTAGGAAGAGTCAGTCTTCTTGTACTTATGTCGGCATTGTGCCTTTTGTATTTAATTACGATGCAATTTCTGTGTTTCATCGTCAATAAGAAGGTCCAAGGGATACAGTAAACCTGAAGTGAAGCATCGGAATCTATAACTAGAGTCACAGGAATGGTTTTAAACATAGACAGTAAAAAGAGTCAGTCTTCTTGTATTTATGTCGGCATTGTGCCTTTTGTATTTCACTCCGATGCAATTTCTGTGTTTCATCGTGAATAAGAAGGTCGATGGGATACAGTAGACCTGAATTGAAGCATCGGAATCTATAACTAGTGACACCGGAATGGTTCAAATCATAGACAGTAAGATGAGTCAGTCTTCTTGTACTTAAGTCGGCATTGTGCCTTTTGTATTAAATTCCGATGCAATTTCTGTGTTTCATCGTCGATGAGAAGATCAGAGGGATACAGAAAACCTGAAGTAAACATCGGAAACTAGAACTAGTGTCACAGGAATGGTTCAAAACATAGACAGTAGGAAGAGTCAGTCTTCTTGTACTTAAGTCGGCATTGTGCCTTTTGTATTTAATTACGATGCAATTTCTGTGTTTCATCGTCAATAAGAAGGTCCAAGGGATACAGTAAACCTGAAGTGAAGCATCGGAATCTACAACTAGTGTCACAGGAATGGTTCAAAGCATAGACATTAAGAAGAGTCCGTTTTCTTGTACTTAAGTCGGCATTGTGCCTTTTGTATTTAATTCCGTTGCAATTTCTGTGCTTCTTCGTCAATAAGAAGGTCTAAGGGATACAGTAACCTGAAGTGAGGCGTTGCAATTATATACTGGTCTCACAGGAATGGATCAAAACATAGACTGTAAGATGAGTCAGTCGTCTTGTATTTAGGTCTTCATTGTGACTTATGTATTTAATTCCGATGCAATTTCTGTGTTTCATCGTCAATAAGTAGGTCCAAGGGAAACAGTAAACCAGAAGTGAAGCATCAGAATCTAAAAGTCGTCGCACAGGAAAGGTTCAAAACATAGACAGTAAGAAGTGTCAGCCTTATTGTACTTAAGTCGGCATTGTGCCTTTTGTGTTTGATTCCGGTGCAGTCTCTGTGTTTCATCGTGAATACGGAGGTCCAAGGGGTACAGTAAACCTGAGGTGAAGTATCGGAATCTAAAATTGGTCTCACAGGAAGCATTCAAAACTTAGACAGTAAGAGGAGTCAGTCTTCTTGTACTTAAGTCGGCATTGTGCATTTTGTATTTAATTCCGATGCAATTTTGTGTTTCATCGTCAATAAGAAGGTCAGAGGGATACAGTAAACCTGAAGTGAAGCATCGGAATCTATAACTAGTGTCACAGGAATGGTTCTAATCATAGTCGGTAAGAAGAGTCAGTCTCTTTGTACTTAAGTCGGCATTGTGCCTTTTGTGTTTAATTCCGATGCAATTTCTGTGTTTCATCGTCAATAAGAAGGTCCAACGGATACAGTAAACCTGAAGTGAAGCGTCGGAATCTATAACTAGTGACACCGGAATGGTTCAAAACATAGACAATAAGATGAGTCAGTCTTCTTGTACTTAAGTCGGCATTGTGCCTTTTGTATTAAATTCCGTTGCAATTTCTGTGTTTCATCGTCAATAGGAAGATCAGAGGGATACAGTAAACCTGAAGTAAAGCATCGGAATCTAGAACTAGTGTCACAGGAATGATTCAAAACATAGACAGTAGGAAGAGTCAGTCTTTTTGTACTTAAGTCGGCATTGTGCCTTTTTCTATTTAATTACGATGCAATTTCTATGCTTCATCGTTAATAAGAAGGTCCAAGGGATACAGTAAACCTGAAGTGAAGAATCGGAATCTATAACTAGTGTCACAGGAATGGTTCAAAACATAGGCATTAAGAAGAGTCAGTTTTCTTGTACTTATGTCGGCATTGTGCCTTTTGTATTTAATTCCGTTGCAATTTCTGTGCTTCTTCGTCAATAAGAAGGTCCAAGGGATACAGTAAACCTGAAGTGAAGCATCGGAATTATAAACTGGTCTCACAGGAAAGGATCAAAGCATAGACAGTAAGATAAGTCAGACGTCTTGTATTTAGGTCTTCATTGTGACTTATGTATTTAATTCCGATGCAATTTCTGTGTTTCATCGTCAATACGAATGTCCAAGGGAAACAGTAAACCTGAAGTGAAGCATCGGAATTTAAAAGTCGTCTCACAGGAAAGGTTCAAAACATAGACAGTAAGAAGTGTCAGCCTTATTGTACTTAAGTTGGCATTGTATCTTTTGTGTTTGATTCCGATGCAATTTCTGTGTTTCATCGTGAATACGAAGGCCCAAGGGATACAGTAAACCTGAAGTGAAGCATCGGGATCTACAACTAGGGTCACGGGAATGGTTCAAACATAGTCAGTAAGGAGAGTCAGTCTTCTTGTACTTAAGTCGGCATTGGGCCTTTTGTACCAATTCCGATGCAATTTCTGTGTTTCATCGTCAATAAGAAGGTCCAAGGGATGCAGTAAACCTGAAATGAAGCATCGGAATCTGTAACTAGTGTCACAAGAATGGTTCAAACATAGACAGTAAGAAAAGTCAGTCGTCTTGTACTTAAGTCGGCATTGTGCCTTTTCTATTTAATTCCGATGCAATTTCTGTGTTTCATCGAGAATAAGAAGGTCAGAGGGATACAGTAAACCTGAAGTGAAGCATCCGAATCTATAACTAGTGTCACAGGAACGATTCAAAACATAGTCAGTAAAAAGAGTCAGTCTTCTTGTACTTAAGTCGGCATTGTGCCTTTTGTATTTAATTCCGATGCAATTTCTGTGTTTCATCGTGAATAAGAAGGTCAGAGGGATACAGTAAACCTGAAGTGAAACATCAGAATCTATAACTAGTGTCACAGGAATGGTTCAAAAGGAAGTCAGTAAAAAGAGTCAGTCTTCTTGTACTTAAGTCGGCATTGTGCCTTTTGTGTTTAATTCCGATGCAATTTCTGTGTTTCATCGCCAACAAGATGGTCCAAGAGATACAGTAAACCTGAAGTGAAGCATCTGAATCTATAACTAGTGTCACAGGAATGGTTTAAAACATAGACAGTAAGAAGAGACAGTCTTCTTGTACTTAAGTCGGCATTGTGCCTTTTGTATTTAATTCCGATGCAATTTCTGTGTTTCATCGTCAATAAGAAGGTCCAAGGGAAACAGTAAACGTGAAGTGAAGCATCGGAGTCTAAAAGTCGTCTCACAGGATAGGTTCCAAACATAGACAGTAAGAAGTGTCAGCCATGTTGTACTTAAATCGGCATTGTGCTTTTTGTGTTTGATTCCGGTGCAATCTCTGTGTTTCATCGTGAATACGAAGGTCCAAGGGGTACAGGAAAACACCTGAGGTGAAGTATCGGAATCTAAAACTGGTCTCACAGACAGATTCAAAACATAGACAGTAAGAAGAGTCAGTCTTCTTGTACTTACGTCGGCGTTGTGCCTTTTGTATTTAATTCCGTTGCAATTTATGTGTTTCATCTTCAGTAAGAAGGTCCAAGGGATACAGTAAACCTGAAGTGAAGCATCGGAATCTATAACTAGTGTCACAGGAATGGTTCAAAGCATAGACAGTAAGAAAAGTCAGTCGTCTTGTACTTAAGTCGGCATTGTGCCTTTTCTATTTAATTCCGATGCAATTTCTGTGTTACATCGTGAATAAGATGGTCAGAGGGATACAGTAAACCTGAAGTGAAGCATCCGAATCTATAACTGTTGTCACAGGAATGGTTCAAAACATAGTCAGTAAAAAGAATCAGTGTTCTTGTACTTAAGTCGGCATTGTGCCTTTTGTATTTAATTCCGATGCAATTTCTGTGTTTCATCGTCAATAAGGAGGTCCAAGGGATACAGTAAACCTATAGTCAAGCATCGGAATCTATAACTAGTGTCACAGGAATGGTTCAAAACATAGTCAGTAAGAACACTCAGTCTTCTTGCCGTTAAGTCGGCATTGTGCCCTTTGTATTTAATTCCGATGCAATTTCTGTGTTTCATCGTCAATAAGAAGGTCCAAGGGATACAGTAAACCTGGAGTGTAGCATCGGAATCTATAACTAGTGTCACAGGAATGGTTCAAAACATAGATAGTAGGAAGAGTCAGTCATCATGTACTGAAGACGGCATTGTGCCTTTTGTATTTAATTCCGATGCAATTTCTGTGTTTCATCAACAAAAACAAGGTCAGAGGGATACTGTAAACCTGAAGTGAAGCATCGGAATCCAAAACTAGTGTCACAGGAATGGTTCTAAACATAAACAGTAGGAATAGTCTGTCTTCTTGTACGTAAGTCGATATTGTGCCTTTTGTATTTAATTCCGATGCAATTTCTGTGTTTCATCGTCAATAAGAAGGTCCAAGGTATACAGTAAAACTGAAGTGAAGCATCGCAATCTATAACTTGTGTCACAGGAATAGTTCAAAACATAGTCAGTAAGAAGAGTCAGTCGTCTTGTACTTAAGTCGGCATTGTGCCTTTTCTATTTAATTCCGATGCTATTTCTGTGTTTCATCGTCAATAAGAAGGTCAGAGGGATACAGTAAATCTGAAGTGAAGCATCGGAATCTATAGCTAGTGTCACAGGAATGGTTCAAAACATAGTCAGTAAGAAGGTTCAGTCTTTTTGTCCTTAAGTCGGCATTGTGCCTTTTGTATTTAATTCCGATGCAATTTCTGTTTTTCATCGTCAATAAGAAGGGTCAAGGGATACAGTAAACCTGGAGTGAAGCATCGGAATCTATAACTAGTGTCACAGGAATGGTTCAAAACATAGACAGTAAGGAGAGTCAGTCTTCTTGTACTTATGTCGGCATTGTGCCTTTTGTATTTAATTCCGATGCAATTTCTGTGTTTCATCGTCAATACGAAGGTCTAAGGGATACAGTAAACCTAAAGTGAAGCATCGGAATCTATAACTAGTGTCACAGGAATGGTTCAAAGCATAGACAGTAAGAAGTGTCAGCCTTCTTGTACTTAAGTCGGTATTGTGCCTTTTGTATTTAATTCTGATGCAATTTATGTGTTTCATCGTCAATAAGAAGGTCCAAGGGATACAGTAAACCTGAAGTGAAGCATCAGAATCTATAACTAGTGTCACAGGAATGGTTCAAAACATAGTCAGTAAGAAGAGTCAGTCTTCTTGTACTTAAGTCGGCATTGTGCCTTTTGTATTTAATTCCGTCGCAATTTCTGTGTTTCATCGTCAATAAGAATTTCCGAGGGATACAGTAAACCTGGAGTGAGGCATCAGAATCCATAACTAGTGTCACAGGAATGGTTTTAAACATAGACAGTAAGTCGAGTCAGTCTTCTTGAACTAAAGTCGGCATTGTGCCTTTTGTATTTAATTCCGATGCAATTTCTGTGTTTCTTCGTCAATAAGAAGGTCCAAGGGATACAGTAAACATGGAGTGAAGCATCGGATTCTATAACTAGTGCCACAAGAATGGTTCAAAACATAGTCAGTAAGAAGAGGCAGTCTTCTTGTAGTTAAGTCGACATTGTGCCTTTTGTATTTAATTCCGATGCAATTTCTGTGTTTCATCGTCAATAAAAAGTTCAGAGGGATGCAGTAAACCTGAAGTGAAGCATCGGAATCTATAACTAGTGTCACAGGAATGGTTCAAAACATAGACTGTAAGAAGAGTCAGTCTTCTTGTACTTTAGTCGGCATTGTGCCTTTTGTATTTAATTCCGATGCAATTTCTGCGTTTCATCGTGAATAGAAGGTCCAACGGATACAGTAAACCTGGAGTGAAGCATCGGAATCTATAACTAGAGTCACAGGAATGGTTCAAAACATAGACAGTAAGAAGAGTCAGTCGTCTTGTACTTAATTCTGCATTGTGCCTTTTGTATTTAATTCCGATGCAATTTCTGTGTTTAATCGTCAATAAGAAGGTCCAAGGGATACAGTAAACCTGAAGTGACGCATCGGAAATTATAACTAGTGTCACAGGAATGGTTCAAAACATAGTCAGTAAGAAGAGTCAGTCTTCTTGCACTTCAGTCATCATTGTGCAATTTCTATTTAATTCTGATGCAATTTCTGTGATTCATCGTCAATAAGAAGGTCAGAGGGATACAGTAAACCTGGAGTGAAGCATCGGAATCTATAACTAGGGTCACAGGAATGGTTCAAATAATAGACAGAAAGAAGAGTCAGACTTCTCTTACTTAAGTCAGCATTGTGCCTTTTGTATTTAATTCCGATGCAATTTCTGTGTTTCATCGTCAATAAGAAGGTTAAGGGATACAGTAAACCTGGAGTGATGCATCGGAGTCTATAACTAGTGTCACAGGAATGGTTCGAAAATAGACAGTAAGAAGAGTCAGTCTCCTTGTACTTAATTCGGCATTGTGCCTCTTCTATTTAATTCCGATGCAATTTCTGTGTTTCATCGTCACTAAGAAGGTCAGAGGAATACAGTAATCCTGAAGTTAAGCATCGGAATCTATAACTAGTGTCACAGGAATGGTTCAAAGCATAGTCAGTAAGAAGAGTTAGTCTTCTTGTAGTTTAGTCGGCATTGTGCCTTTCGTATTTAATTCCGATGCAATTTCTGTGTTTCACCGGCAATAAGAAGGTCAGAGGGATACAGTAAACCTGAAGTGAAGCATCGTAATCTTCAACTAGTGTCACAGGAATGGTTCAAATCACAGACAGTAAGAAGAGTCAGTCTTCTTGTACTTAAGTCGGCATTGTGCCTTTTCTAATTAATTCCGATGCCATTTCTGTGTTTCATCGTCAATAAGAAGGTCAGAGGGATACAGTAAACCTGAAGTGGAGCATCGGAATCTACAACTAGTGTCACAGGAATCGTTCAATCATAGACAGTTGGAAGAGTCAGTCTTCTTGTACTTATGTCGGCATTGTGTCTTCCGTATTGAATTCCGATGCAATTTCTGTGTTTCACCGGCAATAAGATGGTCAGAGGGATACAGTAAAACTGAAGTGAAGCATCGGAATCTATAACTAGAGTCACAGGAATGGTTCAAAACATAGACAGTAAGAAGAGTCAGTCTTCTTGAACTAAAGTCGGCATTGTGCCTTTTGTATTTAATTCCGATGCAATTTCTGTGTTCCTTTGTCAATAAGAAGGTCCAAGGGATACAGTAAACCTGGAGTGAAGCATCGGAATCTATAACTAGTGTCACAAGAATGGTTCAAAACATAGTCAGTATGAAGAGGCAGTCTTCTTGTAGTTAAGTCGGCATTGTGCCTTTTGTATTTAATGCCGATGCAATTTCTGTGTTTCATCGTCAATAAAATGTTCAGAATGATACAGTAAACCTGAAGTGAAGCACCGTAATCTATAACTAGTGTCACAGGAATGGTTCAAAACATAGACTGTAAGAAGAGTCAGTCTTCTTGTACTTTAGTCGGCATTGTGCCCTTTGTATTTAATTCCGATGCAATTTCTGTGTTTCATCGTCAATAAGTAGGTCCAAGGGATACAGTAAACCTATAGTGAAGCATCGGAATCTATAACTAGTGTCACTGGAATGGTTCAAAACATAAACAGTAAGAAGAGTCAGTCGTCTTGCAATTAAGTCGGCATTGTTCCTTTTCTATTTAATTCCGATGCAATATCTGTGTTTCATCGTCAATAAGAAGGTCCAAGGTATACAGTAAACCTGAAGTGAAGCATCGGAATCATTAAGTAGTGTCACAGGAATGGTTCAAAACATTGTCAGTAAGAAGCGTCAGTCTTCTTGTACTTAAGTCGGCATTGTGCCTTTTGTATTTAATTCCGATGCAATTTCTGCGTTTCATCGTCAATAGAAGGTCCCACGGATACAGTAAACCTGGAGTGAAGCATCGGAATCTATAACTAGAGTCACAGGAATGGTTCAAAACATAGACAGTAAGAAGAGTCAGTCGTCTTGTACTTAATTCTGCATTGTGCCTTTTGTATTTAATTCCGATGCAATTTCTGTGTTTAATCGTCAATAAGAAGGTCCAAGGGATACAGTAAACCTGAAGTGACGCATCGGAAATTATAACTAGTGTCACAGAAATGGTTCAAAACATAGTCAGTAAGAAGAGTCAGTCTTCTTGCACTTCAGTCATCATTGTGCAATTTCTATTTAATTCTGATGCAATTTCTGTGATCCATCGTCAATAAGAAGGTCAGAGGGATACAGTAAACCTGAAGTGAAGCATCGGAATCTATAACTAGTGTCACAGGAATGGTTCAAAGCATAGACAGTAAGAAAAGTCAGTCGTCTTGTACTTAAGTCGGCATTGTGCCTTTTCTATTTAATTCCGATGCAATTTCTGTGTTACATCGTGAATAAGATGGTCAGAGGGATACAGTAAACCTGAAGTGAAGCATCCGAATCTATAACTGTTGTCACAGGAATGGTTCAAAACATAGTCAGTAAAAAGAATCAGTGTTCTTGTACTTAAGTCGGCATTGTGCCTTTTGTATTTAATTCCGATGCAATTTCTGTGTTTCATCGTCAATAAGGAGGTCCAAGGGATACAGTAAACCTATAGTCAAGCATCGGAATCTATAACTAGTGTCACAGGAATGGTTCAAAACATAGTCAGTAAGAACACTCAGTCTTCTTGCCGTTAAGTCGGCATTGTGCCCTTTGTATTTAATTCCGATGCAATTTCTGTGTTTCATCGTCAATAAGAAGGTCCAAGGGATACAGTAAACCTGGAGTGTAGCATCAGAATCTATAACTAGTGTCACAGGAATGGTTCAAAACATAGATAGTAGGAAGAGTCAGTCATCATGTACTGAAGACGGCATTGTGCCTTTTGTATTTAATTCCGATGCAATTTCTGTGTTTCATCAACAAAAACAAGGTCAGAGGGATACTGTAAACCTGAAGTGAAGCATCGGAATCCAAAACTAGTGTCACAGGAATGGTTCTAAACATAAACAGTAGGAATAGTCTGTCTTCTTGTACGTAAGTCGATATTGTGCCTTTTGTATTTAATTCCGATGCAATTTCTGTGTTTCATCGTCAATAAGAAGGTCCAAGGTATACAGCAAAACTGAAGTGAAGCATCGCAATCTATAACTTGTGTCACAGGAATAGTTCAAAACATAGTCAGTAAGAAGAGTCAGTCGTCTTGTACTTAAGTCGGCATTGTGCCTTTTCTATTTAATTCCGATGCTATTTCTGTGTTTCATCGTCAATAAGAAGGTCAGAGGGATACAGTAAACCTGAAGTGAAGCATCGGAATCTATAGCTAGTGTCACAGGAATGGTTCAAAACATAGTCAGTAAGAAGGTTCAGTCTTTTTGTCCTTAAGTCGGCATTGTGCCTTTTGTATTTAATTCCGATGCAATTTCTGTTTTTCATCGTCAATAAGCAGGGTCAAGGGATACAGTAAACCTGGAGTGAAGCATCGGAATCTATAACTAGTGTCACAGGAATGGTTCAAAACACAGACAGTAAGGAGAGTCAGTCTTCTTGTACTTATGTCGGCATTGTGCCTTTTGTATTTAATTCCGATGCAATTTCTGTGTTTCATCGTCAATAAGAAGGTCTAAGGGATACAGTAAACCTAAAGTGAAGCATCGGAATCTATAACTAGTGTCACAGGAATGGTTCAAAGCATAGACAGTAAGAAGTGTCAGCCTTCTTGTACTTAAGTCGGTATTGTGCCTTTTGTATTTAATTCTGATGCAATTTATGTGTTTCATCGTCAATAAGAAGGTCCAAGGGATACAGTAAACCTGAAGTGAAGCATCAGAATCTATAACTAGTGTCACAGGAATGGTTCAAAACATAGTCAGTAAGAAGAGTCAGTCTTCTTGTACTTAAGTCGGCATTGTGCCTTTTGTATTTAATTCCGTCGCAATTTCTGTGTTTCATCGTCAATAAGAATTTCCGAGGGATACAGTAAACCTGGAGTGAGGCATCAGAATCCATAACTAGTGTCACAGGAATGGTTTTAAACATAGACAGTAAGTCGAGTCAGTCTTCTTGAACTAAAGTCGGCATTGTGCCTTTTGTATTTAATTCCGATGCAATTTCTGTGTTTCTTCGTCAATAAGAAGGTCCAAGGGATACAGTAAACATGGAGTGAAGCATCGGATTCTATAACTAGTGTCACAAGAATGGTTCAAAACATAGTCAGTAAGAAGAGGCAGTCTTCTTGTAGTTAAGTCGACATTGTACCTTTTGTATTTAATTCCGATGCAATTTCTGTGTTTCATCGTCAATAAAAAGTTCAGAGGGATGCAGTAAACCTGAAGTGAAGCATCGGAATCTATAACTAGTGTCACAGGAATGGTTCAAAACATAGACTGTAAGAAGAGTCAGTCTTCTTGTACTTTAGTCGGCATTGTGCCTTTTGTATTTAATTCCGATGCAATTTCTGCGTTTCATCGTCAATAGAAGGTCCAACGGATACAGTAAACCTGGAGTGAAGCATCGGAATCTATAACTAGAGTCACAGAAATGGTTCAAAACATAGACAGTAAGAAGAGTCAGTCGTCTTGTACTTAATTCTGCATTGTGCCTTTTGTATTTAATTCCGATGCAATTTCTGTGTTTAATCGTCAATAAGAAGGTCCAAGGGATACAGTAAACCTGATGTGACGCATCGGAAATTATAACTAGTGTCACAGGAATGGTTCAAAACATAGTCAGTAAGAAGAGTCAGTCTTCTTGCACTTCAGTCATCATTGTGCAATTTCTATTTAATTCTGATGCAATTTCTGTGATTCATCGTCAATAAGAAGGTCAGAGGGATACAGTAAACCTGGAGTGAAGCATCGGAATCTATAACTAGGGTCACAGGAATGGTTCAAATAATAGACAGAAAGAAGAGTCAGACTTCTCTTACTTAAGTCAGCATTGTGCCTTTTGTATTTAATTCCGATGCAATTTCTGTGTTTCATCGTCAATAAGAAGGTTAAGTGATACAGTAAACCTGGAGTGATGCATCGGAGTCTATAACTAGTGTCACAGGAATGGTTCGAAAATAGACAGTAAGAAGAGTCAGTCTCCTTGTACTTAATTCGGCATTGTGCCTCTTCTATTTAATTCCGATGCAATTTCTGTGTTTCATCGTCACTAAGAAGGTCAGAGGAATACAGTAATCCTGAAGTTAAGCATCGGAATCTATAACTAGTGTCACAGGAATGGTTCAAAGCATAGTCAGTAAGAAGAGTTAGTCTTCTTGTAGTTTAGTCGGCATTGTGCCTTTCGTATTTAATTCCGATGCAATTTCTGTGTTTCACCGGCAATAAGAAGGTCAGAGGGATACAGTAAACCTGAAGTGAAGCATCGTAATCTTCAACTAGTGTCACAGGAATGGTTCAAATCACAGACAGTAAGAAGAGTCAGTCTTCTTGTACTTAAGTCGGCATTGTGCCTTTTCTAATTAATTCCGATGCCATTTCTGTGTTTCATCGTCAATAAGAAGGTCAGAGGGATACAGTAAACCTGAAGTGGAGCATCGGAATCTACAACTAGTGTCACAGGAATCGTTCAATCATAGACAGTTGGAAGAGTCAGTCTTCTTGTACTTATGTCGGCATTGTGTCTTCCGTATTGAATTCCGATGCAATTTCTGTGTTTCACCGGCAATAAGATGGTCAGAGGGATACAGTAAAACTGAAGTGAAGCATCGGAATCTATAACTAGAGTCACAGGAATGGTTCAAAACATAGACAGTAAGAAGAGTCAGTCTTCTTGAACTAAAGTCGGCATTGTGCCTTTTGTATTTAATTCCGATGCAATTTCTGTGTTCCTTTGTCAATAAGAAGGTCCAAGGGATACAGTAAACCTGGAGTGAAGCATCGGAATCTATAACTAGTGTCACAAGAATGGTTCAAAACATAGTCAGTATGAAGAGGCAGTCTTCTTGTAGTTAAGTCGGCATTGTGCCTTTTGTATTTAATGCCGATGCAATTTCTGTGTTTCATCGTCAATAAAATGTTCAGAATGATACAGTAAACCTGAAGTGAAGCACCGTAATCTATAACTAGTGTCACAGGAATGGTTCAAAACATAGACTGTAAGAAGAGTCAGTCTTCTTGTACTTTAGTCGGCATTGTGCCCTTTGTATTTAATTCCGATGCAATTTCTGTGTTTCATCGTCAATAAGTAGGTCCAAGGGATACAGTAAACCTATAGTGAAGCATCGGAATCTATAACTAGTGTCACTGGAATGGTTCAAAACATAAACAGTAAGAAGAGTCAGTCGTCTTGCAATTAAGTCGGCATTGTTCCTTTTCTATTTAATTCCGATGCAATATCTGTGTTTCATCGTCAATAAGAAGGTCCAAGGTATACAGTAAACCTGAAGTGAAGCATCGGAATCATTAAGTAGTGTCACAGGAATGGTTCAAAACATTGTCAGTAAGAAGCGTCAGTCTTCTTGTACTTAAGTCGGCATTGTGCCTTTTGTATTTAATTCCGATGCAATTTCTGCGTTTCATCGTCAATAGAAGGTCCAACGGATACAGTAAACCTGGAGTGAAGCATCGGAATCTATAACTAGAGTCACAGGAATGGTTCAAAACATAGACAGTAAGAAGAGTCAGTCGTCTTGTACTTAATTCTGCATTGTGCCTTTTGTATTTAATTCCGATGCAATTTCTGTGTTTAATCGTCAATAAGAAGGTCCAAGGGATACAGTAAACCTGAAGTGACGCATCGGAAATTATAACTAGTGTCACAGAAATGGTTCAAAACATAGTCAGTAAGAAGAGTCAGTCTTCTTGCACTTCAGTCATCATTGTGCAATTTCTATTTAATTCTGATGCAATTTCTGTGATCCATCGTCAATAAGAAGGTCAGAGGGATACAGTAAACCTGGAGTGAAGCATCGGAATCTATAACTAGGGTCACAGGAATGGTTCAAATCATAGACAGAAAGAAGAGTCAGACTTCTCTTACTTAAGTCAGCATTGTGCCTTTTGTATTTAATTCCGATGCAATTTCTGTGTTTCATCGTCAATAAGAAGGTTAAGGGATACAGTAAACCTGGAGTGATGCATCGGAGTCTATAACTAGTGTCACAGGAATGGTTCAAAAATAGACAGTAAGAAGAGTCAGTCTCCTTGTACTTAATTCGGCATTGTGCCTTTTGTATTTAATTCCGATGTAATTTCTGTGTTTCATCGTCAATAAAATGTTCAGAGGGATACAGTAAACCTGAAGTGAAGCACCGTAATCTATAACTAGTGTCACAGGAATGGTTCATAACATAGACTGTAAGAAGAGTCAGTCTTCTTGTACTTTAGTCGGCATTGTGCCTTTTGTATTTAATTCCGATGCAATTTCTGTGTTTCATCGTCTATAAGTAGGTCCAAGGGATACAGTAAACCTGTAGTGAAGCATCGGAATCTATAACTAGTGTCCCTGGAATAGTTCAAAACATATACAGTAAGAAGAGTCAGTCTTCTTGCAATTAAGTCGTTCATAGTTCCTTTTCTATTTAATTCCAATGCAATATCTATGTTTCATCGTCAATAAGAAGGTCCAAGGGATACAGTAAACCTGGAGTGAAGCATCGGAATCATTAAGTAGTGTCACAGGAATGGTTCAAAACATAGTCTGTAAGAAGCGTCAGTCTTCTTGTACTTACTCGGCATTGTGCCTTTTCTATTTCATTCTGATGCAATTCCTGTGTTTCATCGTCAATAAGAAGGTCCAAGGGAAACAGTATACCTGGAGTGAAGTACCGGAATCTATTACTAGTGTCGCAGTAATGGTTCAAACATAGACTGTAAGAAGAGTCAGTCTTCTTGTACTGTAATCGGCATTGTGCCTTTTGTATTCAATTCCGATGCAATTTCTTCGTTTCATCGTCAACAAGAAGATCCAACGGATACAGTAAACCTGGAGTGAAGCATCGGAATCTATAACTAGTGTCACAGGAATGGTTCAAAACATAGTCAGTAAGAAGAGTCAGTCTTCTTGTACTTAAGTCATCATTGTGCATTTTCTATATAATTCTGGTGCAATTTCTGTGCTTCATCGTCAATAAGAAGGTCAGAGGGATACAGTAAACCTGGAGTGAAGCATCGGAACCTATAATTAGGGTCACAGGAATGGTTCAAATCATAGACAGTTAGAAGAGTCAGACTTGTCTTACTTAAGTCAGCATTGTGCCTTCTGTATTTAATTCCGATGCAATTTCTCTGTTTGATCGTCAATAAGAAGGTCCAAGGGATACAGTAAACCTGGAGTGATGCATCGGAGTCTATAACTAGTGTCACAGGAATGGTTCAAAAATAGACAGTAAGAAGAGTCAGACTCCTTGTACTTAATTCGGCATTGTGCATTTTCTATTTAATTCCGATGCCATTTCTATGTTTCATCGTCACTAAGTAGGTCAGAGTGATACAGTAATCCTGAAGTTAAGCATCGGAATCAATAACTAGTGTCACAGGAATGGTTCAAAGCATAGTCAGTAAGAAGAGTCAGTCTTCTTGTAGTTAAGTCGGCATTGTGCCTTTCGTATTTAATTCCGATGCAATTTCTGTGTTCACCGGCAATAAGGAGGTCAGAGGGATACAGTAAACCCGAAGTGATGCATCGTAATCTTCAACTAGTGTCACAGGAATGGCTCAAATCATAGACAGTAAGAAGAGTTATTCTTCTTGTACTTAAGTCGGCATTGTGCCTTTTCTAATTAATTCCAATGCAGTTTCTGTGTTTCATCGTCAATAAGAAGGTCAGAGGGATACAGTAAACCTGAAGTGGAGCATCGGAATCTACAACTAGTGTCACAGGAATGGTTCAAAACATAGACAGTTGGAAGAATCAATCTTCTTGTACTTATGTCGGCATTGTGCCTTTTGTATTTAATTCCGATGCAATTTCTGTGTTTCACCGGCAACAAGAAGGTCAGAGGGATACAGTAAACCTGAAGTGAAGCATCGCACTCTATAACTAGTGTCACAGAAATGGTTCACAACATAGACAGTAGATGAGTCATTCTTCTTGTACTTAAGTCGGCATTGTGCCTTTTGTATTTAATTCCGATGCAATTTCTGTGTTTCATCGGCAATAAGATCAGAGGGATACAGTAAACCTGAATTGAAGCATCGGAAACTATAACTAGTGTCACAGGAATGGTTCAAAGCATAGATAGTAGGAAGAGTCAGTCTTCTTGTACTTAAGTCGGCATTGTGCCTTTTGTATTTAATCCCGATGTAATTTCTGTGTTTCATCAACAATAAGAAGGTCAGAGGGATACAGTAAACCTGAAGTGAAGCATCGGAATCCAAAACTAGTGTCACAGGAATGGTTCATAACATAGGGAGTAAGGAGAGTCAGTCTTCTAGTACTTAAGTCGGCATTGTGCCTTTTGTATTTAATTCCGATGCAATTTCTGTGTTTAATCGTCAATAAGAAGGTCCAAGGGATACAGTAAACCTGAAGTGACGCATCGGAAATTATAACTAGTGTCACAGGAATGGTTCAAAAAATAGTCAGTAAGAAGAGTCAGTCTTCTTGTACTTAAGTCATCATTGTGCATTTTCTATTTAATTCTGATGCAATTTCTGTGATTCATCGTCAATAAGAAGGTCAGAGGGATACAGTAAACCTGGAGTGAAGCATCGGAATCTATAACTAGGGTCACAGGAATGGTTCAAATCATAGACAGTAAGAAGAGTCAGACTTCTCTTACTTAAGTCAGCATTGTGCCTTTTGTATTTAATTCCGATGCAATTTCTGTGTTTCATCGTCAATAAGAAGGTCCAAGGGATACAGTAAACCTGAAGTGGAG
Organism: Schistocerca piceifrons; assembly: GCF_021461385.2. Lineage (NCBI taxonomy): Eukaryota > Metazoa > Arthropoda > Insecta > Orthoptera > Acrididae > Schistocerca > Schistocerca piceifrons. Next base: position 1,443,634 of record NW_025727724.1, on the reverse strand, counting down.
CATCGGAATCTACAACTAGTGTCACAGGATTGGTTCAAAACATAGACAGTTGGAAGAGTCAGTCTTCTTATACTTATGTCGGCATTGTGCCTTTTGTATTTAATTCCGATGCAATTTCTGTGTATCATCGGCAATAAGAAGGTCAGAGGGATACTGTTAACCTGAAGTGAAGCATCGTAATCTTCAACTAGTGTCACAGGAATGGTTCAAATCATAGACAGTAAGAAGTGTCAGTCTTCTTGTACTTAAGTCGGCATTGTGCCTTTTCTAATTAATTCCGATGCAATTTCTGTGTTTCATCGTCAATAAGAAGGTCAGAGGGGTACCGTATACCTGAAGTGAAGCATCTGAATCTATAACTAGTGTCACAGGAAAGGTTCAAAACATAGGCAGTTGGAAGAGTCAGTCTTCTTGTACTTATGTCGGCATTGTGCTTTTGTATTTAATTCCGATGTAAATTCTGTTTTTCATCGTCAATAAGAAGGTCCAAGGGATACAGTAAACCTGAAGTGAAGCATCGTAATCTTCAACTAGTGTCACAGGAATGGTTCAAATCATAGACAGTAAGAAGAGTCAGTCTTCTTGTACTTAAGTAGGCATTGTGCCTTGTCTAATTAATTCCGATGCAATTTCTGTGTTTCATCGTCAATAAGAAGGTCAGAGGGATACAGTAAATCTGAAGTGGAGCATTGGAATCTACAACTACTGTCACAGGAATGGTTCAAAACATAGTCAGTAAGAAGTGTCAGTCTTCTTGTACTTAAGTTGGCATTGTGCCTTTCGTATTTAATTCCGATGCAGTTTCTGTGTTTCACCGGCAATAAGAAGGTCCAGAGGGATACAGTAAACCTGAAGTGAAGAATCGGAATCTATCACTAGTGTCACAGGAATGGTTCAATATACAGACAGTAAGAAGAGTCAGTCTTCTTGTACTTAAGTCGGCATTGTGCCTTTTGTATTTAATTCCGATGCAATTTCTGTGATTTATCGTCAATAATAAGGCCCAAGGGATGCAGTAAACCTGAAGTGAAGCATCGCACTCTATAACTAGTGTCACAGAAATGGTTCAAAACATAGACAGTAGAAGAGTCAGTCTTCTTGTACTTAAGTCGGCATTGTGCCTTTTGTATTTAATCCCGATGCAATTTCTGTGTTTCATCAACAACAAGAAGGTCAGAGGGATACAGTAAACCTGAAGTGAAGCTTCGGAATCCAAAACTAGTGTCACAGGAATGGTTCAAATCATAGACAGTAGGAAGAGTCAGTCTTCTTGTACTTGAGTCGGCATTGTGGCTTTTGTATTTAATTCCGATGCAATTTCTGTGTTTTATCGTCAATAAGATGGTCCAATGTATACAGTAAACCTGAAGTGAAGCGTCGCAATCTATAACTAGTGTCACAGGAATAGTTCAAATCATAGTCAGTAAGAAGAGTCAGTCTTCTAGTACTTAAGTCGGCATTGTGCCTTTTGTATTTAATTCCGATGCAATTTCTGTGTTTAATCGTCAATAAGAAGGTCCAAGGGATACAGTAAACCTGAAGTGACGCATCGGAAATTATAACTAGTGTCACAGGATTGGTTCAAATCATAGTCAGTAAGAAGAGTCAGTCTTCTTGTACTTAAGTCATCATTGTGCATTTTCTATTTAATTCTGATGCAATTTCTGTGATTCATCGTCAATAAGAAGGTCAGAGGGATACAGTAAACCTGGAGTGAAGCATGGGAATCTATAACTAGGGTCACCGGAATGGTTCAAATCATAGACAGTAAGTAGAGTCAGACTTCTCTTACTTAAGTCAGCATTGTGTCTTTTGTATTTAATTAAGATGCAATTTCTGTGTTTCATCGTCAATAAGAAGGTCAGAGGGATACAGTAAACCTGAAGTGAAGCTTCGGAATCCAAAACTAGTGTCACAGGAATGGTTAAAAGCATAGACAGTAAGAAGAGTCAGTCTCCTTGTACTTAATTCGGCATTGTGCCTTTTCTATTTAATTCCGATGCAATTTCTGTGTTTCATCGTCAATATGAAGGTCAGAGGGATACAGTAAACCTGAAGTGGCGCATCGTAATCTTCAACTAGTGTCACAGGAAAGGATCAAATCATAGACAGTAAGAAGAGTCAGTCTTCTTGTACTTAAGTCGGCATTGTGCCTTTTCTAATTAATTCCGATGCAATTTCTGTGTTTCATCGTCAATAAGAAGGTCAGAGGGATACAGTAAACCTGAAGTGGAGCATCGGAATCTACAACTAGTATCACAGGAATGGTTCAAACATAGAGAGTTGGAAGAGTCAGTCTTCTTGTACTTATGTCGGCATTGTGTCTTTCGTATTTAATTCCGATGCAATTTCCGTGTTTCACCGGCAATGTGAAGGTCAGAGGGATACAGCAAACCTGAAGTGAAGCATCGGAATCTATAACTAGAGTCACAGGAATGGTTCAAAGCATAGACAGTAAGAAGAGTCAGTCTTCTTGAACTAAACTGGGCATTGTGCCTTTTGTATTTAACTCCGATGCAATTTCTGTGTTTCTTCGTCAATAAAAAGTTCAGAGGGATACAGTAAACCTGAAGTGAAGCACCGGAATCTATAACTAGTGTCACAGGAATGGTTCAAATCATAGACAGTAAGATGAGTCAGACTTCTCTTACTTAAGTCAGCATTGTGCCCATTGTATTTAATTCCGATGCAATTTCTCTGTTTCATCGTCAATAAGAAGGTCCAAGGGATACAGTAAACCTGGAGTGATGCATCGGAGTCTATAACTAGTGTCACAGGAATGGTTCAAAAATAGACAGTAAGAAGAGTCAGACTCCTTGTACTTAATTCGGCATTGTGCATTTTCTATTTAATTCCGATGCAATTTCTATGTTTCATCGTCACTAAGAAGGACAGGGTGATACAGTAATCCTGAAGTTAAGCATCGGAATCTATAACTAGTGTCACAGGAATGGTTCAAAGCATAGTCAGTAAGAAGAGTCAGTCTTCTTGTAGTTAAGTCGGCATTGTGCCTTTCGTATTTAATTCCGATGCAATTTCTGTGTTTCACCGGCAATAAGGAGGTCAGAGGGATACAGTAAACCTGAAGTGAAGCATCGTAATCTTCAACTAGTGTCACAGGAATGGTTCAAATCATAGACAGTAAGAAGAGTTATTCTTCTTGTACTTAAGTCGGCATTGTGCCTTTTCTAATTAATTCCGATGCAGTTTCTGTGTTTCATCGTCAATAAGAAGGTCAGAGGGATACAGTAAACCTGAAGTGGAGCATCGGAATCTACAACTAGTGTCACAGGAATGGTTCAAAACATAGACAGTTGGAAGAGTCAATCTTCTTGTACTTATGTCGGCATTGTGCCTTTTGTATTTAATTCCGATGCAATTTCTGTGTTTCACCGGCAACAAGAAGGTCAGAGGGATACAGTAAACCTGAAGTGAAGCATCGTAATCTTCAACTAGCGTCACAGGAATGTTTCAAATCATAGACAGTAAGAAGAGTCAGTCTTCTTGTACTTAAGTCGGCATTGTGCCTTTTGTATTTAATTCCGATGCAATTTCTGTGATTCATCGTCAATAAGATGGCCCAAGGGATACAGTAAACCTGAAGTGAAGCATCGCACTCTATAACTAGTGTCACAGAAATGGTTCAAAACATAGACAGTAGAAGAGTCATTCTTCTTGTACTTAAGTCGGCATTGTGCCTTTTGTATTTAATTCCGATGCAATTTCTGTGTTTCATCGGCAATAAGATCAGAGGGATACAGTAAACCTGAAGTGAAGCATCGGAAACTATAACTAGTGTCACAGGAATGTTTCAAAGCATAGATAGTAGGAAGAGTCAGTCTTCTTGTACTTAAGTCGGCATTGTGCCTTTTGTATTTAATCCCGATGCAATTTCTGTGTTTCATCAACAATAAGAAAGTCAGAGGGATACAGTAAACCTGAAGTGAAGCATCGGAATCCAAAACTAGTGTCACAGGAATGGTTCAAAACATAGACAGTAGGAAGCGTCAGTCTTCTTGTACTTAAGTCGGCATTGTGCCTTTTGTATTTAATTCCGATGCAATTTCTGTGTTTCATCGTCAATAAGAAGGTCCAAGGTATACAGTAAACCTCAAGTGAAGCATCGCAATCTATAACTAGTGTCACAGGAATAGTTCAAAGCATAGTCAGTAAGAAGAGTCAGTCTTCTTGTACTTAAGTCGACATTGTGCCTTTTCTATTTAATTCCTATGCAATTTCTCTGTCTCATCGTCAATAAGAAGGTCCAAGGGATACAGTAAACCTGGAGTGAAGCATCGGAATCAATAACTAGTGTCACAGGAATGGTTCATAACATAGAGAGTAAGGAGAGTCAGTCTTCTAGTACTTAAGTCGGCATTGTGCCTTTTGTATTTAATTCCGATGCAACTTCTGTGTTTAATCGTCAATAAGAAGTTCCAAGGGATACAGTAAACCTGAAGTGACGCATCGGAAATTATAACTAGTGTCACAGAAATGGTTCAAAACATAGTCAGTAAGAAGAGTCAGTCTTCTTGTACTTAAGTCATCATTGTGCATTATCTATTTAATTCTGATGCAATTTCTGTGATTCATCGTCAATAAGAAGGTCAGAGGGATACAGTAAACCTGGAGTGAAGCATCGGAATCTATAACTAGGGTCACAGGAATGGTTCAAATCATAGACAGTAAGAAGAGTCAGACTTCTCTTACTTAAGTCAGCATTGTGCCTTTTGTATTTAATTCCGATGCAATTTCTGTGTTTCATCGTCAATAAGAAGGTCCAAGGGATACAGTAAACCTGAAGTGGAGCATCGGAATCTACAACTAGTGTCACAGGAATGGTTCAAAACATAGACAGTTGGAAGAGTCAGTCTTCTTATACTTATGTCGGCATTGTGCCTTTTGTATTTAATTCCGATGCAATTTCTGTGTATCACCGGCAATAAGAAGGTCAGAGGGATACTGTTAACCTGAAGTGAAGCATCGAAATCTTCAACTAGTGTCACAGGAATGGTTCAAATCATAGACAGTAAGAAGACTCAGTCTTCTTGTACTTAAGTCGGCATTGTGCTTTTGTATTTAATTCCGATGTAATTTCTGTGTTTCATCGTCAATAAGAAGGTCCAAGGGATACAGTAAACCTGAAGTGAAGCATCGTAATCTTCAACTAGTGTCACAGGAATGGTTCAAATCATAGACAGTAAGAAGACTCTGTCTTCTTGTACTTAAGTCGGCATTGTGCCTTGTCTAATTAATTCCGATGCAATTTCTGTGTTTCATCGTCAATAAGGTCAGAGGGATACAGTAAATCTGACGTGGAGCATTGGAATCTACAACTACTGTCACAGGAATGGTTCAAAACATAGTCAGTAAGAAGTGTCAGTCTTCTTGTACTTAAGTTGGCATTGTGCCTTTCGTATTTAATTCCGATGCAGTTCTGGGGTTCACCGGCAATAAGAAGGTCCAGAGGGATACAGTAAACCTGAAGTGAAGCATCGGAATCTATCACTAGTGTCACAGGAATGGTTCAATATACAGACAGTAAGAAGAGTCAGTCTTCTTGTACTTAAGTCGGCATTGTGCCTTTTGTATTTGATTCCGATGCAATTTCTGTGATTTATCGTCAATAAGAAGGCCCAAGGGATGCAGTAAACCTGAAGTGAAGCATCGCACTCTATAACTAGTGTCACAGAAATGGTTCAAAACACAGACAGTAGAAGAGTCAGTCTTCTTGTACTTAAGTCGGCATTGTGCCTTTTGTATTTAATCCCGATGCAATTTCTGTGTTTCATCAACAACAAGAAGGTCAGAGGGATACAGTAAACCTGAAGTGAAGCTTCGGAACCCAAAACTAGTGTCACAGGAATGGTTCAAATCATAGACAGTAGGAAGAGTCAGTCTTCTTGTACTTAAGTCGGCATTGTGCATTTTGTATTTAATTCCGATGCAATTTCTGTGATTCATCGTCAATAAGAAGGTCCAATGTATACAGTAAACCTGAAGTGAAGCATCGCAATCTATAACTAGTGTCACAGGAATAGTTCAAAACATAGTCAGTAAGAAGAGTCAGTCTTCTAGTACTTAAGTCGGCATTGTGCCTTTTGTATTTAATTCCGATGCAATTTCTGTGTTTAATCGTCAATAAGAAGGTCCAAGGGATGCAGTAAACCTGAAGTGACGCATCGGAAATTATAACTAGTGTCACAGGAATGGTTCAAAACATAGTCAGTAAGAAGAGTCAGTCTTCTTGCACTTAAGTCATCATTGTGCATTTTCTATTTAATTCTGATGCAATTTCTGTGATTCATCGTCAATAAGAAGGTCAGAGGGATACAGTTAACCTGGAGTGAAGCATCGGAATCTATAACTAGGGTCACCGGAACGGTTCAAATCATAGACAGTAAGAAGAGTCAGACTTCTCTTACTTAAGTCAGCATTGTGTCTTTTGTATTTAATTAAGATGCAATTTCTGTGTTTCATCGTCAATAAGAAGGTCAGAGGGATACAGTAAACATGAAGTGAAGCTTCGGAATCCAAAACTAGTGTCACAGGATTGGTTCAAAGCATAGACAGTAAGAAGAGTCAGTCTCCTTGTACTTAATTCGGCATTGTGCCTTTTCTATTTAATTCCGATGCAATTTCTGTGTTTCATCGTCAATAAGAAGGTCAGAGGGATACAGTAAACCTGAAGTGGCGCATCGTAATCTTCAACTAGTGTCACAGGAATGGATCAAATCATAGACAGTAAGGAGAGTCAGTCTTCTTGTACTTAAGTCGGCATTGTTCCTTTTCTATTTAATTCCAATGCAATATCTGTGTTTCATCGTCAATAAGAAGGTCCAAGTGATACAGTAAACCTGAAGTCAAGCATCGGAATCATTAAGTAGTGTCACAGGAATGGTTCAAAACATAGTCAGTAAGAAGCGTCAGTCTTCTTGTACTTACTCGGCATTGTGCCATTTCTATTTCATTCTGATGCAATTCCTGTGTTTCATCGTCAATAAGAAGGTCCAAGGGAAACAGTAAACCTGGAGTGAAGCACCGGAATCTATAACTAGTGTCACAGTAATGGTTCAAAACATAGACTGTAAGAAGAGTCAGTCTTCTTGTACTGTAGTCGGCATTGTGCCTTTTGTATTTAATTCCGATGCAATTTCTGTGATTTATCGTCAATAAGAAGGCCCAAGGGATGCAGTAAACCTGAAGTGAAGCATCGCACTCTATAACTAGTGTCACAGAAATGGTTCAAAACATAGACAGTAGAAGAGTCAGTCTTCTTGTACTTAAGTCGGCATTGTGCCTTTTGTATTTAATCCCGATGCAATTTCTGTGTTTCATCAACAACAAGAAGGTCAGAGGGATACAGTAAACCTGAAGTGAAGCTTCGGAATCCAAAACTAGTGTCACAGGAATGGTTCAAAGCATAGACAGTAGGAAGAGTCAGTCTTCTTGTACTTAAGACGGCATTGTGCCTTTTGTATTTAATTCCGATGCAATTTCTGTGTTTCATCGTCAATAAGAAGGTCCAATGTATACAGTAAACCTGAAGTGAAGCATCGCAATCTATAACTAGTGTCACAGGAATAGTTCAAAACATAGTCAGTAAGAAGAGTCAGTCTTCTTGTACTTAAGTCGACATTGTGCCTTTTCTATTTAATTCCTATGCAATTTCTGTGTCTCATCGTCAATAAGAAGGTCCAAGGGATACAGTAAACCTGGAGTGAAGCATCGGAATCTATAACTAGTGTCACAGGAATGGTTCATATCATAGAGAGTAAGAAGAGTCAGTCTTCTAGTACTTAAGTCGGCATTGTGCCTTTTGTATTTAATTCCGATGCAATTTCTGTGTCTAATCGTCAATAAGAAGGTCCAAGGGATACAGTAAACCTGAAGTGACGCATCGGAAATTATAACTAGTGTCACAGGAATGGTTCAAAACATAGTCAGTAAGAAGAGTCAGTCTTCTTGTACTTAAGTCATCATTGTGCATTTTCTATTTAATTCTGATGCGATTTCTGTGATTCATCGTCAATAAGAAGGTCAGAGGGATACAGTAAACCTGGAGTGAAGCATCGGAATCTATAACTAGGGTCACCGGAATGGTTCAAATCATAGACTGTAAGAAGAGTCAGACTTCTCTTACTTAATTCAGCATTGTGTCTTTTGTATTTAATTCCGATGCAATTTCTGTGTTTCATCGTCAATAAGAAGGTCAGAGGGATACAGTAAACCTGAAGTGGCGCATCGTAATCTTCAACTAGTGTCACAGGAATGGATCAAATCATAGACAGTAAGAAGAGTCAGTCTTCTTGTACTTAAGTCGGCATTGTGCCTTTTCTAATTAATTCCGATGCAATTTCTGTGTTTCATCGTCAATAACAAGGTCAGAGGGATACAGTAAACCTGAAGTGGAGCATCGAATCTACAACTAGTATCACAGGAATGGTTCAAACATAGAGAGTTGGAAGAGTCAGTCTTCTTGTACTTATGTCGGCATTGTGTCTTTCGTATTTAATTCCGATGCAATTTCCGTGTTTCACCGGCAATGAGAAGGTCAGAGGGATACAGCAAACCTGAAGTGAAGCATCGGAATCTATAACTAGAGGCACAGGAATGGTTCAAAGCATAGACAGTAAGAAGAGTCAGTCTTCTTGAACTAAACTCGGCATTGTGCCTTTTGTATTTAATTCCGATGCAATTTCTGTGTTTCTTCGCCAATAAGAAGGTCCTAGGGATACATTAAACCTTGAGTGAAGCATCGGAATCTATAACCAGTGTCACAAGAATGGTTCAAAGCATAGTCAGTAAGAAGAGGCAGTCTTCTTGTAGTTAAGTCGGCATTGTGCCTTTTGTATTTAATTCCGATGCAATTTCTGTGTTTCATCGTCAACAAGTAGGACCAAGGGATACAGTAATTCTGTAGGGAAGCATCGGAATCTCTGACTAGTGTCACTGGAATGGTTGAAAACATAAACAGTAAGAAGAGTCAGTCTTGTTGCAATTAAGTCGGCATTGTTCCTTTTCTATTTAATTCCAATGCAATATCTGTGTTTCATCGTTAATAAGAAGGTCCAAGGGATACAGTAAACCTGAAGTGAAGCATCGGAATCATTAAGTAGTGTCACAGGAATGGTTCACAACATGGTCAGTAAGAAGCGTCAGTCTTCTTGTACTTACTCGGCATTGTGGCTTTTCTATTTCATTCTGATGCAGTTCCTGTGTTTCATCGTCAATAAGAAGGTCCAAGGGAAACAGTAAACCTGGAGTGAAGCACCGGAATCTATAACTAGTGTCACAGTAATGGTTCAAAACATAGACTGTAAGAAGAGTCAGTCTTCTTGTACTGTAGTCGGCATTGTGCCTTTTGTATGTAATTCCGATGCAATTTCTGCGTTTAATCGTCAATAAGAAGGTCCAACGGATACAGTAAACCTGGAGTGAAGCATCGGAATCTATAACTAGTGTCACAGGAATGGTTCAAAACATAGACAGTAAGAAGAGTCAGTCGTCTTGTACTTAATACTGCATTGTGCCTTTTGTATTTAATTCCGATGCAATTTCTGTGTTTCATCGTCAATAAGAAGGTCCAAGGGATACAGTAAACCTGAAGTGAAGCATCGGAAATCATAACTAGTGTCACAGGAATGGTTCGAAACATAGTCAGTAAGAAGAGTCAGTCTTCTTGTACTTAAGTCATCATTGTGCATTTTCTATTTAATTCTGATGCAATTTCTGTGCTTCATCGTCAATAAGAAGGACAGAGGCATACAGTAAACCTGGAGTGAAGCATCGGAATCTATAACTAGGGCCACAGGAATGGTTCAAATCATAGACAGTAAGAAGAGTCAGACTTCTCTTACTTAAGTCAGCATTGTGCCTTTTGTATTTGATTCCGATGCAATTTCTGTGTTTCATCGTCAATAAGAAGGTCCCAGGGATACAGTAAACCTGGAGTGATGCATCGGAGTCCATAACTTGTGTCACAGGAATGGTTCAAAGATAGACAGTAAGAAGAGACAGTCTCCTTGTACTTAATTCGGCATTTTGCCTTTTCTATTTAATTCCGATGCAATTTCTATGTTTCATCGTCACTAAGAAGGTCAGAGGGATACAGTAATCCTCAAGTTAAGCATCGGAATCTATAACTAGTGTCACAGGAATGATTCAAAGCATAGTCAGTAAGAAGAGTCAGTCTTCTTGTAGTTAAGTCGGCATTGTGCCTTTCGTATTTAATTCCGATGCAATTTCTGTGTTTCACCGGCAATAAGAAGGTCAGAGGGATACGGTAAACCTGAAGTGAAGCATCGTAATCTTCAACTAGTGTCACAGCAATGGTTCAAATCATAGACAGTAAGAAGAGTGAGTCTTCTTGTACTTAAGTCTTCATTGTGCCTTTTGTATTTATTTCCGATGCAATTTCTGTGTTTAATCGTCAATAAGAAGGTCCAAGGGATACAGTAAACCTGAAGTGACGCATCGGAAATTATAACTAGTGTCACAGGAATGGTTCAAAACATAGTCAGTAAGAAGAGTCAGTCTTCTTGTACTTAAGTCATCATTGTGCATTTTCTATTTAATTCTGATGCAATTTCTGAGATTCATCGTCAATAAGAAGGTCAGAGGGATAGAGTAAACCTGGAGTGAAGCATCGAAATCTATAACTAGTGTCACAGTAATGGTTCAAAACATAGACTGTAAGAAGAGTCAGTCTTCTTGTACTGTAGTCGGCATTGTGCCTTTTGTATTTAATTCCGATGCAATTTCTGTGATTTATCGTCAATAAGAAGGCCCAAGGGATGCAGTAAACCTGAAGTGAAGCATCGCACTCTATAACTAGTGTCACAGAAATGGTTCAAAACATAGACAGTAGAAGAGTCAGTCTTCTTGTACTTAAGTCGGCATTGTGCCTTTTGTATTTAATCCCGATGCAATTTTTGTGTTTCATCAACAACAAGAAGGTCAGAGGGATACAGTAAACCTGAAGTGAAGCTTCGGAATCCAAAACTAGTGTCACAGGAATGGTTCAAAGCATAGACAGTAGGAAGAGTCAGTCTTCTTGTACTTAAGTCGGCATTGTGCCTTTTGTATTTAATTCCGATGCAATTTCTGTGTTTCATCGTCAATAAGAAGGTCCAATGTATACAGTAAACCTGAAGTGAAGCATCGCAATCTATAACTAGTGTCACAGGAATAGTTCAAAACATAGTCAGTAAGAAGAGTCAGTCTTCTTGTACTTAAGTCGACATTGTGCCTTTTCTATTTAATTCCTATGCAATTTCTGTGTCTCATCGTCAATGAGAAGGTCCAAGGGATACAGTAAACCTGGAGTGAAGCATCGGATTCTATAACTAGTGTCACAGGAATGGTTCATATCATAGAGAGTAAGAAGAGTCAGTCTTCTAGTACTTAAGTCGGCATTGTGCCTTTTGTATTTAATTCCGATGCAATTTCTGTGTTTAATCGTCAATAAGAAGGTCCAAGGGATACAGTAAACCTGAAGTGACGCATCGGAAATTATAACTAGTGTCACAGGAATGGTTCAAAACATAGTCAGTAAGAAGAGTCAGTCTTCTTGTACTTAAGTCATCATTGTGCATTTTCTATTTAATTCTGATGCGATTTCTGTGATTCATCGTCAATAAGAAGGTCAGAGGGATACAGTAAACCTGGAGTGAAGCATCGGAATCTATAACTAGGGTCACCGGAATGGTTCAAATCATAGACAGTAAGAAGAGTCAGACTTCTCTTACTTAAGTCAGCATTGTGTCTTTTGTATTTAATTCCGATGCAATTTCTGTGTTTCATCGTCAATACGAAGGTCAGAGGGATACAGTAAACCTGAAGTGGCGCATCGTAATCTTCAACTAGTGTCACAGGAATGGATCAAATCATAGACAGTAAGAAGAGTCAGTCTTCTTGTACTTAAGTCTTCATTGTGCCTTTTCTAATTAATTCCGATGCAATTTCTGTGTTTCATCGTCAATAACAAGGTCAGAGGGATACAGTAAACCTGAAGTGGAGCATCGGAATCTACAACTAGTATCACAGGAATGGTTCAAACATAGAGAGTTGGAAGAGTCAGACTTCTTGTACTTATGTCGGCATTGTGTCTTTCGTATTTAATTCCGATGCAATTTCCGTGTTTCACCGGCAATGAGAAGGTCAGAGGGATACAGCAAACCTGAAGTGAAGCATCGGAATCTATAACTAGAGTCACAGGAATGGTTCAAAGCATAGACAGTAAGAAGAGTCAGTCTTCTTGAACTAAACTCGGCATTGTGCCTTTTGTATTTAATTCCGATGCAATTTCTGTGTTTCTTCGCCAATAAGAAGGTCCTAGGGATACATTAAACCTTGAGTGAAGCATCGGAATCTATAACCAGTGTCACAAGAATGGATCAAAACATAGTCAGTAAGAAGAGGCAGTCTTCTTGTAGTTAAGTCGGCATTGTGCCTTTTGTATTTAATTCCGATGCAATTTCTGTGTTTCATCGTCAATAAAAAGTTCAGAGGGATACAGTAAACCTGAAGTGAAGCACCGGAATCTATAACTAGTGTCACAGGAATGGTTCAAAACATAGACTGTAAGAAGAGTCAGTCTTCTTGTACTTTAGTCGGTATTGTGCCTTTTGTATTTAATTCCGATGCAATTTCTGTGTTTCATCGTCAACAAGTAGGTCCAAGGGATACAGTAATTCTGTAGGGAAGCATCGGAATCTCTGACTAGTGTCACTGGAATGGTTGAAAACATAAACAGTAAGAAGAGTCAGTCTTCTTGCAATTAAGTCGGCATTGTTCCTTTTCTATTTAATTCCAATGCAATATCTGTGTTTCATCGTTAATAAGAAGGTCCAAGGGATACAGTAAACCTGAAGTGAAGCATCGGAATCATTAAGTAGTGTCACAGGAATGGTTCAAAACATAGTCAGTAAGAAGCGTCAGTCTTCTTGTACTTACTCGGCATTGTGCCTTTTCTATTTAATTCCGATGCAATTTCTGCGTTTAATCGTCAATAAGAAGGTCCAACGGATACTGTAAACCTGGAGTGAAGCATCGGAATCTATAACTAGTGTCACAGGAATGGTTCAAAACATAGACAGTAAGAAGAGTCAGTCGTCTTGTACTTAATACTGCATTGTGCCTTTTGTATTTAATCGCGATGCAATTTCTGTGTTTCATCGTCAATAAGAAGGTCCAAGGGATACAGTAAACCTGAAGTGAAGCATCGGAAATTATAACTAGTGTCACAGGAATGGTTCAAAACATAGTCAGTAAGAAGAGTCAGTCTTCTTGTACTTAAGTCATCATTGTGCTTTTTCTATTTAATTCTGATGCAATTTCTGTGCTTCATCGTCAATAAGAAGGACAGAGGCATACAGTAAACCTGGAGTGAAGCATCGGAATCTATAACTAGGGTCACAGGAATGGTACAAATCATAGACAGTAAGAAGAGTCAGACTTCTCTTACTTAAGTCAGCATTGTGCCTTTTGTATTTGATTCCGATGCAATTTCTGTGTTTCATCGTCAATAAGAAAGTCCCAGGGATACAGTAAACCTGGAGTGATGCATCGGAGTCTATAACTAGTGTCACAGGAATGGTTCAAAGATAGACAGTAAGAAGAGTCAGTCTCCTTGTACTTAATTCGGCATTTTGCCTTTTCTATTTAATTCCGATGCAATTTCTATGTTTCATCGTCACTAAGAAGGTCAGAGGGATACAGTAATCCTGAAGTTAAGCATCGGAATCTATAACTAGTGTCACAGGAATGATTCAAAGCATAGTCAGTAAGAAGAGTCAGTCTTCTTGTAGTTAAGTCGGCATTGTGCCTTTCGTATTTAATTCCGATGCAATTTCTGTGTTTCACCGGCAATAAGAAGGTCAGAGGGATACGGTAAACCTGAAGTGAAGCATCGTAATCTTCAACTAGTGTCACAGGAATGGTTCAAATCATAGACAGTAAGAAGAGTCAGTCTTCTTGTACTTAAGTCTTCATTGTGCCTTTTGTATTTATTTCCGATGCAATTTCTGTGTTTAATCGTCAATAAGAAGGTCCAAGGGATACAGTAAACCTGAAGTGACGCATCGGAAATTATAACTAGTGTCACAGGAATGGTTCAATACATAGTCAGTAAGAAGAGTCAGTCTTCTTGTACTTAAGACATCATTGTGCATTTTCTATTTAATTCTGATGCAATTTCTGAGATTCATCGTCAATAAGAATGTCAGAGGGATAGAGTAAACCGGGAGTGAAGCATCGAAATCTATAACTAGTGTCACAGGAATGGTTCAAAACATAGACAGTTGGAAGAGTCAGTCTTCTTGTACTTATGTCGGCATTGTGCCTTTTGTATTTAATTCCGAAGCAATTTCTGCGTTTCACCGGCAATAAGAAAGTCAGAGGGATACAGCAAACCTGAAGTGAAGCATCGTAAACTTCAACTAGTGTCACAGGAATGATTCAAATCATAGACAGTAAGAAGAGTCAGTCTTCTTGTACTTAAGTCGGCATTGTGCCTTTTCTAATTAATTCCGATGCAATTTCTGTGTTTCATCGTCAATAAGAAGCTCAGAGGGGTACCGTAAACCTGAAGTGAAGCATCTGAATCTATAACTAGTGTCACAGGAATGGTTCATAACATAGACAGTTGGAAGAGTCAGTCTTCTTGTACTTATGTCGGCATTGTGCCTTTTGTATTTAATTCCGATGTAATTTCTGTGTTTCATCGTCAATAAGAAGGTCCAAGGGATACAGTAAACCTGAAGTGAAGCATCGTAATCTTCAACTAGTGTCACAGGAATGGTTCAAATCATAGACAGTAAGAAGAGTCAGTCTTCTTGTACTTAAGTCGGCATTGTGCCTTGTCTAATTAATTCAGATGCAATTTCTGTGTTTCATCGTCAATAAGAAGGTCAGAGGGATACAGTAAATCTGAAGTGGAGCATCGGAATCAACAACTACTGTCACAGGAATGGTTCAAAACATAGTCAGTAAGAAGAGTCAGTCTTCTTGTACTTAAGTTGGCATTGTGCCTTTCGTATTTAATTCCGATGCAATTTCTGTGTTTCACCGGCAATAAGAAGGTCAGAGGGATACAGTAAACCTGAAGTGAAGCATCGGAATCTATAACTAGTGTCACAGGAATGGTTCAATATACAGACAGTAAGAAGAGTCAGTCTTCTTGTACTTAAGTCGGCATTGTGCCTTTTGTATTTAATTCCGATGCAATTTCTGTGATTCATCGTCAATAAGAAGGCCCAAGAGATACAGTAAACCTGAAGTGAAGCATCGCACTCTATAACTAGTGTCACAGAAATGGTTCAAAACATAGACAGTAGAAGAGTCAGTCTTCTTGTACTTAAGTCGGCATTGTGCCTTTTGTATTTAATTCCGATGCAATTTCTGTGTTTAATCGTCAATAAGAAGGTCCAAGGGATACAGTAAACCTCAAGTGACGCATCGGAAATTATAACTAGTGTCACAGGAATGGTTAAAACATAGTCAGTAAGAAGAGTCAGTCTTCTTGTACTTAAGTCATCATTGTGCATTTTCTATTTATTTCTGATGCAATTTCTGTGATTCATCGTCAATAAGAAGGTCAGAGGGATACAGTAAACATGGAGTGAAGCAACGGAATCTATAACTAGGGTCACAGGAATGGTTCAAATCATAGACAGTAAGAAGAGTCAGACTTCTCTTACTTAAGTCAGCATTGTGCCTTTTGTATTTAATTCCGATGCAATTTCTGTGTTTCATCGTCAATAAGAAGGTCCAAGGGATACAGTAAACCTGGAGTGAAGCATCGAAATCTATAACTAGTGTCACAGGAATGGTTCAAAACATAGACAGTTGGAAGAGTCAGTCTTCTTGTACTTATGTCGGCATTGTGCCTTTTGAATTCAATTCCGAAGCAATTTCTGTGTTTCACCGGCAATAAGAAGGTCAGAGGGATACAGCAAACCTGAAGTGAAGCATCGTAATCTTCAACTAGTGTCACAGGAATGGTTCAAATCATAGACAGTAAGAAGAGTCAGTCTCCTTGTACTTAAGTCGGCATTGTGCCTTTTCTAATTAATTCCGATGCAATTTCTGTGTTTCATTGTCAATAAGAAGCTCAGAGGGGTACCGTAAACCTGAAGTGAAGCATCTGAATCTATAACTAGTGTCACAGGAATGGTTCATAACATAGACAGTTGGAAGAGTCAGTCTTCTTGTACTTATGTCGGCATTGTGCCTTTTGTATTTAATTCCGATGTAATTTCTGTGTTTCATCGTCAATAAGAAGGTCCAAGGGATACAGTAAACCTGAAGTGAAGCATCGTAATCTTCAACTAGTGTCACAGGAATGGTTCAAATCATAGACAGTAAGAAGAGTCAGTCTTCTTGTACTTAAGTCGGCATTGTGCCTTGTCTAATTAATTCAGATGCAATTTCTGTGTTTCATCGTCAATAAGAAGGTCAGAGGGATACAGTAAATCTGAAGTGGAGCATCGGAATCTACAACTACTGTCACAGGAATGGTTCAAAACATAGTCAGTAAGAAGAGTCAGTCTTCTTGTACTTAAGTTGGCATTGTGCCTTTCGTATTTAATTCCGATGCAATTTCTGTGTTTCACCGGCAATAAGAAGGTCAGAGGGATACAGTAAACCTGAGGTGAAGCATCGGAATCTATAACTAGTGTCACAGGAATGGTTCAATATACAGACAGTAAGAAGAGTCAGTCTTCTTGTACTTAAGTCGGCATTGTGCCTTTTGTATTTAATTCCGATGCAATTTCTGTGATTCATCGTCAATAAGAAGGCCCAAGAGATACAGTAAATCTGAAGTGGAGCATCGGAATCTACAACTACTGTCACAGGAATGGTTCAAATCATAGACAGTAAGAAGAGTCAGTCTTCTTGTACTTAAGTCGGCATTGTGCCTTGTCTAATTAATTCAGATGCAATTTCTGTGTTTCATCGTCAATAAGAAGGTCAGAGGGATACAGTAAAGCTGAAGTAAAGCATCGGAATCCAAAACTAGTGTCACAGGAATGGTTCAAAGCATAGACAGTAGGAAGAGTCAGTCTTCTTGTACTTAAGTCGACATTGTGCCTTTTCTATTTAATTCCTATGCAATTTCTGTGTCTCATCGTCAATAAGAAGGTCCAAGGGATACAGTAAACTTGGAGTGAAGCATCGGAATCTATAACTAGCGTCACAGGAATGGTTCATAACATAGAGAGTAAGAAAAGTCAGTCTTCTAGTACTTAAGTCGGCATTGTGCCTTTTGTATTTAATTCCGATGCAATTTCTGTGTTTAATCGTCAATAAGAGGGTCCAAGGGATACAGTAAACCTCAAGTGACGCATCGGAAATTATAACTAGTGTCACAGGAATGGTTAAAACATAGTCAGTAAGAAGAGTCAGTCTTCTTGTACTTAAGTCATCATTGTGCATTTTCTATTTAATTCTGATGCAATTTCTGTGATTCATCGTCAATAAGAAGGTCAGAGGGATACAGTAAACATGGAGCGAAGAATCGGAATCTATAACTAGGGTCACAGGAATGGTTCAAATCATAGACAGTAAGAAGAGTCAGACTTCTCTTACTTAAGTCAGCATTGTGCCTTTTGTATTTAATTCCGATGCAATTTCTGTGTTTCATCGTCAATAAGAAGGTCCAAGGGATACAGTAAACCTGGAGTGATGCATCGGAGTCTATAACTAGTGTCACAGGAATGGTTCAAAACATAGACAGTAAGAAGAGTCAGTCTTCTTGTCCTTAATTCGGCATTGTGCCTTTTCTATTTAATTCCGATGCAATTTCTGTGTTTCATCGTCACTAAGAAGGTCAGAGGGATACAGTAATCCTGAAGTTAAGCATCGGAAACTATATCTAGTGTCACATGAATGGTTCAAAGCATAGTCAGTAAGAAGAGTTAGTCTTCTTGTAGTTAAGTCGGCATTGTGACTTTCGTATTTAATTCCGATGCAATTTCTGTGTTTCACCGGCAATAAGAAGGTCAGAGGGATACAGTAAACCTGAAGTGGCGCATCGTAATCTTCAACTAGTGTCACAGGAATGGTTCAAATCATAGACAGTAAGAAGAGTCAGTCTTCTTGTACCTAAGTCGACATTGTGCCTTTTCTATTTAATTCCTATGCAATTTCTGTGTCTCATCATCAATAAGAAGGTCCAAGGGATGCAGTAATTCTGTAGTGAAGCATCGGAATCTCTGACTAGTGTCACTGGAATGGTTCAAAACATAAACAGTAAGAAGAGTCAGTCTTCTTGCAATTAAGTCGGCATTGTTCCTTTTCTATTTAATTCCAATACAATATCTGTGTTTCATCGTCAATAAGAAGGTCCAAGGGATACAGTAAACCTGAAGTGAAGCATCGGAACCATTAAGTAGTGTCACAGGAATGGTTCTAAACATAGTCAGTAAGAAGCGTCAGTCTTCTTGTACTTACTCGGCATTGTGTCTTTTCTATTTTATTCTGATGCAATTCCTGTGTTTCATCGTCAATAAGAAGGTCCAAGGGAATCAGTAAACCTGGAGTGAAGCACCGGAATCTATAACTAGTGTCACAGTAATGGTTCAAAACATAGACTGTAAGAAGAGTCAGTCTTCTTGTACTGTAGTCATCATTGTGCCTTTTGTATTTAATTCCGATGCAATTTCTGTGTTTCATCGTCAATAAGAAGGTCCAAGGTATACAGTAAACCTGAAGTGAAGCATCGCAATCTATAACTAGTGTCACAGGAATAGTTCAAAACATAGTCAGAAAGAAGAGTCAGTCTTCTTGTACTTAAGTCGACATTGTGCCTTTTCTATTTAATTCCTATGCAATTTCTGTGTCTCATCGTCAATAAGAAGGTCCAAGGGATACAGTAATTCTGTAGTGAAGCATCGGAATCTCTGACTAGTGTCACTGGAATGGTTCAAAACATAAACAGTAAGAAGAGTCAGTCTTCTTGCAATTAAGTCGGCATTGTTCCTTTTCTATTTAATACCAATGCAATATCTGTGTTTCATCGTCAATAAGAAGGTCCAAGGGATACAGTAAACCTGGAGTGATGCATCGGAGTCTATAACTAGTGTCACAGGAATGGTTCAAAAATAGACAGTAAGAAGAGTCAGTCTCCTTGTACTTAATTCGGCATTGTGCCTTTTCTATTTAATTCCGATGCAATTTCTATGTTTCATCGTCACTAAGAAGGTCAGAGGGATACAGTAATCCTGAAGTTAAGCATCGGAATCTATAACTAGTGTCACAGGAATGATTCAAAGCATAGTCAGTAAGAAGAGTCAGTCTTCTTGTAGTTAAGTCAGCATTGCGCCTTTCGTATTTAATTCCGATGCAATTTCTGTGATTCACCGGCAATAAGAAGGTCAGAGGGATACAGTAAACCTGCAGTGAAGCATCGTAATCTTCAACTAGTGTCACAGAAATGGTTCAAATCATAGACAGTTGGAAGAGTCAGTCTTCTTGTACTTATGTCGGCATTGTGTCTTTCGTATTTAATTCCGATGCAATTTCTGTGTTTCACCGGCAATGAGAAGGTCAGAAGGATACAGCAAACCTGAAGTGAAGCATCGGAATCTATAACTAGTGTCACAGGAATGGTTCAAAACATAGACAGTAAGAAGAGTCAGTCGTCTTGTACTTAATACTGCATTGTGCCTTTTGTATTTAATTCCGATGCAATTTCTGTGTTTCATCGTCAATAAGAAGGTCCAAGGGATACAGTAATCCTGAAGTGAAGCATCGGAAATTATAACTAGTGTCACAGGAATGGTTCAAAACATAGACAGTAAGAAGAGTCAGTCTTCTTGACTAAACTCGGCATTGTGCCTTTTGTATTTAATTCCGATGCAATTTCTGTGTATCTTCGCCAATAAGAAGGTCCAAGGGATACAGTAAACCTTGAGTGAAGCATCGGAATCTATTACCGGTTTCACAAGAATGGTTCAAAACATAGTCAGTAAGAAGAGGCAGTCTTCTTGTAGTTATGTCGGCATTGTGCCTTTTGTATTTAATTCCGATGCAATTTCTGTGTTTCATCGTCAACAAGTAGGTCCAAGGGATACAGTAATTCTGTAGTGAAGCATCGGAATCTCTGATTAGTGTCACTGGAATGGTTCAAAACATAAACAGTAAGAAGAGTCAGTCTTCTTGCAATTAAGTCTGCATTGTTCCTTTTCTATTTAATTCGAATGCAATATCTGTGTTTCATCGTCAATAAGAAGGTCCAAGGGATACAGTAATCCTGAATTGAAGCATCGGAATCATTAAGTAGTGTCACAGGAATGGTTCGAAACATAGTCAGTAAGAAGCGTCAGTCTTCTTGTACTTACTCGGCATTGTGCCTTTTCTATTTCATTCTGATGCAATTCCTGTGTTTCATCGTCAATAAGAAGGTCCATGGGAAACAGTAAACATGGAGTCAAGCACCGGAATCTATAACTAGTGTCACAGTAATGGTTCAAAACATAGACTGTAAGAACAGTCAGTCTTCTTGTACTGTAGTCGGCATTGTGCCTTTTGTATTTAATTCCGATGAAATTTCTGCGTTTAATCGTCAATAAGAAGGTCCAACGAATACAGTAAACCTGGAGTGAAGCATCGGAATCTATAACTAGTGTCACAGGAATGGTTCAAAACATAGACAGTAAGAAGAGTCAGTCGTCTTGTACTTAATACTGCATTGTGCCTTTTGTATTTAATTCCGATGCAATTTCTGTGTTTCATCGTCAATAAGAAGGTTTAAGGGATACAGTAAACCTGGAGTGATGAATCGGAGTCTATAACTAGTGTCACAGGATTGGTTCAAAACATAGACTGTAAGAAGAGTCAGTCTTCTTGTACTTTAGTCGGCATTGTGCCTTTCCATTTCATTCCGATGTAATTTCTGTGTTTCATCGTCAACAAGTAGGTCCAAGGGATACAGTAATTCTGTAGTGAAGCATCGGAATCCCTGACTAGTGTCACTGGAATGGTTCAAAACATAAACAGTAAGAAGAGTCAGTCTTCTTGCAATTAAGTCTGCATTGTTCCTTTTCTATTTAATTCGAATGCAATATCTGTGTTTCATCGTCAATAAGAAGGTCCAAGGGATACAGTAATCCTGAATTGAAGCATCGGAATCATTAAGTAGTGTCACAGGAATGGTTCGAAACATAGTCAGTAAGAAGCGTCAGTCTTCTTGTACTTACTCGGCATTGTGCCTTTTCTATTTCATTCTGATGCAATTCCTGTGTTTCATCGTCAATAAGAAGGTCCATGGGAAACAGTAAACCTGGAGTCAAGCACCGGAATCTATAACTAGTGTCACAGTAATGGTTCAAAACATAGACTGTAAGAACAGTCAGTCTTCTTGTACTGTAGTCGGCATTGTGCCTTTTGTATTTAATTCCGATGCAATTTCTGTGTTTCACCGGCAATAAGAAGGTCAGAGGGATACAGTAAACCTGAAGTGGCGCATCGTAATCTTCAACTAGTGTCACAGGAATGGTTCAAATCATAGACAGTGAGAAGAGTCAGTCTTCTTGTACTTAATACTGCATTGTGCTTTTGTATTTAATTCCGATGCAATTTCTGTGTTTCATCGTCACTAAGAAGGTCAGAGGGATACAGTAATCCTGAAGTTAAGCATCGGAATCTATAACTAGTGTCACAGGAATGGTTCAAAGCATAGTCAGTAAGAAGAGTTAGTCTTCTTGTAGTTACGTCGGCATTGTGCCTTTCGTATTTAATTCCGATGCAATTTCTGTGTTTCATCGTCAATAAGAAGGTCCGAGGGATACAGTAAACCAGAAGTGAAGCATCGGAAATTATAACTAGTGTCACAGGAATGGTTCAAAACATAGACAGTAAGAAGCGTCAGTCTTCTTGTACTTAAGTCATCATTGTGCATTTTCTATTTAATTCTGATGCAATTTCTGTGCTTCATCGTCAATAAGAAGGTCAGAGGGATACAGTAAACCTGGAGTGAAGCATCGGAATCTATAACTAGGGTCACAGGAATGGTTCAAATCATAGACAGTAAGAAGAGTCAGACTTCTCTTACTTAAGTCAGCAATGTGCATTTTGTATTTGATTTCGATGCAATTTCTGTGTTTCATCGTCAATAAGAAGGTCCAAGGGATACAGTAAACCTGGAGTGATGCATCGGAGTCTATAACTAGTGTCACAGGAATGGTTCAAAAATAGACAGTAAGAAGAGTCAGTCTCCTTGTACTTAATTCGGCATTGTGCCTTTTCTATTTAATTCCAATGCAATTTCTATGTTTCATCGTCACTAAGAAGGTCAGAGGGATACAGTAATCCTGAAGTTAAACATCGGAATCTATAACTAGTGTCACAGGAGTGATTCAAAGCATAGTCAGTAAGAAGAGTCAGTCTTCTTGTAGTTAAGTCGGCATTGTGCCTTTCGTATTTAATTCCGATGCAATTTCTGTGTTTCACCGGCAATAAGAAGGTCAGAGGGATACAGTAAACCTGAAGTGGCGCAACGTAATCTTCAACTAGTGTCACAGGAATGGTTCAAATCATAGACAGTAAGAAGAGTCAGTCTTCTTGTACTTAAGTCGGCATTGAGCCTTTTCTAATGAATTCCGATGCAATTTCTATGTTTCATCGTCAATAAGAAGGGCAGAGGTATACAGTAATCCTGAAGTGGAGCATCGGAATCTACAACTAGTGTCACAGGAATGGTTCAAACATAGACAGTTGGAAGAGTCAGTCTTCTTGTACTTATGTCGGCATTGTGTCTTTCGTATTTAATTCCGATGCAATTTCTGTGTTTCACCGGCAATGAGAAGGTCAGAAGGATACAGCAAACCTGAAGTGAAGCATCGGAATCTATAACTAGAGTCACAGGAATGGTTCAAAACATAGACAGTAAGAGGAGTCAGTCTTCTTGAACTAAACTCGGCATTGTGCCTTTTGTATTTAATTCCGATGCAATTTCTGTGTTTCTTCGCCAATAAGAAGGTCCAAGGGGTACAGTAAACCTTGAGTGAAGCATCGGAATCTATAACCAGTGTCACACGAATGGTTCAAAACATAGTCAGTAAGAAGAGGCAGTCTTCTTGTAGTTAAGTCGGCATTGTGCCTTTTGTATTTAATTCCGATGCAATTTCTGTGTTTCATCGTCAATAAAAAGTTCAGAGGGATACAGTAATCCTGAAGTGAAGCACCGGAATCTATAACTAGTGTCACAGGAATGGTTCAAAACATAGACTGTAAGAAGAATCAGTCTTCTTGTACTGTAGTCGGCATTGGCCTTTTGTATTTAATTCCGATGCAATTTCTGCGTTCAATCGTCAATAAGAAGGTCTAACGGACACAGTAAACCTGGAGTGAAGCATCGGAATCTATAACTAGTGTCACAGGAATGGTTCAAAACATAGACAGTAAGAAGAGTCAGTCGTCTTGTACTTAATACTGAATTGTGCATTTTGTATTTAATTCCGATGCAATTTCTGTGTTTCATCGTCAATAAGAAGGTCCAAGGGATACAGTAAACCTGAAGTGACGCATCGGAAATTATAACTAGTGTCACAGGAATGGTTTAAAACATAGTCAGTAAGAAGAGTCAGTCTTCTTGTACTTAAGTCATCATTGTGCATTTTCTATGTAATTCTGATGCAATTTCTGTGCTTCATCGTCAATAAGAAGGTCAGAGGGATACAGTAAACCTGGAGTGAAGCATCGGAATCTATAACTAGGGTCACAGGAATGGTTCAAATCATAGACAGTAAGAAGAGTCAGACTTCTCTTACTTAAGTCAGCATTGTGCCTTTTGTATTTGATTCCGATGCAATTTCTGTGTTTCATCGTCAATAAGAAGGTCCAAGGGATACAGTAAACCTGGATGATGCATCGGAGTCTATAACTAGTGTCACAGGAATGGTTCAAAAATAGACAGTAAGAAGAGTCAGTCTTCTTGTACTTATGTCGGCATTGTGCCTTTTGTATTTAATTCCGATTCAATTTCTGTGTTTCACCGGCAGTAAGAAGGTCAGAGGGATACAGTAAACCTGAAGTGAAGCATCGTAATCTTCAACTAGTGTCACAGGAATGGTTCAAATCATAGACAGTAAGAAGAGTCAGTCTTCTTGTACTTAAGTCGGCATTGTGCCTTTTCTAATTAATTCCGATGCAATTTCTGTGTTTCATCGTCAATAAGAAGGTCAGAGGGGTACCGTAAACCTGAAGTGAAGCATCGGAATCTATAACTAGTGTCACAGGAATGGTTCAAAACATAGACAGTTGGAAGAGTCAGTCTTCTTGTACTTATGTCGGCATTGTGCATTTTGTATTTAATTCCGATGTAATTTCTGTGTTTCATCGTCAATAAGAAGGTCAGAGGGGTACCGTAACCCTGAAGTGAAACATCGGAATCTATAACTAGTGTCACAGGAATGGTTCAAAACATAGACAGTTGGAAGAGTCAGTCTTCTTGTACTTATGTCGGCATTGTGCATTTTGTATTTAATTCCGATGTAATTTCTGTGTTTCATCGTCAATAAGAAGGTCAGAGGGATACAGTAAATCTGAAGTGAAGCATCGGAATCTATAACTAGTGTCACAGGAATGGTTCAAAACATAGATAGTAGGAAGAGTCAGTCTTCTTGTACTTAAGTCGGCATTGTGCCTTTTGTATTTAATCCCGATGCAATTTCTGTGTTTCATCAACAATAAGGTCAGAGGGATACAGTAAACCCGAAGTGAATCATCGGAATCCAAAACTAGTGTCACAGGAATGGTTCAAAACATAGACAATAGGAAGAGTCAGTCGTCTTGTACTTAAGTCGGCATTGTGCCTTTTGTATTTAATTCCGATGCAATTTCTGTGTTTCTTCGTCAATTAGAAGGTCCAAGGTATACAGTAAACCTGAAGTGAAGCATCGCAATCTATAACTAGTGTCACAGGAATAGTTCAAAACATAGTCAGTAAGAAGAGTCAGTCTTCTTGTACATATGTCGGCATTGTGCCTTTTGTATTTAATTCCGATGCAATTTCTGTGTTTCGTCGTCAATAAGTAGGTCCAATTGATACAGTAAACCTCAAATGATGCATTGGAATCTATAACTAGTGTCACAGGAATGGTTCAAAACATAGTCAGTAGGAAGAGTCGGTCTTCATGTACTTAAGTCGGCATTGGGCCTTTTGTATTTAATTCCGATGCATTTTCTGTGTTTCTACGTCAATAAAAAAGTCCAAGGGATAGAGAAACCCTGAAGTGAAGCATCGGAATCTATAACTAGTGTCACAGCAATGGTACAAATCATAGACAGTAGGAAGAGTCAGTCTTCTTGAACTTAAGTCGGCATTGCGCATTTTGTATTTAATTCCGATGCAATTTCTGTGTTTCATCGTCAATAAGAAGGTCCATGGGATACAGTAAACCTGAAGTGAAGCATTGGAAACTATAACTAGAGTCACAGGAGTGGTTCAAAACATAGACAGTAAGAAGAGTCAGTCTTCTTGTACTTAAGTCGGCATTGTGCCTTTTCTGTTTAATTCCGATGCAATAGCTGTGTTTCATCGTCAATAAGTAGGTCCAAGGGATACAGTAAACCTGAAGTGAAGAATCGGAAACTATAACTAGTGTCACAGGAGTGGTTCAAAACATAGACAGTAAGAAGAGTCAGGCTGCTTGTACTTAAGTCTGCATTGTGTCATTTGTATTTAAATCCGATGGGATTTCTGTGTTTCATCGTCAATAAGAAGGTCCAAGGGACACAGTATACCTGAAGTGAAGCATCGGAATCTATAACTAGTGTCACAGGAATGGTTCCAAACATAGACAGTAAGAAGCGTCAGTCTTCTTGTACTTAAGTTGGAATTGTCCCTTTTTATTTAATTCCGATGCAATTTCTGTGTTTCATCGTCAATAAGAAGGTCAGTGGAATACAGTAAACCTGAAGTGAAGCATCGCAATCTATAACTAGTGTCACAGGAATGGTTCAAAACATAGATAGTAGGAAGAGTCAGTCTTCTTGTACTTAAGTCGGCATTGTTCCTTTTGTATTTAATCCCGATGCAATTTCTGTGTTTCATCAACAACAAGAAGGTCAGAGGGATACAGTAAACCTGAATTGAAGCATCGGAATCCAAAACTAGTGTCACAGGAATGGTTCAAAACATAGACAATAGGAAGAGTCAGTCTTCTTGTACTTAAGTCGGCATTGTGCCCTTTGTATTTAATTCCAATGCAATTTCTGTGTTTCATCGTCAATTAGAAGGTCCAAGGTATACAGTAAACCTGAAGTGAAGCATCGCAATCTATAACTAGTGTCACAGGAATAGTTCAAAACATAGTCAGTAAGAAGAGTCAGTCTTCTTGTACTTAAGTCGGCATTGTGCCTTTTCTATTTAATTCCTATGCAATTTCTGTGTTTCATCGTCAATAAGAAGGTCCAAGGGATACAGTAAACCTGGAGTGAAGCATCGGAATCTATAACTAGTGTCACAGGAATGTTTCATAACATAGAGTGTAAGAAGGGTCAGTCTTCTAGTACTTAAGTCGGCATTGTGCCTTTTCTATTTAATTCCGATGCAATTTCTGTGTTTCATCGGCAATAAGAAGGTCAGAGGGATACAATAAGCCTGAAGTGAAGCATCGGAATCTATAACTAGTGTCACTGTAAGAACAGTCAGTCTTCTTGTCCTTAAGTCGGCATTGTGCCTTTTGTATTTAATTCCGATGCAATTTCTGTGTTTCATCGTCAATATGAAGGTACAAGGGATACGGTAAACCTCAAGTGAAGCATCGGAATCTATACGTAGTGTCACAGGAATGGTTCAAAACATAGTCAGTAGGAAGAGCCGGTCTTCATGCTCTTAAGTCGGCATTTGGCCTTTTGTATTTAATTCCGATGGATTTTCTGTGTTTCAACGTCAATAAGAAGGTCCAAGGGATACAGTAAACCTGAAGTGAAGCATCGGAATCTATAAATAGTGTCACAGGAATGGTTCAAATCATAGACAGTAGGAAGATTCAGTCTTCGTGTACTTAAGTCGGCATTGTGCCTTTTGTATTTAATTCCAATGCAATTTCTGTGTTTCATCGTCAATAAGCAGGTCCAAGGGATACAGTAAACCTGAAGTGAAGCATCGGAAACTATAACTAGTGTCACAGGAATGGTTCAAAACATAGACTGTAAGAAGAGTCAGTCTTCTTGTACTTAAGTCGGCATTGTGCATTTTGTATTTAATTCCATTGCAATTTCTGTGTTTCATCGTCAATAAGAAGGTCCATTGGATACAGTAAACCTGAAGTGAAGCATTGGAAACTATAACTAGAGTCACAGGAATGGTTCAAAACATAGACAGTAAGAATAGTCAGTCTTCTTGTACTTAAGTCGGCATTGTGCCTTTTCTATTTAATTCCGATGCAACTTCTGTGTTTCATCGTCAATAAGTAGGTCCAAAGGATACAGTAAACCTGAAGTGAAGAATCGGAAACTATAACTAGTGTCACAGGAGTGGTTCAAAACATAGACAGTAAGAAGAGTCAGGCTGCTTGTACTTAAGTCTGCATTGTGTCATTTGTATTTAAATCCGATGGGATTTCTGTGTTTCATCGTCAATAAGAAGGTCCAAGGGACACAGTATACCTGAAGTGAAGCATCGGAATCTATAACTAGTGTCACAGGAATGGTTCCAAACATAGACAGTAAGAAGAGTCAGTCTTCTTGTACTTAAGTTGGAATTGTCCCTTTGTATTTAATTCCGATGCCATTTCTGTGTTTCATCGTCAATAAGCAGGGCAGTGGAATACAGTAAACCTGAAGTGAAGCATCGCAATCTATAACTAGTGTCACAGGAATGGTTCAAAACATAGATAGTAGGAAGAGTCAATCTTCTTGTACTTAAGTCGGCATTGTTCCTTTTGTATTTAATTCCGATTCAATTTCTGTGTTTCATCAACAATAAGAAGGTCAGAGGGATACAGTAAACCTGAAGTGAAGCATCGGAATCCAAAACTAGTGTCACAGGAATGGTTCAAAACATAGACAATAGGAAGAGTCAGTCTTCTTGTACTTAAGTCGGCATTGTGCTTTTTTGTATTTAATTCCGATGCAATTTCTGTGTTTCATCGTCAATTAGAAGGTCCAAGGTATACGGTAAACCTGAAGTGAAGCATCGCAATCTATAACTAGTGTCACAGGAATAGTTCAAAACATAGTAAGAAGAGTCAGTCTTCTTGTACTTAAGTCGGCATTGTGCCTTTTCTATTTAATTCCTATGCAATATCTGTGTTTCATCGTCAATAAGAAGGTCCAAGGGATACAGTAAACCTGGAGTGAAGCATTGGAATCTATAACTAGTGTCACAGGAATGGTTCAAATCATAGACAGTAGCAAGATTCAGTCTTCGGCATTGTGCCTTTTGTATTTAATTCCGATGCAATTTCTGTGTTTCATCGTCAATAAGAAGGTACAAGGGATACGGTAAACCTCAAGTGAAGCATCGGAATCTATACGTAGTGTCACAGGAATGGTTCAAAACATAGTCAGTAGGAAGAGCCGGTCTTCATGCTCTTAAGTCGGCATTTGGCCTTTTGTATTTAATTCCGATGGATTTTCTGTGTTTCAACGTCAATAAGAAGGTCCAAGGGATACAGTAAACCTGAAGTGAAGCATCGGAATCTATAAATAGTGTCACAGGAATGGTTCAAATCATAGACAGTAGGAAGATTCAGTCTTCGTGTACTTAAGTCGGCATTGTGCCTTTTGTATTTAATTCCGATGCAATTTCTGTGTTTCATCGTCAATAAGCAGGTCCAAGGGATACAGTAAACCTGAAGTGAAGCATCGGAAACTATAACTAGTGTCACAGGAATGGTTCAAAACATAGACTGTAAGAAGAGTCAGTCTTCTTGTACTTAAGTCGGCATTGTGCGTTTTGTATTTAATTCCGATGCAATATCTGTGTTTCATCGTCAATAAGAAGGTCCAAGGGATACAGTAAACCTGGAGTGAAGCATTGGAATCTATAACTAGTGTCACAGGAATGGTTCAAAACATAGACAGTAAGAAGAGTCAGTCTTCTTGTACTTATGTCGGCATTGTGCCTTTTGTATTTAATTCCGATGCAATTTCTGTGTTTCATCGTCAATAAGTAGGTCCAAGGGATACAGTAAACCTCAAGTGAAGCATTGGAATCTATAACTAGTGTCACAGGAATGGTTCAAAACATAGTCAGTAGGAAGAGTCGGTCTTCATGTACTTAAGTCGGCATTGGGCCTTTTGTATTTAATTGCGATGCATTTTCTGTGTTTCAACGTCAATAAGAAAGTCCAAGGGATAGAGAAACCCTGAAGTGAAGCATCGGAATCTATAACTAGTGTCACAGGAATGGTACAAATCATAGACCGTAGGAAGAGTCAGTCTTCTTGTACTTAAGTCGGCATTGTGCATTTTGTATTTAATTCCATTGCAATTTCTGTGTTTCATCGTCAATAAGAAGGTCCATTGGATACAGTAAACCTGAAGTGAAGCATTGGAAACTATAACTAGAGTCACAGGAATGGTTCAAAACATAGACAGTAAGAAGAGTCAGTCTTCTTGTACTTAAGTCGGCATTGTGCCTTTTCTATTTAATTCCGATGCAACTTCTGTGTTTCATCGTCAATAAGTAGGTCCAAAGGATACAGTAAACCTGAAGTGAAGAATCGGAAACTATAACTAGTGTCACAGGAGTGGTTCAAAACATAGACAGTAAGAAGAGTCAGGCTGCTTGTACTTAAGTCTGCATTGTGTCATTTGTATTTAAATCCGATGGGATTTCTGTGTTTCATCGTCAATAAGAAGGTCCAAGGGACACAGTATACCTGAAGTGAAGCATCGGAATCTATAACTAGTGTCACAGGAATGGTTCCAAACATAGACAGTAAGAAGAGTCAGTCTTCTTGTACTTAAGTTGGAATTGTCCCTTTGTATTTAATTCCGATGCCATTTCTGTGTTTCATCGTCAATAAGCAGGTCAGTGGAATACAGTAAACCTGAAGTGAAGCATCGCAATCTATAACTAGTGTCACAGGAATGGTTCAAAACATAGATAGTAGGAAGAGTCAATCTTCTTGTACTTAAGTCGGCATTGTCCCTTTTGTATTTAATTCCGATTCAATTTCTGTGTTTCGTCAACAATAAGAAGGTCAGAGGGATACAGTAAACCTGAAGTGAAGCATCGGAATCCAAAACTAGTGTCACAGGAATGGTTCAAAACATAGACAATAGGAAGAGTCAGTCTTCTTGTACTTAAGTCGGCATTGTGCTTTTTTGTATTTAATTCCGATGCAATTTCTGTGTTTCATCGTCAATTAGAAGGTCCAAGGTATACGGTAAACCTGAAGTGAAGCATCGCAATCTATAACTAGTGTCACAGGAATAGTTCAAAACATAGTAAGAAGAGTCAGTCTTCTTGTACTTAAGTCGGCATTGTGCCTTTTGTATTTAATTCCGATGCAATTTCTGTGTTTCATCGTCAATAAGAAGGTCCAAGGGATACAGTAAACCTGGAGTGAAGCATTGGAATCTATAACTAGTGTCACAGGAATGGTTCAAAACATAGACAGTACGAAGAGTCAGTCTTCTTGTACTTATGTCGGCATTGTGCCTTTTGTATTTAATTCCGATGCAATTTCTGTGTTTCATCGTCAATAAGTAGGTCCAAGGGATACAGTAAACCTCAAGTGAAGCATCGGAATCTATAACTAGTGCCACAGGAATGGTTCAAAACATAGTCAGTAGGAAGAGTCGGTCTTCATGTACTTAATTCGGTATTGGGCCTTTTGTATTTAATTCCGAAGCATTTTCTGTGTTTCAACGTCAATAAGAAGGTCCAAGGGATAGAGAAACCCTGAAGTGAAGCATCGGAATCTATAACTAGTGTCACAGGAATGGTATAATTCATAGACAGTAGGAAGAGTCAGTATTCTTGTACTTAAGTTGGAATTGTCCCTTTGTATTTAATTCTGATGCAATTTCTGTGTTTCATTGTCAATAAGAAGGTCAGTGGAATACAGTAAACCTGAAGTGAAGCATCGCAATCTATAACTAGTGTCACAGGAATGGTTCAAAACATAATCAGTAAGATGAGTCAGTCTTATTGTACTTAAGTCGGCATTGTGCCTTTTGTATTTAATTCCGATGCAATTTCTGTGTTTCATCTTCAATAAGAAGGACAGAGGGATACAGTAAACCTGAAGTGAAGCATCGGAATCGATAACTAGTGTCACAGGAATGGTTCAAAACATAGACAGTATGAAGGGTCAGTGTTCTTGTACTTAAGTCGGCATTGTGCCTTTTGTATTTATTTCCGACGCCATTTCTGTGTTTCATCGTCAATAAGAAGGTCCAAGGGATACAGTAAAACTGAAGTCAAGCATCGGAATCTATAACTAGTGTCACAGGAATGTTTCGAAACGGAGCCAGTAGGAAGAGTCAGTCTTCTTGTACTTAAGTCGGCATTGTGCATTTTGTATTTAATTCCATTGCAATTTCTGTGTTTCATCGTCAATAAGAAGGTCCATTGGATACAGTAAACCTGAAGTGAAGCATTGGAAACTATAACTAGAGTCACAGGAATGGTTCAAAACATAGACAGTAAGAAGAGTCAGTCTTCTTGTACTTAAGTCGGCATTGTGCCTTTTCTATTTAATTCCGATGCAACTTCTGTGTTTCATCGTCAATAAGTAGGTCCAAAGGATACAGTAAACCTGAAGTGAAGAATCGGAAACTATAACTAGTGTCACAGGAGTGGTTCAAAACATAGACAGTAAGAAGAGTCAGGCTGCTTGTACTTAAGTCTGCATTGTGTCATTTGTATTTAAATCCGATGGGATTTCTGTGTTTCATCGTCAATAAGAAGGTCCAAGGGACACAGTATACCTGAAGTGAAGCATCGGAATCTATAACTAGTGTCACAGGAATGGTTCCAAACATAGACAGTAAGAAGAGTCAGTCTTCTTGTACTTAAGTTGGAATTGTCCCTTTGTATTTAATTCCGATGCCATTTCTGTGTTTCATCGTCAATAAGCAGGTCAGTGGAATACAGTAAACCTGAAGTGAAGCATCGCAATCTATAACTAGTGTCACAGGAATGGTTCAAAACATAGATAGTAGGAAGAGTCAATCTTCTTGTACTTAAGTCGGCATTGTCCCTTTTGTATTTAATTCCGATTCAATTTCTGTGTTTCATCAACAATAAGAAGGTCAGAGGGATACAGTAAACCTGAAGTGAAGCATCGGAATCCAAAACTAGTGTCACAGGAATGGTTCAAAACATAGACAATAGGAAGAGTCAGTCTTCTTGTACTTAAGTCGGCATTGTGCTTTTTTGTATTTAATTCCGATGCAATTTCTGTGTTTCATCGTCAATTAGAAGGTCCAAGGTATACGGTAAACCTGAAGTGAAGCATCGCAATCTATAACTAGTGTCACAGGAATAGTTCAAAACATAGTAAGAAGAGTCAGTCTTCTTGTACTTAAGTCGGCATTGTGCCTTTTCTATTTAATTCCTATGCAATTTCTGTGTTTCATCGTCAATAAGAAGGTCCAAGGGATACAGTAAACCTGGAGTGAAGCATCGGAATCTATAACTAGTGTCACAGGAATGGTTCATAACATAGAGAGTAAGGAGAGTCAGCCTTCTAGTACTTAAGTCGGCATTGTGCCTTTTCTATTTAATTCCGACGCAATTTCTGTGTTTCATCGGCAATAAGAAGGTCAGTGGGATACAATAAACCTGAAGTGAAGCATCGGAGTCTATAACTAGTGTCACAGTAAGAACAGTCAGTCTTCTTGTCCTTAAGTCGGCATTGTGCCTTTTGTATTTAATTCCGATGCAATTTCTGTGTTTCATCGTCAATAAGAAGGTACAAGGGATACGGTAAACCTCAAGTGAAGCATCGGAATCTATACGTAGTGTCACAGGAATGGTTCAAAGCAAAGTCAGTAGGAAGAGTCGGTCTTCATGCTCTTAAGTCGGCATTTGGCCTTTTGTATTGAATTCCAATGGATTTTCTGTGTTTCAACGTCAATGAGAAGGTCCAAGGGATACAGTAAACCTGAAGTGAAGCATCGGAATCTATAACTAGTGTCACAGGAATGGTTCAAATCATAGACAGTAGCAAGATTCAGTCTTCGGCATTGTGCCTTTTGTATTTAATTCCGATGCAATTTCTGTGTTTCATCGTCAATAAGAAGGTACAAGGGATACAGTAAACCTGAAGTGAAGCATCGGAAACTATAACTAGTGTCACAGGAATGGTTCAAAACATATACTGTAAGAAGAGTCAGTCTTCTTGTACTTAAGTCGGCATTGTGCCTTTTGTATTTAATTCCGATGCAATTTCTGTGTTTCATCGTCAATAAGAAGGTCCAAGGGATACAGTAAACCTGGAGTGAAGCATTGGAATCTATAACTAGTGTCACAGGAATGGTTCAAAACATAGACAGTACGAAGAGTCAGTCTTCTTGTACTTATGTCGGCATTGTGCCTTTTGTATTTAATTCCGATGCAATTTCTGTGTTTCATCGTCAATAAGTAGGTCCAAGGGATACAGTAAACCTCAAGTGAAGCATCGGAATCTATAACTAGTGCCACAGGAATGGTTCAAAACATAGTCAGTAGGAAGAGTCGGTCTTCATGGACTTAATTCGGTATTGGGCCTTTTGTATTTAATTCCGAAGCATTTTCTGTGTTTCAACGTCAATAAGAAGGTCCAAGGGATAGAGAAACCCTGAAGTGAAGCATCGGAATCTATAACTAGTGTCACAGGAATGGTATAATTCATAGACAGTAGGAAGAGTCAGTATTCTTGTACTTAAGTTGGAATTGTCCCTTTGTATTTAATTCTGATGCAATTTCTGTGTTTCATTGTCAATAAGAAGGTCAGTGGAATACAGTAAACCTGAAGTGAAGCATCGCAATCTATAACTAGTGTCACAGGAATGGTTCATAACATAATCAGTAAGATGAGTCAGTCTTCTTGTACTTAAGTCGGCATTGTGCCTTTTGTATTTAATTCCGATGCAATTTCTGTGTTTCATCTTCAATAAGAAGGACAGAGGGATACAGTAAACCTGAAGTGAAGCATCGGAATCGATAACTAGTGTCACAGGAATGGTTCAAAACATAGACAGTATGAAGGGTCAGTGTTCTTGTACTTAAGTCGGCATTGTGCCTTTTGTATTTATTTCCGACGCCATTTCTGTGTTTCATCGTCAATAAGAAGGTCCAAGGGATACAGTAAAACTGAAGTCAAGCATCGGAATCTATAACTAGTGTCACAGGAATGTTTCGAAACGGAGCCAGTAGGAAGAGTCAGTCTTCTTATACTTAAGTAGGCATTGTGGCGTTTCTATTTAATTCCGATGCAATTTCTGTGTTTCATCGTCAATAAGAAGGTCAGTGGGATACAGTAAACCTGAAGTGAAGCATTGGGATCTATAACTAGAGTCACGGGAATGGTTCAAACATAGTCAGTAAGAAGAGTCAGTCTTCCTGTACTTAAGTCGGCATTGTGCTTTTTGTATTTAATTCCGATGCAATTTCTGTGTTTCATCGTCAATAAGAAGGTCCAAGGGATACACTAAACCTGAAGTGAAGCATCGGAATCTATAACTAGTGTCACAGGAATGGTTCATATCATAGACAGTAAGAAAAGACAGTCGTCTTGTACTTAAGTCGACATTGTGCCTTTTCTATTTAATTCCGATGCAATATCTGTGTTTCATCGTGAATAATAAGGTCAGAGGGATACAGTAAACCTGAAGTGAAGCATCCGAATCTATAACTAGTGTCACAGGAAAGTTTCAAAACATAGTCAGTAAAAAGAGTCAGTCTTCTTGTACTTAAGTCGGCATTGTGCCTTTTTTATTTAATTCCGATGCAATTTCTGTGTTTCATCGTCAATAAGAAGTTCAGAGGGATACAGTAAACCTGAAGTGAAGCATCGGTATCTATAACTAGTGTCACAGGAATGGTTCTAATCATAGTCAGTAAGAAGAGTCAATCTTTTTGTACTTAACTCGGAATTGTGCCTTTTGTGTTTAATTCCGATGCAATTTCTATGTTTCATCGTCAATAAGAAGGTCCAAGGGTTACAGTAAACCTGGAGTGAAGCATTGGAATCTATAACTAGTGTCACAGGAATGGCTCAAAACATAGACAGTAAGAAGAGTCAGTCTTCTTGTACTTATGTCGGCATTGTGCCTTTTGTATTTAATTCCGATGCAATTTCTGTGTTTCATCGTCAATAAGTAGGTCCAAGGGATACTGTAAACCTCAAGTGAAGCATCGGAATCTATAACTAGTGTCACAGGAATGGTTCAAAACATAGTCAGTAGGAAGAGTCGGTCTTCATGTACTTAATTCGGTGTTGGGCATTTTGTATTTAATTCCGTTGCATTTTCTGTGTTTCAACGTCAATAAGAAGGTCCAAGGGATAGAGAAACCCTGAAGTGAAGCATCGGAATCTATAACTAGTGTCACAGGAATGGTACAAATCATAGACAGTAGGAAGAGTCAGTCTTCTTGTACTTAAGTCGGGATTGTGCATTTTGTATTTAATTCCCATGCAATTTCTGTGTTTCATCGCCAATAAGAAGGTCCATGGGATACAGTAAACCTGAAGTGAAGCATTGGAAAATTATAACTAGAGTCACAGGAATGGTTCAAAACATAGACAGTAAGAAGAGTCAGTCTTCTTGTACTTAAGTCGGCATTGTGCCTTTTCTATTTAATTCCGATGCAATTTCTGTGTTTCATCGTCAATAAGTTGGTCCAAGGGATACAGTAAACCTGAAGTGAAGAATCGGAATCTATAACTAGTGTCACAGGAGTGGTTCAAAACATAGACAGTAAGAAGAGTCAGGCTGCTTGTACTTAAGTCTGCATTGTGTCATTTGTATTTAAATCCGATGGGATTTCTGTGTTTCATCGTCAATAAGAAGGTCCAAGGGACACAGTATACCTGAAGTGAAGCATCGGAATCAATAACTAGTGTCACAGGAATGGTTCCAAACATAGACAGTAAGAAGAGTCAGTCTTCTTGTACTTAAGTTGGAATTGTCCGTTTGTATTTAATTCCGATGCAATTTCTGTGTTTCATCGTCAATAAGAAGGTCAGTGGAATACAGTAAACCTAAAGTGAAGCATCGCAATCTATAACTAGTTTCACAGGAATGGTTCAAAACATAGTCAGTAGGAAGAGTCAGTCTTCTTGTACTTAAGTCTGCATTGTGCCTTTTGTATTTAATTCCGATGCAATTTCTGTGTTTCGTCGTCAATAAGAAGGTCAGAGGGATACGGTAAACCTGAAGTGAAGCATCGGAATCGATAACTAGTGTCACAGGAATGGTTCAAAACATAGTCAGTAAGAAGGGTCAGTGTTCTTGTACTTAAGTCGGCATTGTGCCTTTTGTATTTATATCCGACGCAATTTCTGTGTTTCATCGTCAATAAGAAGGTCCAAGGGATACAGTAAAACTGAAGTCAAGCATCGGAATCTATAACTAGTGTCACAGGAATGTTTCAAAACACAGCCAGTAAGAAGAAGCAGTCTTCTTATACTTAAGTAGGCATTGTGGCGTTTCTATTTAATTCCGATGCAATTTCTGTGTTTCATCGTCAATAAGAAGGTCAGTGGGATACAGTAAACCTGAAGTGAAGCATTGGGATCTATAACTAGAGTCACGGGAATGGTTCAAACATAGTCAGTAAGAAGAGTCAGTCTTCCTGTACTTAAGTCGGCATTGTGCTTTTTGTATTTAATTCCGATGCAATGTCTGTGTTTCATCGTCAATAAGAAGGTCCAAGGGATACAGTAAACCTGAAGTGAAGCATCGGAATCATTAAGTAGTGTCACAGGAATGGTTCAAAACATAGTCAGTAAGAAGCGTCAGTCTTCTTGTACTTACTCGGCATTGTGCTTTTTCTATTTCATTCTGATGCAATTCCTGTGTTTCATCGTTAATAAGAAGGTCCAAGGGAAACAGTAAATCTGGAGTGAAGCACCGGAATCTATAACTAGTGTCACAGTAATGGTTCAAAGCATAGACTGTAAGAAGAGTGAGTCTTCTTGTACTGTAGTCGGCAATGTGCCTTTTGTATTTAATTCCGATGCAATTTCTGTGTTTCACCGGCAATAAGAAGGTCAGAGGGATACAGTAAACCTGAAGTGGCGCATCGTAATCTTCAACTAGTGTCACAGGAATGGTTCAAATCATAGACAGTAAGAAGAGTCAGTCTTCTTGTACTTAAGTCGGCATTGTGCCTTTTCTAATTAATTCCGATGCAATTTCTGTGTTTCATCGTCAATAGGAAAGTCAGAGGGATACAGTAAACCTGAAGTGGAGCATCGGAATCTACAACTAGTGTCACAGGAATGGTTCAAACATAGACAGTTGGAAGAGTCAGTCTTGTTGTACTTATGTCGGCATTGTGTCTTTCGTATTTAATTCCGATGCAATTTCTGTGTTTCACCGGCAATGAGAAGGTCAGAGGGATACAGCAAACCTGAAGTGAAGCATCGGAATCTATAACTAGAGTCACAGGAACGGTTCAAAACATAGACAGTAAGAAGAGTCGGTCTTCTTGAACTAAACTCGGCATTGTGCCTTTTGTATTTAATTCCGATGCAATTTCTGTGTTTCTTCGCCAATAAGAAGGTCCAAGGGATACTGTAAACCTTGAGTGAAGCATCGGAACCTATAACCAGTGTCACAAGAATGGTTCAAAACATAGTCAGTAAGAAGAGGCAATCTTATTGTACTTACTCGGCATTGTGCCTTTTCTATTTCATTCTGATGCAATTCCTGTGTTTCATCGTCAATAAGAAGGTCCAAGGGAAACAGTAAACCTGGAGTGAAGCATCGGAATCTATAACTAGTGTCACAGGAATGGTTCAAAACATAGACAGTAAGAAGAGTCAGTCTTCTTGTACCTTAGTCGGCATTGTGCCTTTTGTATTTAATTCCGATGCAATTTCTGTGTTTCATCGTCAACAAGTAGGTCCAAGGGATACAGTAATTCTCTAGTGAAGCATCGGAATCTCTGACTAGTGTCACTGGAATGGTTCAAAACATAAACAGTAAGAAGAGTCAGTCTTCTTGCAATTAAGTCTTCATTGTTTCTTTTCTATTTAATTCCAATGCAATATCTGTGTTTCATCGTGAATAAGAAGGTCCAAGGGATACAGTAAACCTGAAGTGAAGCATCGGAATCATTAAGTAGTGTCACAGGAATGGTTCAAAACATAGTCAGTAAGAAGCGTCAGTCTTCTTGTACTTAAGTCGGCATTGAGCCTTTTCTAATTAATTCCGATGCAATTTCTGTGTTTCATCGTCAATAAGAAGGTCCAACGGACACAGTAAACCTGGAGTGAAGCATCGGAATCTATAACTAGTGTCACAGGAATGGTTCAAAACATAGCCAGTAAGAAGAGTCAGTCGTCTTGTACTTAATACTGAATTGTGCCTCTTGTATTTAATTCCGATGCAATTTCTGTGTTTCATCGTCAATAAGAAGGTCCAAGGGATACAGTAAACCTGAAGTGACGCATCGGAAATTATAACTAGTGTCACAGGAATGGTTTAAAACATAGTCAGTAAGAAGAGTCAGTCTTCTTGTACTTAAGTCATCATTGTGCATTTTCTATGTAATTCTGATGCAATTTCTGTGCTTCATCGTCAATAAGAAGGTCAGAGGGATACAGTAAACCTGGAGTGAAGCATCGGAATCTATAACTAGGGTCACAGGAATGGTTCAAATCATAGACAGTAAGAAGAGTCAGACTTCTCTTACTTAAGTCAGCATTGTGCCTTTTGTATTTGATTCCGATGCAATTTCTGTGTTTCATCGTCAATAAGAAGGTCCAAGGGATACAGTAAACCTGGATGATGCATCGGAGTCTATAACTAGTGTCACAGGGATGGTTCAAAAATAGACAGTAAGAAGAGTCAGTCTTCTTGTACTTATGTCGGCATTGTGCCTATTGTATTTAATTCCGATTCAATTTCTGTGTTTCACCGGCAATAAGAAGGTCAGAGGGATACAGTAAACCTGAAGTGAAACATCGTAATCTTCAACTATTGTCACAGGAATGGTTCAAATCATAGACAGTAAGAAGAGTCAGTCTTCTTGTACTTAAGTCGGCATTGTGCCTTTTCTAATTAATTCCGATGCAATTTCTGTGTTTCATCGTCAATAAGAAGGTCAGAGGGGTACCGTAAACCTGAAGTGAAGCATCGGAATCTATAACTAGTGTCACAGGAATGGTTCAAAACATAGACAGTTGGAAGAGTCAGTCTTCTTGTACTTATGTCGGCATTGTGCATTTTGTATTTAATTCCGATGTAATTTCTGTGTTTCATCGTCAATAAGAAGGTCAGAGGGGTACCGTAACCCTGAAGTGAAGCATCGGAATCTATAACTAGTGTCACAGGAATGGTTCAAATCATAGACAGTTGGATGAGTCAGTCTTCTTGTACTTATGTCGGCATTGTGCATTTTGTATTTAATTCCGATGCAATTTCTGCGTTTCTTCGTCAATTAGAAGGTCCAAGGTATACAGTAAACCTGAAGTGAAGCATCGCAATCTATAACTAGTGTCATAGGAATAGTTCAAAACATAGTCAGTAAGAAGAGTCAGTCTTCTTGTACTTATGTCGGCATTGTGCCTTTTGTATTTAATTCTGATGCAATTTCTGTGTTTCGTCGTCAATAAGTAGGTCCAAGGGATACAGTAAACCTCAAATGAAGCATTGGAATCTATAACTAGTGTCACAGGAATGGTTCAAAACATAGTCAGTAGGAAGAGTCGGTCTTCATGTACTTAAGTCGGCATTGGGCCTTTTGTATTTAATTCCGATGCATTTTCTGTGTTTCTACGTCAATAAGAAAGTCCAAGGGATAGAGAAACCCTGAAGTGAAGCATCGGAATCTATAACTAGTGTCACAGGAATGGTTCAAAACATAGACAGTTGGAAGAGTCAGTCTTCTTGTACTTATGTCGGCATTGTGCATTTTGTATCTAATTCCGATGTAATTTCTGTGTTTCATCGTCAATAAGAAGGTCAGAGGGGTACCGTAACCCTGAAGTGAAGCATCGTAATCTATAACTAGTGTCACAGGAATGGTTCAAAACATAGACAGTTGGATGAGTCAGTCTTCTTGTACTTATGTCGGCATTGTGCATTTTTTTATTTAATTCCGATGTAATTTCTGTGTTTCATCGTCAATAAGAAGGTCAGAGGGATACAGTAAATCTGAAGTGAAGCATCGGAATCTATAACTAGTGTCACAGGAATGGTTCAAAACATAGATAGTAGGAAGAGTCAGTCTTCTTGTACTTAAGTCGGCATTGTGCCTTTTGTATTTAATTCCGATGCAATTTCTGTGTTTCTTCGTCAATTAGAAGGTCCAAGGTATACAGTAAACCTGAAGTGAAGCATCGCAATCTATAACTAGTGTCACAGGAATAGTTCAAAACATAGTCACTAAGAAGAGTCAGTCTTCTTGTACTTATGTCGGCATTGTGCCTTTTGTATTTAATTCTGATGCAATTTCTGTGTTTCGTCGTCAATAAGTAGGTCCAAGGGATACAGTAAACCTCAAATGAAGCATTGGAATCTATAACTAGTGTCACAGGAATGGTTCAAAACATAGTCAGTAGGAAGAGTCGGTCTTCATGTACTTAAGTCGGCATTGGGCCTTTTGTATTTAATTCCGATGCATTTTCTGTGTTTCTACGTCAATAAGAAAGTCCAAGGGATAGAGAAACCCTGAAGTGAAGCATCGGAATCTATAACTAGTGTCACAGGAATGGTACAAATCATAGACAGTAGGAAGAGTCAGTCTTCTTGTACTTAAGTCGGCATTGTGCATTTTGTATTTAATTCCGATGCAATTTCTGTGTTTCATCGTCAATAAGAAGGTCCATGGGATACAGTAAACCTGAAGTGAAGCATTGGAAACTATAACTAGAGTCACAGGAATGGTTCAAAACATAGACAGTAAGAAGAGTCAGTCTTCTTGTACTTAAGTCGGCATTGTGCCTTTTCTGTTTAATTCCGATGCAATTTCTGTGTTTCATCGTCAATAAGTAGGTCCAAGGGATACAGTAAACCTGAAGTGAAGAATCGGAAACTATAACTAGTGTCACAGGAGTGGTTCAAAACATAGACAGTAAGAAGAGTCAGGCTGCTTGTACTTAAGTCTGCATTGTGTCATTTGTATTTAAATCCGATGGGATTTCTGTGTTTCATCGTCAATAAGAAGGTCCAAGGGACACAGTATACCTGAAGTGAAGCATCGGAATCTATAACTAGTGTCACAGGAATGGTTCCAAACATAGACAGTAAGAAGCGTCAGTCTTCTTGTACTTAAGTTGGAATTGTCCCTTTGTATTTAATTCCGATGCAATTTCTGTGTTTCATCGTCAATAAGAAGGTCAGTGGAATACAGTAAACCTGAAGTGAAGCATCGCAATCTATAACTAGTGTCACAGGAATGGTTCAAAACATAGATAGTAGGAAGAGTCAGTCTTCTTGTACTTAAGTCGGCATTGTTCCTTTTGTATTTAATCCCGATGCAATTTCTGTGTTTCATCAACAATAAGAAGGTCAGAGGGATACAGTAAACCTGAATTGAAGCATCGGAATCCAAAACTAGTGTCACAGGAATGGTTCAAAACATAGACAATAGGAAGAGTCAGACTTCTTGTACTTAAGTCGGCATTGTGCCTTTTGTATTTAATTCCGATGCAATTTCTGTGTTTCATCGTCAATTAGAAGGTCCAAGGTATACAGTAAACCTGAAGTGAAGCATCGCAATCTATAACTAGTGTCACAGGAATAGTTCAAAACATAGTCAGTAAGAAGAGTCAGTCTTCTTGTACTTAAGTCGGCATTGTGCCTTTTCTATTTAATTCCTATGCAATTTCTGTGTTTCATCGTCAATAAGAAGGTCCAAGGGATACAGTAAACCTGGAGTGAAGCATCGGAATCTATAACTAGTGTCACAGGAATGTTTCATAACATAGAGTGTAAGAAGGGTCAGTCTTCTAGTACTTAAGTCGGCATTGTGCCTTTTCTATTTAATTCGGATGCAATTTCTGTGTTTCATCGGCAATAAGAAGGTCAGAGGGATACAATAAGCCTGAAGTGAAGCATCGGAATCTATAACTAGTGTCACTGTAAGAACAGTCAGTCTTCTTGTCCTTAAGTCGGCATTGTGCCTTTTGTATTTAATTCCGATGCAATTTCTGTGTTTCATCGTCAATATGAAGGTACAAGGGATACGGTAAACCTCAAGTGAAGCATCGGAATCTATACGTAGTGTCACAGGAATGGTTCAAAACATAGTCAGTAGGAAGAGCCGGTCTTCATGCTCTTAAGTCGGCATTTGGCCTTTTGTATTTAATTCCGATGGATTTTCTGTGTTTCAACGTCAATAAGAAGGTCCAAGGGATACAGTAAACCTGAAGTGAAGCATCGGAATCTATAACTAGAGTCACAGGAATGGTTCAAATCATAGACAGTAGGAAGATTCAGTCTTCGTGTACTTAAGTCGGCATTGTGCCTTTTGTATTTAATTCCGATGCAATTTCTGTGTTTCATCGTCAATAAGCAGGTCCAAGAGATACAGTAAACCTAAAGTGAAGCATCGGAAACTATAACTAGTGGCACAGGAATGGTTCAAAACATAGACTGTAAGAAGAGTCAGTCTTCTTGTACTTAAGTCGGCATTGTGCGTTTTGTATTTAATTCCGATGCAATATCTGTGTTTCATCGTCAATAAGAAGGTCCAAGGGATACAGTAAACCTGGAGTGAAGCATTGGAATCTATAACTAGTGTCACAGGAATGGTTCAAAACATAGACAGTAAGAAGAGTCAGTCTTCTTGTACTTATGTCGGCATTGTGCCTTTTGTATTTAATTCCGATGCAATTTCTGTGTTTCATCGTCAATAAGTAGGTCCAAGGGATACAGTAAACCTCAAGTGAAGCATTGGAATCTATAACTAGTGTCACAGGAATGGTTCAAAACATAGTCAGTAGGAAGAGTCGGTCTTCATGTACTTAAGTCGGCATTGGGCCTTTTGTATTTAATTGCGATGCATTTTCTGTGTTTCAACGTCAATAAGAAAGTCCAAGGGATAGAGAAACCCTGAAGTGAAGCATCGGAATCTATAACTAGTGTCACAGGAATGGTACAAATCATAGACTGTAGGAAGAGTCAGTCTTCTTGTACTTAAGTCGGCATTGTGCATTTTGTATTTAATTCCGATGCAATTTCTGTGTTTCATCGTCAATAAGAAGGTCCATTGGATACAGTAAACCTGAAGTGAAGCATTGGAAACTATAACTAGACTCACAGGAATGGTTCAAAACATAGACAGTAAGAAGAGTCAGTCTTCTTGTACTTAAGTCGGCATTGTGCCTTTTCTATTTAATTCCGATGCAACTTCTGTGTTTCATCGTCAATAAGTAGGTCCAAAGGATACAGTAAACCTGAAGTGAAGAATCGGAAACTATAACTAGTGTCACAGGAGTGGTTCAAAACATAGACAGTAAGAAGAGTCAGGCTGCTTGTACTTAAGTCTGCATTGTGTCATTTGTATTTAAATCCGATGGGATTTCTGTGTTTCATCGTCAATAAGAAGGTCCAAGGGACACAGTATACCTGAAGTGAAGCATCGGAATCTATAACTAGTGTCACAGGAATGGTTCCAAACATAGACAGTAAGAAGAGTCAGTCTTCTTGTACTTAAGTTGGAATTGTCCCTTTGTATTTAATTCCGATGCCATTTCTGTGTTTCATCGTCAATAAGCAGGTCAGTGGAATACAGTAAACCTGAAGTGAAGCATCGCAATCTATAACTAGTGTCACAGGAATGGTTCAAAACATAGATAGTAGGAAGAGTCAATCTTCTTGTACTTAAGTCGGCATTGTTCCTTTTGTATTTAATCCCGATTCAATTTCTGTGTTTCATCAACAATAAGAAGGTCAGAGGGATACAGTAAACCTGAAGTGAAGCATCGGAATCCAAAACTAGTGTCACAGGAATGGTTCAAAACATAGACAATAGGAAGAGTCAGTCTTCTTGTACTTAAGTTGGAATTGTCCCTTTGTATTTAATTCCGATGCCATTTCTGTGTTTCATCGTCAATAAGCAGGTCAGTGGAATACAGTAAACCTGAAGTGAAGCATCGCAATCTATAACTAGTGTCACAGGAATAGTTCAAAACATAGTCAGTAAGAAGAGTCAGTCTTCTTGTACTTAAGTCGGCATTGTGCCTTTTCTATTTAATTCCTATGCAATTTCTGTGTTTCATCGTCAATAAGAAGGTCCAAGGGATACAGTAAACCTGGAGTGAAGCATCGGAATCTATAACTAGTGTCACAGGAATGGTTCATAACATAGAGAGTAAGAAGAGTCAGTCTTCTAGTACTTAAGTCGGCATTGTGCCTTTTCTATTTAATTCCGATGCAATTTCTGTGTTTCATCGTCAATAAGAAGGTACAAGGGATACGGTAAACCTCAAGTGAAGCATCGGAATCTATACGTAGTGTAACAGGAATGGTTCAAAGCAAAGTCAGTAGGAAGAGTCGGTCTTCATGCTCTTAAGTCGGCATTTGGCCT
The DNA here is from genome assembly GCF_021461385.2 of Schistocerca piceifrons. Taxonomy (NCBI): domain Eukaryota; kingdom Metazoa; phylum Arthropoda; class Insecta; order Orthoptera; family Acrididae; genus Schistocerca; species Schistocerca piceifrons. The sequence continues at coordinate 1,398,978 of NW_025727724.1, read as the reverse complement.
TTTGTATTGAATTCCAATGGATTTTCTGTGTTTCAACGTCAATGAGAAGGTCCAAGGGATACAGTAAACCTGAAGTGAAGCATCGGAATCTATAACTAGTGTCACAGGAATGGTTCAAATCATAGACAGTAGCAAGATTCAGTCTTCGGCATTGTGCCTTTTGTATTTAATTCCGATGCAATTTCTGTCTTTCATCGTCAATAAGAAGGTCCAAGGGATACAGTAAACCTGAAGTGAAGCATCGGAAACTATAACTAGTGTCACAGGAATGGTTCAAAACATAGACTGTAAGAAGAGTCAGTCTTCTTGTACTTAAGTCGGCATTGTGCCTTTTGTATTTAATTCCGATGCAATTTCTGTGTTTCATCGTCAATAAGAAGGTCCAAGGGATACAGTAAACCTGGAGTGAAGCATTGGAATCTATAACTAGTGTCACAGGAATGGTTCAAAACATAGACAGTACGAAGAGTCAGTCTTCTTGTACTTATGTCGGCATTGTGCCTTTTGTATTTAATTCCGATGCAATTTCTGTGTTTCATCGTCAATAAGTAGGTCCAAGGGATACAGTAAACCTCAAGTGAAGCATCGGAATCTATAACTAGTGCCACAGGAATGGTTCAAAACATAGTCAGTAGGAAGAGTCGGTCTTCATGTACTTAATTCGGTATTGGGCCTTTTGTATTTAATTCCGAAGCATTTTCTGTGTTTCAACGTCAATAAGAAGGTCCAAGGGATAGAGAAACCCTGAAGTGAAGCATCGGAATCTATAACTAGTGTCACAGGAATGGTACAATTCATAGACAGTAGGAAGAGTCAGTATTCTTGTACTTAAGTTGGAATTGTCCCTTTGTATTTAATTCCGATGCAATTTCTGTGTTTCATTGTCAATAAGAAGGTCAGTGGAATACAGTAAACCTGAAGTGAAGCATCGCAATCTATAACTAGTGTCACAGGAATGGTTCAAAACATAATCAGTAAGATGAGTCAGTCTTCTTGTACTTAAGTCGGCATTGTGCCTTTTGTATTTAATTCCGATGCAATTTCTGTGTTTCATCTTCAATAAGAAGGACAGAGGGATACAGTAAACCTGAAGTGAAGCATCGGAATCGATAACTAGTGTCACAGGAATGGTTCAAAACATAGACAGTATGAAGGGTCAGTGTTCTTGTACTTAAGTCGGCATTGTGCCTTTTGTATTTATTTCCGACGCCATTTCTGTGTTTCATCGTCAATAAGAAGGTCCAAGGGATACAGTAAAACTGAAGTCAAGCATCGGAATCTATAACTAGTGTCACAGGAATGTTTCAAAACGGAGCCAGTAAGAAGAGTCAGTCTTCTTATACTTAAGTAGGCATTGTGGCGTTTCTATTTAATTCCGATGCAATTTCTGTGTTTCATCGTCAATAAGAAGGTCAGTGGGATACAGTAAACCTGAAGTGAAGCATTGGGATCTATAACTAGAGTCACGGGAATGGTTCAAACATAGTCAGTAAGAAGAGTCAGTCTTCCTGTGCTTAAGTCGGCATTGTGCTTTTTGTATTTAATTCCGATGCAATTTCTGTGTTTCATCGTCAATAAGAAGGTCCAAGGGATACACTAAACCTGAAGTGAAGCATCGGAATCTATAACTAGTGTCACAGGAATGGTTCATATCATAGACAGTAAGAAAAGTCAGTCGTCTTGTACTTAAGTCGACATTGTGCCTTTTCTATTTAATTCCGATGCAATTTCTGTGTTTCATCGTGAATAATAAGGTCAGAGGGATACAGTAAACCTGAAGTGAAGCATCCGAATCTATAACCAGTGTCACAGGAAAGTTTCAAATATAGTCAGTAAAAAGAGTCAGTCTTCTTGTACTTAAGTCGGCATTGTGCCTTTTTTATTTAATTCCGATGCAATTTCTGTGTTTCATCGTCAATAAGAAGTTCAGAGGGATACAGTAAACCTGAAGTGAAGCATCGGTATCTATAACTAGTGTCACAGGAATGGTTTTAATCATAGTCAGTAAGAAGAGTCAATCTTTTTGTACTTAAGTCGGAATTGTGCCTTTTGTGTTTAATTCCGATGCAATTTCTGTGTTTCTTCGTCAATAAGAAGGTCCAAGACATACAGTAAACCTGAAGTGAAGCATCGGAATCTATAACTAGTGTCACAGGAATGGTTCAAAACATAGATAGTAAGATGAGTCAGTCTTCTTGTACTTAAGTCGGCATTGTGCCTTTTGTGTTTAATACCGATGCAATTTCTGTGTTTCATCGTCAATAAGAAGATCTGAGGGATACAGTAAACCTGAAGTGAAACATCGGAATCTATAGCTAGTGTCACAGGAATGGTTCAAAACATAGACAGTGGGAAGAGTCAGTCTTCTTATACTTAAGTCGGCATTGTGCCTTTTGTATTTAATTCCGATGCAATTTCTGTGTTTCATCGTCAACAAGAAGGTCCAAGGTATACAGTAAACCTGAAGTGAAGCATCGCAATCTATAACTAGTGTCACAGGAATAGTTCAAAACATAGTCAGTAAGAAGAGTCAGCCTTCTTGTACTTAAGTCGGCATTGTGCCATTTCTATTTAATTCCTATGCAATTTCTGTGTTTCATCGTCAATAAGAAGGTCCAAGGGATACAGTAAACCTGGAGTGAAGCATCGGAATCTATAACTAGTGTCACAGGAATGGTTCATAACATAGAGAGTAAGAAGAGTCAGTCTTCTAGTACTTAAGTCGGCATTGTGCCTTTTCTATTTAATTCCGATGCAATTTCTGTGTTTCATCGGCAATACGAAGGTCAGAGGGATACAATAAACCTGAAGTGAAGCATCGGAGTCTATAACTAGTGTCACAGTAAGAACAGTCAGTCTTCTTGTCCTTAAGTCGGCATTGTGCCTTTTGTATTTAATTCCGATGCAATTTCTGTGTTTCATCGTCAATAAGAAGATACAAGGGATACGGTAAACCTCAAGTGAAGCATCGGAATCTATACGTAGTGTCACAGGAATGGTTCAAAGCAAAGTCAGTAGGAAGAGTCGGTCTTCATGCTCTTAAGTCGGCATTTGGCCTTTTGTATTGAATTCCAATGGATTTTCTGTGTTTCAACGTCAATGAGAAGGTCCAAGAGATACAGTAAACCTGAAGTGAAGCATCGGAATCTATAACTAGTGTCACAGGAATGGTTCAAATCATAGACAGTAGCAAGATTCAGTCTTCGGCATTGTGCCTTTTGTATTTAATTCCGATGCAATTTCTGTGTTTCATCGTCAATAAGAAGGTCCAAGGGATACAGTAAACCTGAAGTGAAGCATCGGAAACTATAACTAGTGTCACAGGAATGGTTCAAAACATATACTGTAAGAAGAGTCAGTCTTCTTGTACTTAAGTCGGCATTGTGCCTTTTGTATTTAATTCCGATGCAATTTCTGTGTTTCATCGTCAATAAGAAGGTCCAAGGGATACAGTAAACCTGGAGTGAAGCATTGGAATCTATAACTAGTGTCACAGGAATGGTTCAAAACATAGACAGTACGAAGAGTCAGTCTTCTTGTACTTATGTCGGCATTGTGCCTTTTGTATTTAATTCCGATGCAATTTCTGTGTTTCATCGTCAATAAGTAGGTCCAAGGGATACAGTAAACCTCAAGTGAAGCATCGGAATCTATAACTAGTGACACAGGAATGGTTCAAAACATAGTCAGTAGGAAGAGTCGGTCTTCATGTACTTAATTCGGTATTGGGCCTTTTGTATTTAATTCCGAAGCATTTTCTGTGTTTCAACGTCAATAAGAAGGTCCAAGGGATAGAGAAACCCTGAAGTGAAGCATCGGAATCTATAACTAGTGTCACAGGAATGGTACAATTCATAGACAGTAGGAAGAGTCAGTATTCTTGTACTTAAGTTGGAATTGTCCCTTTGTATTTAATTCCGATGCAATTTCTGTGTTTCATTGTCAATAAGAAGGTCAGTGGAATACAGTAAACCTGAAGTGAAGCATCGCAATCTATAACTAGTGTCACAGGAATGGTTCAAAACATAATCAGTAAGATGAGTCAGTCTTCTTGTACTTAAGTCGGCATTGTGCCTTTTGTATTTAATTCCGATGCAATTTCTGTGTTTCATCTTCAATAAGAAGGACAGAGGGATACAGTAAACCTGAAGTGAAGCATCGGAATCGATAACTAGTGTCACAGGAATGGTTCAAAACATAGACAGTATGAAGGGTCAGTGTTCTTGTACTTAAGTCGGCATTGTGCCTTTTGTATTTATTTCCGACGCCATTTCTGTGTTTCATCGTCAATAAGAAGGTCCAAGGGATGCAGTAAATCTGAAGTCAAGCATCGGAATCTATAACTAGTGTCACAGGAATGTTTCAAAACGGAGCCAGTAAGAAGAGTCAGTCTTCTTATACTTAAGTAGGCATTGTGGCGTTTCTATTTAATTCCGATGCAATTTCTGTGTTTCATCGTCAATAAGAAGGTCAGTGGGATACAGTAAACCTGAAGTGAAGCATTGGGATCTATAACTAGAGTCACGGGAATGGTTCAAACATAGTCAGTAAGAAGAGTCAGTCTTCCTGTACTTAAGTCGGCATTGTGCTTTTTGTATTTAATTCCGATGCAATTTCTGTGTTTCATCGTCAATAAGAAGGTCCAAGGGATACACTAAACCTGAAGTGAAGCATCGGAATCTATAACTAGTGTCACAGGAATGGTTCATATCATAGACAGTAAGAAAAGTCAGTCGTCTTGTACTTAAGTCGACATTGTGCCTTTTCTATTTAATTCCGATGCAATATCTGTGTTTCATCGAGAATAATAAGGTCAGAGGGATACAGTAAACCTGTAGTGAAGCATCCGAATCTATAACTAGTGTCACAGGAAAGTTTCAAAACATAGTCAGTAAAAAGAGTCAGTCTTCTTGTACTTAAGTCGGCATTGTGCCTTTTTTATTTAATTCCGATGCAATTTCTGTGTTTCATCGTCAATAAGAAGTTCAGAGGAATTCAGTAAACCTGAAGTGAAGCATCGGTATCTATAACTAGTGTCACAGGAATGGTTTTAATCATAGTCAGTAAGAAGAGTCAATCTTTTTGTACTTAAGGCGGAATTGTGCCTTTTGTGTTTAATTCCGATGCAATTTCTGTGTTTCTTCGTCAATAAGAAGGTCCAAGACATACAGTAAACCTGAAGTGAAGCATCGGAATCTATAACTAGTGTCACAGGAATGGTTCAAAACATAGATAGTAAGATGAGTCAGTCTTCTTGTACTTAAGTCGGCATTGTGCCTTTTGTGTTTAATTCCGATGCAATTTCTGTGTTTCATCGTCAATAAGAAGATCTGAGGGATACAGTAAACCTGAAGTGAAACATCGGAATCTATAGCTAGTGTCACAGGAATGGTTCAAAACATAGACAGTGGGAAGAGTCAGTCTTCTTATACTTAAGTCGGCATTGTGCCTTTTGTATTTAATTCCGATGCAATTTCTTTGTTTCATCGTCAATAAGAAGGTCCAAGGGATACAGTAAACCTGAAGTGAAGCATCGGAAACTATAACTAGTGTCACAGGAATGGTTCAAATCATAGACTGTAAAAAGAGTCAGTCTTCTTGTACTTAAGTCGGCATTGTGCCTTTTGTATTTAATTCCGATGCAATTTCTATGTTTCATCGTCAATAAGAAGGTCCAAGGGTTACAGTAAACCTGGAGTGAAGCATTGGAATCTATAAGTAGTGTCACAGGAATGGTTCAAAACATAGACAGTAAGAAGAGTCAGTCTTCTTGTACTTATGTCGGCATTGTGCCTTTTGTATTTAATTCCGATGCAATTTCTGTGTTTCATCGTCAATAAGTAGGTCCAAGGGATACAGTAAACCTCAAGTGAAGCATCGGAATCTATAGCTAGTGTCACAGGAATGGTTCAAAACATAGTCAGTAGGAAGAGTCGGTCTTCATGTACTTAATTCGGTATTGGGCATTTTGTATTTAATTCCGATGCATTTTCTGTGTTTCAACGTCAATAAGAAGGTCCAAGGGATAGAGAAACCCTGAAGTGAAGCATCGGAATCTATAACTAGTGTCACAGGAATGGTACAAATCATAGACAGTAGGAAGAGTCAGTCTTCTTGTACTTAAGTCGGCATTGTGCATTTTGTATTTAATTCCCATGCAATTTCTGTGTTTCATCGCCAATAAGAAGGTCCATGGGATACAGTAAACCTGAAGTGAAGCATTGGAAAATTATAACTAGAGTCACAGGAATGGTTCAAAACATAGAGAGTAAGAAGAGTCAGTCTTCTTGTACTTAAGTCGGCATTGTGCCTTTTATATTTAATTCCGATGCAATTTCTGTGTTTCATCGTCAATAAGTTGGTCCAAGGGATACAGTAAACCTGAAGTGAAGAATCGGAATCTATAACTAGTGTCACAGGAGAGGTTCAAAACATAGACAGTAAGAAGAGTCAGGCTGCTTGTACTTAAGTCTGCATTGTGTCATTTGTATTTAAATCCGATGGGATTTCTGTGTTTCATCGTCAATAAGAAGGTCCAAGGGACACAGTATACCTGAAGTGAAGCATCGGAATCAATAACTAGTGTCACAGGAATGGTTCCAAACATAGACAGTAAGAAGAGTCAGTCCTCTTGTACTTAAGTTGGAATTGTCCGTTTGTATTTAATTCCGATGCAAATTCTGTGTTTTATCGTCAATAAGAAGGTCAGTGGAATAAAGTAAACCTGAAGTGAAGCATCGCAATCTATAACTAGTTTCACAGGAATGGTTCAAAACATAGTCAGTAAGAAGAGTCAGTCTTCTTGTACTTAAGTCGGCATTGTGCCTTTTGTATTTAATTCCGATGCAATTTCTGTGTTTCGTCGTCAATAAGAAGGTCAGAGGGATACGGTAAACCTGAAGTGAAGCATCGGAATCGATAACTAGTGTCACAGGAATGGTTCAAAACATAGACAGTAAGAAGGGTCAGTGTTCTTGTACTTAAGTCGGCATTGTGCCTTTTGTATTTATATCCGACGCAATTTCTGTGTTTCATCGTCAATAAGAAGGTCCAAGGGATACAGTAAAACTGAAGTCAAGCATCGGAATCTATAACTAGTGTCACAGGAATGTTTCAAAACACAGCCAGTAAGAAGAAGCAGTCTTCTTATACTTAAGTAGGCATTGTGGCGTTTCTATTTAATTCCGATGCAATTTCTGTGTTTCATCGTCAATAAGAAGGTCAGTGGGATACAGTAAACCTGAAGTGAAGTATTGGGATCTATAACTAGAGTCACGGGAATGGTTCAAACATAGTCAGTAAGAAGAGTCAGTCTTCCTGTACTTAAGTCGGCATTGTGCTTTTTGTATTTAATTCCGATGCAATTTCTGTGTTTCATCGTCAATAAGAAGGTCCAAGGGATACACTAAACCTGAAGTGAAGCATCGGAATCTATAACTAGTGTCACAGGAATGGTTCATATCATAGACAGTAAGAAAAGTCAGTCGTCTTGTACTTAAGTCGGCATTGTGCCTTTTCTATTTAATTCCGATGCAATATCTGTGTTTCATCGTGAATAATAAGGTCAGAGGGATACAGTAAACCTGAAGTGAAGCATCCGAATCTATAACTAGTGTCACAGGAAAGTTTCAAAACGTAGTCAGTAAAAAGAGTCAGTCTTCTTGTACTTAAGTTTGCATTGTGCCTTTTTCATTTAATTCCGATGCAATTTCTGTGTTTCATCGTCAATAAGAAGTTCAGAGGGATACAGTAAACCTGAAGTGAAGCACCGGTATCTATAACTAGTGTCACAGGAATTTTTTTAATCATAGTCAGTAAGAAGAGTCAATCTTTTTGTACTTAAGTCGGAATTGTGCCTTTTGTGTTTAATTCCGATGCAATTTCTGTGTTTCATCGTCAATAAGAAGATCAGAGGGATACAGTAAACCTGAAGTGAAATATCGGAATCTATAGCTAGTGTCACAGGAATGGTTCAAAACATAGACAGTAGGAAGAGTCAGTCTTCTTATACTTAAGTTGGCATTGTGCCTTTTGTATTTAATTCCGATGCAATTTCTGTGTTTCATCGTCAATAAGAAGGTCCAAGGGATACAGTAAACCTGAAGTGAAGCATCGGAATCTATAAATAGTGTCACAGGAATAGTTCATAGACAGTAAGAAGAGTCAGTCTTCTTGTACTTAAGTCGGTATTGTGCCTTTTGTATTTAATTCCGATGCAATTTCTGTGTTTCATCGTCAATAAGAAAGTCCAAGGGATACAGTAAACCTGAAGTGAAGCATCGGAATCTATATCTAGTGTCACAGGAATGGTTCAAAACATAGTCAGTAAGAAGAGTCAGTGTTCTTGTACTTAAGTCGGCATTGTGCCTTTTGTATTTAATTCCGATGCAATTTCTGTGTTTCATCGTCAATAAGAAGGTCAGAGGGATTCCGTAAACCTGAGGTGAAGCATCCGAATCTATAACTAGTGTCACAGGAATGGTTCAAATCATAGTCAGTAAAAAGAGTCAGTCGTCTTGTACTTAAGTCGGCATTGTGCCATTTTTATTTAATTGCGATGCAATTTCTGTGTTTCATCGTCAATACGAAGGTCAGAGGGATACAGCAAACCTGAAGTGAAGCATCGGGATCTATAACTAGAGTCAAGGGAATGGTTCAAAATATAGTCAGTAAGAAGAGTCAGTCTTCTTGTACTTAAGTCGGCATTGTGCCTTTTCTATTTAATTCCGATGCAATTTCTGTGTACCATCGTGAATAAGAAGGTCAGTGGGATACAGTAAACCTGAAGTGAAGCATCCGAATCTATAACTAGTGTCACAGGAATGGTTCAAAACAAAGTCAGTAAAAAGAGTCAGTCTTCTTGTACTTATGTCGGCATTGTGCCTTTTGTATTTAATTCCGATGCAATTTCTGTGTTTCATCGTCAATAAGAAGGTCAGAGGGATACAGTAAACCAGAGGTGAAGCATCGGAATCTACAACTAGTGTCACAGGAATGGTTCTAATCATAGTCAGTAAGAAGAGTCAGTCATTTTGTACTTAAGTCGGCATTGTGCCTTTTGTGTTTAATTCCGATGCAATTTCTGTGTTTCATCGTCAATAAGAAGGTCCAAGAGAACCAGTAAACCTGAAGTGAAGCATCGGAATCTATAAATAGTGTCACAGGAATGGTTCAAAACATAGACAGTAAGATGACTCAGTCTTCTTGTAATTAAGTCGGCATTGTGCCCTTTGTATTTAATTCCGATGTAATTTCTGTGTTTCATCGTCAATAAGATCAGAGGGATACAGTAAACCGGAAGTGAAGCATCGGAATCTATAACTAGTGTCACAGGAATGGTTCAAAACATTGACAGTGGGAAGAGTCAGTCTTCTTGTACTTAAGTCGGCATTGTGCCTTTTGTATTTAATTCCGATGCAATTTCTGTGTTTCATCGTCAATAAGAAGGTCCAAGGGATACAGTAAACCTAAAGTGAAGCATCGGAATCTATAACTAGTGTCACAGGAATGGTACAAAGCATAGACAGTAAGAAGAGTCAGTCTCCTTGTACTTAAGTCGGTATTGTGCCTTTTGTATTTCATTCTGATGCAATTTCTGTATTCATTGTCAATAAGAAGGTCAGAGGGATACAGTATACCTGAAGTGTAGCATCGGAATCTATAACTAGTGTCACAGGAATGGTTCAAAACATAGACAGTAAGAAGAGTCAGTCGTCTTGTACTTAAGTCGGCATTGTGCCTTTCGTATTTAATTCCGATGCAATATCTGTGTTTCATCGGCGATAAGAAGGTCAAAGGGATACAATAAACCTGAAGTGAAGCATCGGAATCTATAACTAGTGTCACAGGAATGGTTCAAAGCATAGTCAGTAAGAACAGTCAGTCTTCTTGCCCTTAAGTCGGCTTTGTGCCTTTTGTATTTAATTCCGAAGCAACTTCTGTGTTTCTTCGTCAATAACAAGGTCCAAGGGATACAGTAAATCTGGAGTGTAGCAACGGAATCTATAACTAGTGTCACAGGAATGGTTCAAGCATAGATAGTAGGAAGAGTCTGTCTTCTTGTACTTAAGTCGGCATTGTGCCTTTTGTATTTAATTCCGATGCAATTTCTGTGTTTCATCAACAATAACAAGGTCAGATGGATACAGTAAACCTGAAGTGAAGCATCGGAATCCAAAACTAGTGTCACAGGAATGATTCAGAACATAGACAGTTTCAAGAGTCAGTATTCTTGTACTTAAGTCGATATTGTGCCTTTTGTATTTAATTCCGATGCAATTTCTGTGTTTCATCGTCAATAAGAAGGTCAAAGGGATACAGTAAACCTGAAGTGAAGCATCGCAATCTATAACTAGTGTCACAGGAATGGTTCAAATCATAGTCAGTAAGAAGAGTCAGTCTTTTTGTCCTTAAGTCGGCATTGTGCCTGTTCTATTTAATTCCGATACGATTTCTGTGTTTCATCGTCAATAGGAAGGTTCAAGTGATACAGTAAACCTGGAGTGAAGCATAGGAATCTGTAACTAGTGTCACAGGAATCTTTCAAAACATTGACATTAAGGAGAGTCAGTCTTCTTGTACTTAAGTCGGCATTGTGCCTTTTGTATTTAATTCCGATGCAATTTCTGTGTATCATCGTCAATAAGAAGGTCCAAGCGAAACAGAAAACCTGAAGTGAAGCATCGGAATCAAAAAGTCGTCTCACAGGAAAGGTTCAAAACATTGATAGTAAGAAGAGTCAGTCTTCTTGTACTTAAGTTGGCATTGTGCCTTTTGTATTTAATTCCGATGCAATTTCTGTGTTTCATCGTCAATAAGAAGGTCCAAGGGATACTGTAAACCTTAAGTGAACATCGGAATCTAATACTGGTCCCACATTAAAGGTTCAAAACATAGACAGTAAGAGAGTCAGCCTTCTTGTTCTTAAGTCTGCATTGTGTCATTTGTATTTAAATCCGATGCGATTTCTGTGTTTCAACGTCAATAGGAAGGTCCAAGGGACACAGTAAACCTGAAGTGAAGCATCGGAATCTATAACTAGTGTCACAGGAATGGTTCAAAGCATAGACAGTAAGAAGAGTCAGTCTTCTTGTACTTAGGTTGGCATTATGTCTTTTGTATTTAATTCCGATGCAATATCTGTGTTTCATCGTCAATAAGAAGGTCAGAGGGATACAGTAAATCTGAAGTGAAGCATAACAATCTACAACTAGTGTCACAGGAATGGTTCAAAACATAGTCAGTAAGAAAAGTCAGTATTCTTGTACTTAAGTCGGCATTGTGCCTTTTCTATTTAATTCCGATGAAAGTTCTGTGTTTCATCGTCAATAAGAAGGTCAGAGGGATAAAGTAAACCTGAAGTGAAGCATCAGGATCTATAATTCGAGTCACAGGAATGGTTCAAACATAATCAATAGGAAGAGCCAGTCTTCTTGTACTTATGTCGGGATTGTGCCTTTTGTATTAAATTCCGATGCAATTTCTGTGTTTCATCGTCAATAAGAAGGTCAGAGGGATACAGTAAACCTGAAGTGTAGCATCGGAATCTGTAACTAGTGTCACAGGAATGGTTCAAAACATATTCAGTAAGAAGAGACAGTCTTTTTGTACTTAAGCCGGCATTGTGCCTTTTGTGTTATATTCCGATGCAATTTCCGTGTTTCATCGTCAATAAGAAGGTCCAAGGGATACAGTAATCCTGAAGTGAAGCATCGGCATCTATAACTAGTGTCACAGGAAGGGTTCAAAACATAGACAGTAGGAAGAGTCAGTCTTCTTGTACTTAAGTCGGCATTGTGCCTTTTGTATTTAATTCCGATGCAATTTCTGTCTTTCATCGTCAATGAGTAGGTCCAAGGGATACAGTATACCTGAAGTGAAGCATCGGAATTATAAACTGGTCTCACAGGAAAGGATAAAACATAGACAGTAAGATGAGTCAGTCTTCTTGTATTTAGGTCTTCATTGTGACTTTTGTATTTAATTCCGATGTAATTTCTGTTTTTCATCGTCAATAAGAAGGTCCATGGAAACAGTAAACCTGAAGTGAAGCATCGGAATCTAAAAGTCGTCTCACAGGAAAGGTTCAAAACATAGACAGTAAGAAGTGTCAGCCTTATTGTACTTAAGTCGGCATTGTGCCTTTTGTGTTTGATTCCGATGCAATCCCTGGGTTTCATCGTGAATACGAAGGTCCAAATGGTACAGTAAACCTGAGGTGAAGTATCAAAAACTAAAACTGGTCTCACAGGAAAGATTCAAAACATAGACTGTAAGAAGAGTCAGTCTTCTTGTACTTAAGTCGGCATTGTGCATTTTGTATTTAAATCCGATGGGATTTCTGTGTTTCATCGTCAATAAGAAGGTCCAAGGGACACAGTATACCTGAAGTGAAGCATCGGAATCTATAACTAGTGTCACAGGAATGGTTCCAAACATTGACAGTAAGAAGAGTCAGTCTTCTTGTACTTAAGTTGGAATTGTCCCTTTGTATTTAATTCCGATGCAATTTCTGTGTTTCATCGTCAATAAGAAGGTCAGAGGGATACAGTAAACCTGAAGTGAAGCATCGGAATCGATAACTAGTGTCACGGGAATGGTTCAAAACATAGACAGTAAGAAGGTTCAGTGTTCTTGTACTTAAGTCGGCATTGTGCCTTTTGTATTTATTTCCGACGCAATTTCTGTGTTTCATCGTCAATAAGAGGGTCCAAGGGATACAGTAAAACTGAAGTCAAGCATCGGAATCTATAACTAGTGTCACAGGAATGTTTCAAAACATAGCCAGTGAGAAGAGTCAGTCTTCTTATACTTAAGTAGGCATTGTGGCGTTTCTATTTAATTCCGATGCAATTTCTGTGTTTCATCGTCAATAAGAAGGTCAGTGGGATACAGTAAACCTGAAGTGAAGCTTTGGGATCTATAACTAGAGTCACGGGAATGGTTCAAACATAGTCAGTAAGAAGAGTCAGTCTTCCTGTACTTAAGTCGGCATTGTGCTTTTTGTATTTACTTCCGATGCAATTTCTGTGTTTCATCGTCAATAAGAAGGTCCAAGGGATACACTAAACCTGAAGTGAAGCATCGGAATCTATAACTAGTGTCACAGGAATGGTTCATATCATAGACAGTAAGAAAAGTCAGTCGTCTTGTACTTAAGTCGGCATTGTGCCTTTTCTATTTAATTTCGATGCAATATCTGTGTTTCATCGTGAATAATATGGTCAGAGGGATACAGTAAACCTGAAGTGAAGCATCCGAATCTATAACTAGTGTCACAGGAAAGTTTCAAAACATAGTCAGTAAAAAGAGTCAGTCTTCTTGTACCTAAGTCGGCATTGTGCTTTTTTTATTTAATTCCGATGCAATTTCTGTGTTTCATCGTCAATAAGAAGGTCAGAGGGATACAGTAAACCTGAAGTGAAGCATCGGTATCTATAACTAGTGTCACAGGAATGGTTTTAATCATAGTCAGTAAGAAGAGTCAATCTTTTTGTACTTAAGTCGGAATTGTGCCTTTTGTGTTTAATTCCGATGCAATTTCTGTGTTTCTTCGTCAATACGAAGGTCCAAGACATACAGTAAACCTGAAGTGAAGCATCGGAATCTATAACTAGTGTCACAGGAATGGTTCAAAACATAGACAGTAAGATGAGTCAGTCTTCTTGTACTTAAGTCGGCATTGTGCCTTTTGTGTTTAATTCCGATGCAATTTCTGTGTTTCATCGTCAATAAGAAGATCAGAGGGATACAGTAAACCTGAAGTGAAACATCGGAATCTATAGCTAGTGTCACAGGAATGGTTCAAAACATAGACAGTAGGAAGAGTCAGTCTTCTTATACTTAAGTCAGCATTGTGCCTTTTGTATTTAATTCCGATGCAATTTCTGTGTTTCATCGTCAATAAGAAGGTCCAAGGGATACAGTAAACCTGAAGTGAAGCATCGGAATCTATAAATAGTGTCACAGGAATGGTTCAAAGCATAGACAGTAAGAAGAGTCAGTCTTCTTGTACTTAAGTCGGCATTGTGCATTTTGTATTTAATTCCGATGCAATTTCTGTGTTTCATCTTCAATAAGAAGGTCCAAGGGATACAGTAAACCTGAAGTGAAGCATCGGAATCTATAACTAGTGTCACAGGAATGGTTCAAAACATAGCCAGTAAGAAGAGTCAGTCATCTTGTACTTAAGTAGTCATTGTGGCGTTTCTATTTAATTCCGTTGGAATTTCTGTGTTTCATCGTCAATAAGAAGGTCAGAGGGATACAGTAAACCAGAAGTGAAGCATCGGGATCTATAACTAGAGTCACGGGAATGGTTCAAACATAGTCAGTAAGAAGAGTCAGTCTTCTTGTACTTAAGTCGACATTGTGCCTTTTGTATTTAATTCCGATGCAATTTCTGTGTTTCATCGTCAATAAGAAGGTCAGAGGGATTCAGTAAACCTGAGGTGAAGCATCCGAATCTATAACTAATGTCAGAGGAATGGTTCAAAACATAGTCAGTAAAGAGAGTCAGTCGTCTTGTACTTAAGTCGGCATTGTGCAATTTTTATTTGATTCCGATGCAATTTCTGTGTTTCATCGTCAATAAGAAGGTCAGAGGGATACAGCAAACCTTAAGTGAAGCATCGGGATCTATAACTAGAGTCAAGGGAATGGTTCAAAATATAGTCAGTAAGAAGAGTCAGTCTTCTTGTACTTAAGTCGGCATTGTGCCTTTTGTATTTAATTCCGATGCAATTTCTGTGTTTCATCGTCAATAAGAACGTCCAAGGGATACAGTAAACCTGAATTGAAGCATCGGAATCTATAACTAGTGTCACAGGAATGGTTCAAAGCATAGACAGTATGAAAAGTCAGTCGTCTTGTACTTAAGTCGGCATTGTGCCTTTTCTATTTAATTCCGATGCAATTTCTGTGTTCCATCGTGAATAAGAAGGTCAGTGGGATTCAGTAAACCTGAAGTGAAGCATCCGAATCTATAACTAGTGTCACAGGAATGGTTCAAAACAAAGTCAGTAAAAAGAGTCAGTCTTCTTGTACTTATGTCGGCATTGTGCCTTTCGTATTTAATTCCGATGCAATTTCTGTGTTTCATCGTCAATAAGAAGGTCAGAGGGATACAGTAAACCAGAGGTGAAGCATCGGAATCTACAACTAGTGTCACAGGAATGGTTCTAATCATAGTCAGTAGGAAGAGTCAGTCATTTTGTACTTAAGTCGGCATTCTGCCTTTTGTGTTTAATTCCGATGCAATTTCTGTGTTTCATCGTCAATAAGAAGGTCCAAGAGAACCAGTAAACCTGAAGTGAAGCATCGGAATCTATAAATAGTGTCACAGGAATGGTTCAAAACATAGACAGTAAGATGACTCAGTCTTCTTGTAATTAAGTCGGCATTGTGCCCTTTGTATTTAATTCCGATGTAATTTCTGTGTTTCATCGTCAATAAGATCAGAGGGATACAGTGAACCGGAAGTGAAGCATCGGAATCTATAACTAGTGTCACAGGAATGGTTCAAAACATAGTCAGTTAGAAGAGTCAGTCTTTTTGTCCTTAAGTCGGCCCTGTGCCTGTTCTATTTAATTCAGTTGCGATTTCTGTGTTTCATCGTCAATAAGAAGGTTCAAGTGATACAGTAAACCTGGAGTGAAGCATAGGAATCTATAACTAGTGTCACAGGAATGGTTCAAAACATTGACAGTAAGGAGAGTCAGTCTTCTTGTACTTAAGTCGGCATTGTGCCTTTTGTACTAAATTCCGAAGCAATTTCTGTGTATCATCGTCAATAAGAAGGTCCAAGCGAAACAGAAAACCTGAAGTGAAGCATCTGAATCTAAAAGTCGTCTCACAGGAAAGGTTTAAAACATTGACAGTAAGAAGAGTCAGTCCTTTTGTACTTAAGCCGGCATTGTGCCTTTTGTGTTTAATTCCGATGCAATTTCTGTGTTTCATCGTCAATAAGAAGGTCCAAGGGATACAGTATACCTGAAGTGAAGCATCGGCATCTATAACTAGTGTCACAGGAATGGTTCAAAGCATAGACAGTAGGAAGAGTCTGTCTTCTTGTACTTAAGTCGGCATTGTGCCTTTTGTATTTAATTCCGATGCAATTTCTGTCTTTCATCGTCAATAAGTAGGTCCAAGGGATACAGTAAACCTGAAGTGAAGCATCGGAATTATAAACTGGTCTCACAGGAAAGGATAAAACATAGACAGTAAGATGAGTCAGTCTTCTTGTATTTAGGTCTTCATTGTGACTTTTGTATTTAATTCCGATGTAATTTCTGTTTTTCATCGTCAATAAGAAGGTCCAAGGGAAACAGTAAACCTGAAGCGAAGCATCGGAATCTAAAAGTCGTCTCACAGGAAAGGTTCAAAACATAGACAGTAAGAAGTGTCAGCCTTATTGTACTTAAGTCGGCATTGTGCCTTTTGTGTTTGATTCCGATGCAATCCCTGTGTTTCATCGTGAATACGAAGGTCCAAATGGTACAGTAAACCTGAGGTGAAGTATCAAAAACTAAAACTGGTCTCACAGGAAAGATTCAAAACATAGACAGTAAGAAGAGTCAGTCTTCTTGTACTTAAGTCGGCATTGTGCCTTCTGTATTTAATTCCGATGCAATTTCTGTGTTTCATCGTCAATAAGAAGGTCCAAGGGATACTGTAAACCTGAAGTAAAGCATCGGAATCTAAAACTGGTCTCACAGGAAAGGTTCAAAGCATAGACAGTAAGACGAGTCAGTCTTCTTGTACTTAAGTCAGCATTGTGCCTTTCGTGTTTAATTCCGATGCAATTTCTGTGTTTCATCGTCAATAAGAAGGTCCAAGGTATACAGTTAACCTGAAGTGAAGCATTGGAATCTAATACTGGTCCCACAGGAAAGGTTCAAAACATAGACGGTAAGAAGAGTCAGTCTTCTTGTACTTAAGTCTGCATTGTGTCATTTGTATTTAAATCCGATGCGATTCTTGTTTTTCATCGTCAATAAGAAGGTCCAAGGGACACAGTAAACCTGAAGTGAAGCATCGGAATCTATAACTAGTGTCACAGGAATGGTTCAAAACATAGACAGTAAGAAGAGTCAGTCTTCTTGTACTTAAGTCGGCATTATGCCTTTTGTATTTAATTCCAATGCAATTTTTGTTTTTCATCGTCAATAAGAAGGTCAGAGGGATACAGTAACCCTGAAGTGCAGCATCGGAATCTATAACTAGTGTCACAGGAATGGTTCAAAACATAGACAGTGAGAAGGGTCAGTCTACATGTACTTAAGTCGGCATTGTGCCATTTGTATTTAATTCCGATGCAATTTCTGTGTTTCATCGTCAATAAGAAGATCAAAGAGATACAGTAAAGCTGAAGCCAAGCATCGGAATCTATAACTAGTGTCAAAGGAATGGTTCAAAACATAGCCAGTAAGAATTGTCAGTCTTCTTGTACTTAAGTAAGCATTGTGGCGTTTCTATTTAATTCCGATGCAATTTCTGTATTTCATCGTCAATACGAAGGTCAGAGGGATACAGTAAAACTGAAGTGAAGCATCGGGATCTATAACTAGAGTCACAGGAATGGTTCAAAACATAGTCAGTAAGAAGAGTCAGTTTTCTTGTACTTGAGTCGGCATTGTGCCTTTTGTATTTAATTACGATGCAATTTCTGTGTTTCATCGTCAGTAAGAAGGTCCAAGGGATACAGTAAATCTGAAGTGAAGCATCGGAATCTATAACTAGTGTCACAGGAATGGTTCAAAACATAGTCAGTAAAAAGAGTCAGTCATCTTGTACTTAAGTCGGCATTGTGCCTTTTGCATTTAATTCCGATGCCATTTCTGTGTTTCATCGTCAATAAGATGATCAGAGGGATACAGTAAATCTGAAGTGAAGCATCGGAATCTATAACTAGTGTCACAGGAATGGTTCAAAACATCGTCTGTAAGAAGAGTCAGTCTTTTTGTACTTAAGTCGGCATTGAGCCTTTTGTGTTCAATTCCGATGCAATTTCGGTGTTTCATCGTCAATAAGAAGGGCCAGAGGATACAGTAAACCTGAAGAGAAGCATCGGAATCTATAACTAGTGTCACAGGAATGCGTCAAACCATAGACAGTAAGAAGAGTCAGGCTTCTTGTACTTAAGTCGGTATTGTGATTTTGTAATTAATTCCGATGGAATTTCTGTGTTTCATCGTCAATAAGAACTTCCAAGGGATACAGTAAACCTAAAGTAAAGCATCGGAAGCCATAACTAGTGTCACAGGAATGGTTCAAAACATAGACAGTAAGAAGAGTCAGTCTTCTTGTACTTAAGTCGGCATTGTGCCTTTTGTATTTAATTCCCGTGCAATTTTTGTGTTTCATCGTCAATAAGAAGATCCAAGGGATACAGTAGACCTGAATTGAAGCATCGGAATCTATAACTAGTGTCACAGGAATGGTTCAAAACATAGACAGTAAGATGAGTCAGTCTTCTTGTACTTAAGTCGGCATTGTGCCTTTTGTATTTAATTCCGATGCAATTTCTGTGTTTCTTCGTCAATAAGAAGGTCAGAGGGATACAGTAAACCTGAAGTGAAGCATCGGAATCTATAACTAGTGTCACAGGAATGGTTCAAAACATAGTCTGTAAGAAGAGTCAGTCTTTTTGTACTTAAGACGGCATTGTGCTTTTGTGTTTAATTCCGATGCAATTTCTGTGTTTTATCGTCAATAAGATGGTCCAAGGGATACAGTATACCTGAAGTGAAGCGTCGGAATCTATAACTAGTGACACAGGAATGGTTCAAAACATAGACAGTAAGGTGAGTCAGTCTTCTTGTACTTAAGTCGGCATTGTGCCTTTTGTATTTAATTCCGATGCAATTTCTGTGTTTCATCGTCATAAAGAAGATCAGAGGGGTAGAGTTAACCTGAAGTGAAGCATCGGAATCTGTAACTAGTGTCACAGGAATGGTTCAAGTCATTGACAGTAGGAAGAGTCAGTCTTCTTGTACTTAAGTCGGTATTGTGCCGTTTGTATTTAATTCCGATGCAATTTCTGTGTTTCATCGTCAATAAGAAGGGCCAAGAGATACAGTAATCCTGAAGTTAAGCATCGGAAACTATAACTAGTGTCACAGGAATGGTTGAAAACATAGACAGTAAGAAGAGTCAGTCTTTTGGACTTAAGTCGGTCTTGTGCCTTTTCTATTTAATTCCGATGCAATTTCTGTGTTTCATCGTCAATAGGAAGGTCCAAGGGATACAGTAAACCTGAAGTGAAGCATCGGAATCTATTACTAGGGTCACAGGAATGGTTAAAATCCTAGACAGTGAGAAGGGTCAGTCTTTTTGTACTTAAGTCGGCATTGGGCCTTTTGTATTTAATTCCGATGCAATTTCTGTGTTTCATCGTCAATAAGAAGGTCCACGGGATACATTAGACCTGAATTGAAGCATCGGAATCTATAACTAGTGTCACAGGAATGGTTCTAAACATAGACAGTAAGAAGAGACAGTCTTCTTGTACTTAAGTCGGCATTGAGCCTTTTGTATTTAATTCCGATGCAATTTCTGTGTTTCATCGTCAATAAGAAGGTCCAAGGGATACAGTAAACCTGAAGTGAAGCATCGGAATCTGTAACTAGTGAGACAGGAATGGTTCAAATCATAGACAGTGAGAAGAGTCAGTCTTCATGTACATAAGTCGGCATTGTGCCTTTTCTATTCAATTCCGATGCAATTTCTGTGTTTCATCGTCAATAAGGGGGTCCAAGGGATACAATAAACCTGAAGTGAAGCATCGGAATCTATAACTAGTGTCACAGGAATGGTTAAAAACATAGACAGTAAGAAGGGTCAGTCTTCTTGTACTTAAGTCGGCATTGTGCTTTTGTATTTAATTCCGATGCAATTTCTGTGTTTCATCGTCAATAAGAAGGTCAGAGGGATACAGTAAACCTGAAAAGAAGCATCGGAATCTATAACTAGTGTCACAGGAATGGTTCAAAACATAAACAGTAAGACGAGTCAGTCTTCTTGTACTTAAGTCGGCATTGCGCCTTTTGTATTTAATTCCGATGCAGTTTCTGTCTTTCTTCGTTAATAAGATGATCAGAGGGATACAGTAAACCTAAAGTGAAGCATCGGAATCTATTACAAGTGTCACAGGAATGGTTCAAAACATTGACAGTAGGAAGAGTCAGTCTTCTTGTACTTAAGTCGGCATTGTGCCTTTTGTATTTTATTCCGATGCAATTTCTGTGTTTCATCGTCAATAATAAGGGCCAGAGGATACAGTAAACCTGAAGTGAAGCATCGGAATCTATAACTAGTGTCACAGGAATGCGTCAAAGCATAGACAGTAAGAAGAGTCAGGCCTCTTGTACTTAAGTCGGCATTGTGCCTTTTGTATTTATTTCCGATGCAATTTCTGTGTTTCATCGTCAATACGAAGGTCCAAGGGATACAGTAAAGCTGAAGTTAAGCATCGGAATCTATAACTAGTGTCACAGGAATGGTTCAAAGCATAGACAGTAAGAAGAGTCAGTCTTCTTGTACTTAAGTCGGTATTGTGCCTTTTGTATTTAATTCCGATGCAATTTCTGTGTTTCATCGTCAATAAGAAGGTCCAAGGGATACAGTAAACCTGAAGTGAAGCATCGGAATCTATAACTAGTGTCACAGGAATGGTTCAAAACATAGACAGTAAGAAGAGTCAGTCGTCTTGTACTGAAGTCGGCATTGTGCCTTTTGTATTTAATTCCGATGCAATTTCTGTGTTTCATCGTCAATAAGAAGGTCAGAGGGATACAGTAAACCTGAAGTAAAGCATCGGAATCTATAACTAGTGTCACAGGAGTGGTTCAAAACATAGACAGTTAGAAGAGTCAGTCTTTTGTACTTATGTAGGCATTGTGCCTTTTGTGTTTAATTCCGATGCAATTCCTGTGTTTCATCGTCAATAAGAAGGTCCAAGGGATACAGTATACCTGAAGTGAAGCATCGGAATCTATAACTAGTGTCACAGGAATGGCTCAAAGCATAGACAGTAAGATGAGTCAGTTGTCTTGTACTTAAGTCGGCATTGTGCCTTTTGTATTTAATTCCGATGCAATTTCTGTGTTTCATCGTCAATAAGAAGATCAGAGGGATACAGTAAACCTGAAGTGAAGCATCAGAGACTATAACTAGTGTCACAGGAATGATTCAAATCATTGACAATAGGAAGAGTCAGTCTTCTTGTACTTAAGTCGGCATTGTGCCTTTTGTATTTATTTCCGATGCAATTTCTGTGTTTCATCGTCAATAAGAAGGTCCAAGGGATACAGTAAACCTGAAGTTCAGCATCGGAATCCATAACTAGTGTCACAGGAATGGTTCAAAACATAGACAGTAAGAAGAATCAGTCTTCTTGTACTTACGTCGGTATTGTGCCTTTTGTATTTAATTCCGATGCAATTTCTGTGTTTCATCGTCAATAAGAAGGTCCAAGGGATACAGTAAACCAGAAGTGAAGCATCGGAATCTATAACTAGTGTCACAGGAATGGTTCAAAGCATAGACAGTAAGAAGAGTCAGTCTTCTTGTACTTATGTCGGCATTGTGCCTTTTCTATTTAATTCCGATGCAAATTCTGTGTTTCATCGTCAATAGGAAGGTCCAAGGGATACAGTAAACCTGAAGTGAAGCATCGGAATCGATAACTAGTTTCACAGGAATGTGTCAAAACATAGACAGTAAGAAGAGTCAGTCTTCTTGTACTTAAGTCGGCATTGTGCCTTTTGTATTGAATTCCGATGCAATTTTTGTGTTTCATCGTCAATAAGGAGGTCCAAGGGATACAGTAGACCTGAATTGAAGCATCGGAATCTATAACTAGTGTCACAGGAATGGTTCAAAGCATAGACACTAAGAAGAGTCAATCGTCTTGTACTTAAGTCGGCATTGTGGCTTTTGTATTTAATTCCGATGCAACTTCTGTGTTTCATCGTCAATAAGAAGGTCAGAGGGATAGTGTAAACCTGAAGTGAAGCATCGGAATCTATAACTAGTGTCACAGGAATGGTTCAAAACATAGTCTGTAAGAAGAGTCAGTCTTTTTGTACTTAAGACGGCATTGTGCCTTTTGTGTTTAATTCCGATGCAATTTCTGTGTTTTATCGTCAATAAGGTGGTCCAAGGGATACAGTATACCTGAAGTGAAGCATCGGAATCTATAACTAGTGTCACAAGAATGGTTCAAAACATAGACAGTAAGATGAGTCAGTCTTCTTGTACTTGAGTCGGCATTGTGCCTTTTGTATTTAATTCCGATGCAATTTCTGTGTTTCATCGTCATAAAGAAGATCAGAGGGGTAGAGTAAACCTGAAGTGAAGCATCGGTATCTATAACTAGTGTCACAGGAATGGTTCAAGTCATTGACAGTAGGAAGAGTCAGTCATCTTGTACTTAAGTCGGCATTGTGCCTTTTGTATTTATTTCCGATGCAATTTCTGTGTTTCATCGTCAATAAGAAGGGCCAGAGGATACAGTGAAACTGAAGTGAAGCATCGGAATCTATAACTAGTGTCACAGGAATGCGTCAAAGCATAGACAGTAAGGAGAGTCAGTCTTCTTGTAGTTAAGTCGGCATTGTGCCTTTTGTATTTAATTCCGTTGCAATTTCTGTGTTTCATCGTCAATAAGATGGTCAGAGGGATACAGTAAACCTGAAGAAGCATCGGAATCTATAACTAGTGTCTCAGGAATGGTTCAAAACATAGACAGTAAGAGGAGTCAGTCTTCTTGTACTTAAGTCGGCATTGTGCCTTTTGTATTTAATTCCGATGCAGTTTCTGTGTTTCATCGTTAATAAGATGATCAGAGGGATACAGTAAACCTAAAGTGAAGCATCGGAATCTATTACAAGTGTCACAGGAATGGTTCAAAACATTGACAGTAGGAAGAGTCAGTCTTCTTGTACTTAAGTCGGCATTGTGCCTTTTGTATTTTATTCCGATGCAATTTCTGTGTTTCATCGTCAATAAGAAGGGCCAAAGGATACAGTGAAACTGAAGTGAAGCATCGGAATCTATAACTAGTGTCACAGGAATGCGTCAAAGCATAGACAGTAAGAAGAGTCAGGCCTCTTGTACTTAAGTCGGCATTGTGCCTTTTGTATTTATTTCCGATGCAATTTCTGTGTCTCATCGTCAATAAGAAGGTCCAAGGTATACAGTAAACCTGAAGTTAAGCATCGGAATCTATAACTAGTGTCACAGGAATGGTTCAAAGCATAGACAGTAAGAAGAGTCAGTCTTCTTGTACTTAAGTCGGTATTGTGCCTTTTGTATTTAATTCCGATGCAATTTCTGTGTTTCATCGTCAATAAGAAGGTCCAAGGGATACAGTAAACCTGAAGTGAAGCATCGGAATCTATAACTAGTGTCACAGGAATGGTTCAAAACATAGACAGTAAGAAGAATCAGTCGTCTTGTACTTAAGTCGGCATTGTGCCTTTTGTATTTAATTCCGATGCAATTTCTGTGTTTCATCGTCAATAAGAGGGTCAGAGGGATACAGTAAACCTGAAGTGAAGCATCGGAATCTATAACTAGTGTCACAGGGGTGGTTCAAAACATAGACGGTTAGAAGAGTCAGTCTTTTGTACTTATGTAGGCATTGTGCCTTTTGTGTTTAATTCCGATGCAATTTCTGTGTTTCATCGTCAATAAGAAGGTCCAAGGGATACAGTATACCTGAAGTGAATCATCGGAATCTATAACTAGTGTCACAGGAATGGCTCAAAGCATAGACAGTAAGATGAGTCAGTCGTCTTGTACTTAAGTCGGCATTGTGCCTTTTGTATTTATTTCCGATGCAATTTTTGTGTTTCATCGTCAATAAGAAGATCAGAGGGATACAGTAAACCTGAAGTGAAGCATCGGAATCTATAACTAGTGTCACAGGAATGGTTCAAAACATAGACAGTAAGAAGAGTCAGTCTTCTTGTACTTAAGTCGGCATTGTGCCTTTTCTATTTAATTCCGATGCAAATTCTGTGTTTCATCGTCAATAGGAAGGTCCAAGGGATACAGTAAACCTGAAGTGAAGCATCGGAATCCATAACTAGTTTCACAGGAATGTGTCAAAACATAGACAGTAAGAAGAGTCAGTCTTCTTGTACTTAAGTCGGCATTGTGCCTTTTGTATTGAATTCCGATGCAATTTTTGTGTTTCATCGTCAATAAGGAGGTCCAAGGGATACAGTAGACCTGAATTCAAGCATCGGAATCTATAACTAGTGTCACAGGAATGGTTCAAAACATAGACAATAAGAAGAGTCAATCGTCTTGTACTTAAGTCGGCATTGTGCCTTTTGTATTTAATTGCGATGCAACTTCTGTGTTTCATCGTCAATAAGAAGGTCAGAGGGATAGTGTAAACCTGAAGTGAAGCATCGGAATCTATAACTAGTGTCACAGGAATGGTTGAAAACATAGTCTGTAAGAAGAGTCAGTCTTTTTGTACTTAAGACGGCATTGTGCCTTTTGTGTTTAATTCCGATGCAATTTCTGTGTTTTATCGTCAATAAGGTGGTCCAAGGGATACAGTATACCTGAAGTGAAGCATCGGAATCTATAACTAGTGTCACAAGAATGGTTCAAAACATAGACAGTAAGATGAGTCAGTCTTCTTGTACTTGAGTCGGCATTGTGCCTTTTGTATTTAATTCCGATGCAATTTCTGTGTTTCATCGTCATAAAGAAGATCAGAGGGGTAGAGTAAACCTGAAGTGAAGCATCGGTATCTATAACTAGTGTCACAGGAATGGTTCAAGTCATTGACAGTAGGAAGAGTCAGTCATCTTGTACTTAAGTCGGCATTGTGCCTTTTGTATATATTTCCGATGCAATTTCTGTGTTTCATCGTCAATAAGAAGGTCCAAGCGATACAGTAAACCTGAAGTTAAGCATCGGAATCTATAACTAGTGTCACAGGAATGGTTCAAAGCATTGACAGTAAGAAGAGTCAGTCTTCTTGTACTTAAGTCGGTATTGTGCCTTTTGTATTTAATTCCGATTCAATTTCTGTGTTTCATCGTCAATAAGAAGGTCCAAGGGATACAGTAAACCTGAAGTGAAGCATCGGAATCTACAACTAGTGTCACAGGAATGGTTCAAAACATAGACAGTAAGAAGAGTCAGTCTTCTTGTACTTAAGTCGGCATTGTGCCTTTTCTATTTAATTCCGATGCAATTTCGGTGTTTCATCGTCAATAAGAGGGTCCGAGGGATACAGTAACCCTGGAGTGAAGCATCGGATTCTATAACTAGTGTCTCAGGAATGGTTTTAAACATAGACAGTAAGAAGGGTCAGTCATCTTGTACTTAAGTCGCATTGTGCCTTTTGTATTTAATTCCGATGCAATTTCTGTGTTTCATCGTCAACAAGAAGGTCCAAGGGATACAGTAGACTTGAATTGAAGCATCGGAATCTATAACTAGAGTCACAGGAATGGTTCAAAACATAGAGAGTAAGAAGAGTCAGTCTTCTTGTAGTTAAGTCGGCATTGTGCCTTTTGTATTTAATTCCGTTGCAATTTCTGTGGTTTATCGTCAATAAGAAGGTCAGAGGGATACAGAAAACCTGAAGTGAAGCATCCGAATCTATAACTAGAGTCACAGGAATGCTTCAAAACATAGACAGTAAGAAGAGTCAGTCTTCTTGTACTTAAGTCGGCATTGTGCCTTTTGTATTTAATTCCGATGCAATTTCTGTGTTTCATCGTCAATAAGAAGGTCCAAGAGATACAGTAAACCTGAAGTTAAGCATCGGAGTCTATAACTAGTGTCACAGGAATGGTTCAAAACATAGACTGTAAGATGAGTCAGTCATCTTGTACTTAAGTCAGCATTGTGCCTTTTGTATTTAATTCCGATGCAATTTCTGCGTTTCATCGTCATAAAGAAGATCAGAGGGGTACAGTAAACCTGAAGTGATGCATCGGAATCTATAACTAGTGTCACAGGAATGGTTCAAATCATTGACAGTAGGAAGAGTCAGTCTTCTTGTACTTAAGTCGGCATTGTGCCTTTTGATTTTATTTCCGATGCAATTTCTGTGTTTCATCGTCAATAAGAAGGTCCAAGGGATACAGTAAACCTGAAGTTAAGCATCAGAATCTATAACTAGTGTCACGGGAATGGATCAAAACATAGACAGTAAGAAGAGCCAGTCTTCTTGTACTTAAGTCGGTATTGTGCCTTTTCTATTTAATTCCGATGCAATTTCTGTGTTTCATCGTCAATAAGAAGGTCCAAGGGATACAGTAAACCTGAAGTGAAGCATCGGAATCTATAACTAGTGTCACAGGAATGGTTCAAAACATAGACAGTGTGAAGAGTCAGTCTTCTTGTACTTAAGTCGGCATTGTGCCTTTTCTATTTAATTCCGATGCAATTTCTGTGTTTCATCGTCAATAAGGAGGTCCAAGGGATACAGTAAACCTGAAGTGAAGCATCGGAATCTATAACTAGTGTCACAGGAATAGTTCAAAACATAGCCAGTAAGAAGAGTCAGTCTCCTTGTACTTAAGTAGGCATTGTGGCGTTTCCATTTAATTCCGATGCAATTTCTGTGTTTCCTCGTGAATAGGAAGGTCAGAGGGATACAGTAAACCTGAAGTGAAGCATCGGGATCTATAACTAGTGTCACAGGAATGGTTCAAAACATAGTCAGTAAGAAGAGTCAGTCTTCTTGTACTTAAGTCGGCATTGTGCCTTTTGTATTTAATTCCGATGCAATTTATGTGTTTCATCGTCAATAAGAAGGTCCAAGGGATACAGTAAACCTGAAGTGAAGCATCGGAATCTATATCTAGAGTCACAGGAATGGTTCAAAACATAGACCGTAAGAAAAGTCTGTAGTCTTGTACTTAAGTCGGCATGGTGCTTTTTCTATTTAATTCCGATTCAATTTCTGTCTTTCATCGTCAATAAGAAGGTCAGAAGGGACAGTAAACCAGAAGTGAAGCATCCGAATCTATAACTAGTGTCACAGGAATGGTTCAAACATAGTCAGTAAAACGAGTCAGTCTTCTTCTACTTAAGTCGGCATTGCGCCTTTTGTATTTAATTCCGATGCATTTTTGTGCTTCATCGTCAATAAAAGGTCAGAGGGATACAGTAAACCTGAAAATAAGCATCAGAATCTATAACTAGTGTCACAGGAATGGTTCAAAGCATAGACAGTAAGAAGAGTCAGTCTTCTTGTACTTAAGTCGGCATTGTGACTTTTGTATTTCATTCCGATGCAATTTCTGTGTTTCATCGTTAATAAGAAGGTCAGAGGGATACAGTATACCTGAAGTGAAGAATCGGAATCTGTAACTAGAGTCACAGGTATGGTTCAAAACATAGACAGTAAGAAGAGTCAGTCTTCTTGTACTTAAGTCGGCATTGTGCTTTTTGTGTTTTATTCCGATGCAATTTCTGTGCTTCATCGTCAATAAGAAGGGCCAAGGGATACAGTAAACCTGAAGTGAAGCATCGGAATTTATAACGAGCGTCACAGAAATGGTTCAAAACATAGACAGTAAGAAGAGTCAGTCTTCTTGTAGTTAAGTCGGCATTGTGCCTTTTAATATTTAATTCCGATGCAATTTCTGTGTTTCATCGTCAACAAGAAGGTCCAAGGGATACAGTAGACTTGAATTGAAGCATCGGAATCTATAACTAGTGTCACAGGAATGGTTCAAAACATAGACAGTAAGAAGAGTCAGTCTTCTTGTACTTAAGTCGGCATTGTGACTTTTGTATTTAATTCCGATGCAATTTCTGTGTTTCATCGTCAATAAGAAGGTTTAAGGGATACAGTAAACCTGAACTGAAGCATCGGAATCCATAACTAGTGTCACAGGAATGGTTCAAAACATAGCCAGTAAGAAGAGTCAGTCTCCTTGTACTTAAGTAGGCATTGTGGCGTTTCCATTTAATTCCGATGCAATTTCTGTGTTTCCTCGTGAATAAGAAGGTGAGAGGGATACAGAAAACCTGAAGTGAAGCATCGGGATCTATAACTAGTGTCGCAGGAATGGTTCAAAACATAGTCAGTAAGAAGAGGTCTGTCTTCATGTACTTAAGTCGGCATTGTGCCTTTTGTATTTAATTCCGATGCAATTTCTGTGTTACATCGTCAATAAGAAAGTCCAACTGATACAGTAAACCTGAAGTGAAGCAAAGGAATCTACATCTAGAGCCACAGGAATGGTTCAAAACATAGACCGTAAGAAAAGTCTGTCGTCTTGTACTTATTTCGGCATGGTGCCTTTTCTATTTAATTCCGATGCAATTTCTGTCTTTCATCGTCGATAAGAAGGTCAGAGGGATACAGTAAACCTGAAAAGAAGCATCGGAATCTATAACTAGTGTCACAGGAATGGTTCAAAACATAGTCAGTAAAACGAGTCAGTCTTCTTGTACATAAGTCGCCATTGTGCCTTTTGTATTTAATTCCGATGCATTTTTGTGTTTCATCGTCAATAAGAAGGTCAGATGGATACAGTAAACCTGAAAAGAAGCATCGGAATCTATAACTAGTGTCACAGGAATGGTTCAAAACACAGAGATTAAGAAGAGTCTGTCTTCTTGTACTTAAGTCGGCATTGTGCCTTTTGTATTTAATTCCGTTGCAATTTCTGTGTTTTATCGTCAATAAGAAGGTCAGAGGGATACAGAAAACCTGAAGTGAAGCATCGGAATCTATAACTAGAGTCACAGGAATGCTTCAAAACATAGACAGTAAGAAGAGTCAGTCTTCTTGTACTTAAGTCGGCATTGTGCCTTTTGTATTTAATTCCGATGCAATTTCTGTGTTTCATCGTTAATAAGAAGGTCCAAGGGATACAGTAAACCTGAAGTTAAGCATCGGAATCAATAACTAGTGTCACAGGAATGGTTCAAATCATAGACTGTAAGATGAGTCAGTCTTCTTGTACTTAAGTCAGCATTGTGCCTTTTGTATTTAATTCCGATGCAATTTCTGTGTTTCATCGTCATAAAGAAGATCAGAGGGGTACAGTAAACCTGAAGTGAAGCATCGGAATCTATAACTAGTGTCACAGGAATGGTTCAAATCATTGACAGTAGGAAGAGTCAGTCTTCTTGTACTTAAGTCGGCATTGTGCCTTTTGATTTTATTTCCGATGCAATTTCTGTGTTTCATCGTCAATAAGAAGGTCCAAGGGATACAGTAAACCTGAAGTTAAGCATCGGAATCAATAACTAGTGTCACAGGAATGGATCAAAACATAGACAGTAAGAAGAGCCAGTCTTCTTGTACTTAAATCGGTATTGTGCCTTTTGTATTTAATTCCGATGCAATTTCTGTGTTTCGTCGTCAATAAGAAGGTCCAAGGGATACAGTAAACCTGAAGTGAAGCATCGGAATCTATAACTAGTGTCACAGGTATGGTTCAAAACATAGACAGTGTGAAGAGTCAGTCTTCTTGTACTTAAGTCGGCATTGTGCCTTTTCTATTTACTTCCGATGCAATTTCTGTCTTTCATCGTCAATAAGAAGGTCAGAGGGAGACAGTAAACCAGAAGTGAAGCATCCGAATCTATATCTAGAGTCACAGGAATGGTTCAAAACATAGACCGTAAGAAAAGTCTGTAGTCTTGTACTTAAGTCGGCATGGTGCCTTTTCTATTTAATTCCGATGCAATTTCTGTCTTTCATCGTCAATAAGAAGGTCAGAGGGAGACAGTAAACCAGAAGTGAAGCATCCGAATCTATAACTAGTGTCACAGGAATGGTTCAAACATAGTCAGTAAAACGAGTCAGTCTTCTTCTACTTAAGTCGGCATTGCGCCTTTTGTATTTAATTCCGATGCATTTTTGTGCTTCATCGTCAATAAGAAGGTCAGAGGGATACAGTAAACCTGAAAAGAAGCATCAGAATCTATAACTAGTGTCACAGGAATGGTTCAAAACATAGACAGTAAGAAGAGTCAGTCTTCTTGTACTTAGGTCGGCATTGTGACTTTTGTATTTCATTCCGATGCAATTTCTGTGTTTCATCGTTAATAAGAAGGTCAGAGGGATACAGTATACCTGAAGTGAAGCATTGGAATCTATAACTAGAGTCACAGGTATGGCTCAAAACATAGACAGTAAGAAGAGTCAGTCTTCTTGTACTTAAGTCGGTATTGTGCTTTTTGTGTTTTATTCCGATGCAATTTCTGTGCTTCATCGTCAATAAGAAGGTCCAAGGGATACAGTAAACCTGAAGTGAAGCATCGGAATCTATAACTAGTGTCACAGGAATGGTTCAAAACATAAACAGTAAGACGAGTCAGTCTTCTTGTACTTAAGTCGGCATTGCGCCTTTTGTATTTAATTCCGATGCAGTTTCTGTCTTTCTTCGTTAATAAGATGATCAGAGGGATACAGTAAACCTAAAGTGAAGCATCGGAATCTATTACAAGTGTCACAGGAATGGTTCAAAACATTGACAGTAGGAAGAGTCAGTCTTCTTGTACTTAAGTCGGCATTGTGCCTTTTGTATTTTATTCCGATGCAATTTCTGTGTTTCATCGTCAATAATAAGGGCCAGAGGATACAGTAAACCTGAAGTGAAGCATCGGAATCTATAACTAGTGTCACAGGAATGCGTCAAAGCATAGACAGTAAGAAGAGTCAGGCCTCTTGTACTTAAGTCGGCATTGTGCCTTTTGTATTTATTTCCGATGCAATTTCTGTGTTTCATCGTCAATACGAAGGTCCAAGGGATACAGTAAAGCTGAAGTTAAGCATCGGAATCTATAACTAGTGTCACAGGAATGGTTCAAAGCATAGACAGTAAGAAGAGTCAGTCTTCTTGTACTTAAGTCGGTATTGTGCCTTTTGTATTTAATTCCGATGCAATTTCTGTGTTTCATCGTCAATAAGAAGGTCCAAGGGATACAGTAAACCTGAAGTGAAGCATCGGAATCTATAACTAGTGTCACAGGAATGGTTCAAAACATAGACAGTAAGAAGAGTCAGTCGTCTTGTACTGAAGTCGGCATTGTGCCTTTTGTATTTAATTCCGATGCAATTTCTGTGTTTCATCGTCAATAAGAAGGTCAGAGGGATACAGTAAACCTGAAGTAAAGCATCGGAATCTATAACTAGTGTCACAGGAGTGGTTCAAAACATAGACAGTTAGAAGAGTCAGTCTTTTGTACTTATGTAGGCATTGTGCCTTTTGTGTTTAATTCCGATGCAATTCCTGTGTTTCATCGTCAATAAGAAGGTCCAAGGGATACAGTATACCTGAAGTGAAGCATCGGAATCTATAACTAGTGTCACAGGAATGGCTCAAAGCATAGACAGTAAGATGAGTCAGTTGTCTTGTACTTAAGTCGGCATTGTGCCTTTTGTATTTAATTCCGATGCAATTTCTGTGTTTCATCGTCAATAAGAAGATCAGAGGGATACAGTAAACCTGAAGTGAAGCATCAGAGACTATAACTAGTGTCACAGGAATGATTCAAATCATTGACAATAGGAAGAGTCAGTCTTCTTGTACTTAAGTCGGCATTGTGCCTTTTGTATTTATTTCCGATGCAATTTCTGTGTTTCATCGTCAATAAGAAGGTCCAAGGGATACAGTAAACCTGAAGTTCAGCATCGGAATCCATAACTAGTGTCACAGGAATGGTTCAAAACATAGACAGTAAGAAGAATCAGTCTTCTTGTACTTACGTCGGTATTGTGCCTTTTGTATTTAATTCCGATGCAATTTCTGTGTTTCATCGTCAATAAGAAGGTCCAAGGGATACAGTAAACCAGAAGTGAAGCATCGGAATCTATAACTAGTGTCACAGGAATGGTTCAAAGCATAGACAGTAAGAAGAGTCAGTCTTCTTGTACTTATGTCGGCATTGTGCCTTTTCTATTTAATTCCGATGCAAATTCTGTGTTTCATCGTCAATAGGAAGGTCCAAGGGATACAGTAAACCTGAAGTGAAGCATCGGAATCGATAACTAGTTTCACAGGAATGTGTCAAAACATAGACAGTAAGAAGAGTCAGTCTTCTTGTACTTAAGTCGGCATTGTGCCTTTTGTATTGAATTCCGATGCAATTTTTGTGTTTCATCGTCAATAAGGAGGTCCAAGGGATACAGTAGACCTGAATTGAAGCATCGGAATCTATAACTAGTGTCACAGGAATGGTTCAAAGCATAGACACTAAGAAGAGTCAATCGTCTTGTACTTAAGTCGGCATTGTGGCTTTTGTATTTAATTCCGATGCAACTTCTGTGTTTCATCGTCAATAAGAAGGTCAGAGGGATAGTGTAGACCTGAAGTGAAGCATCGGAATCTATAACTAGTGTCACAGGAATGGTTCAAAACATAGTCTGTAAGAAGAGTCAGTCTTTTTGTACTTAAGACGGCATTGTGCCTTTTGTGTTTAATTCCGATGCAATTTCTGTGTTTTATCGTCAATAAGGTGGTCCAAGGGATACAGTATACCTGAAGTGAAGCATCGGAATCTATAACTAGTGTCACAAGAATGGTTCAAAACATAGACAGTAAGATGAGTCAGTCTTCTTGTACTTGAGTCGGCATTGTGCCTTTTGTATTTAATTCCGATGCAATTTCTGTGTTTCATCGTCATAAAGAAGATCAGAGGGGTAGAGTAAACCTGAAGTGAAGCATCGGTATCTATAACTAGTGTCACAGGAATGGTTCAAGTCATTGACAGTAGGAAGAGTCAGTCATCTTGTACTTAAGTCGGCATTGTGCCTTTTGTATTTATTTCCGATGCAATTTCTGTGTTTCATCGTCAATAAGAAGGGCCAGAGGATACAGTGAAACTGAAGTGAAGCATCGGAATCTATAACTAGTGTCACAGGAATGCGTCAAAGCATAGACAGTAAGGAGAGTCAGTCTTCTTGTAGTTAAGTCGGCATTGTGCCTTTTGTATTTAATTCCGTTGCAATTTCTGTGTTTCATCGTCAATAAGATGGTCAGAGGGATACAGTAAACCTGAAGAAGCATCGGAATCTATAACTAGTGTCTCAGGAATGGTTCAAAACATAGACAGTAAGAGGAGTCAGTCTTCTTGTACTTAAGTCGGCATTGTGCCTTTTGTATTTAATTCCGATGCAGTTTCTGTGTTTCATCGTTAATAAGATGATCAGAGGGATACAGTAAACCTAAAGTGAAGCATCGGAATCTATTACAAGTGTCACAGGAATGGTTCAAAACATTGACAGTAGGAAGAGTCAGTCTTCTTGTACTTAAGTCGGCATTGTGCCTTTTGTATTTTATTCCGATGCAATTTCTGTGTTTCATCGTCAATAAGAAGGGCCAAAGGATACAGTGAAACTGAAGTGAAGCATCGGAATCTATAACTAGTGTCACAGGAATGCGTCAAAGCATAGACAGTAAGAAGAGTCAGGCCTCTTGTACTTAAGTCGGCATTGTGCCTTTTGTATTTATTTCCGATGCAATTTCTGTGTCTCATCGTCAATAAGAAGGTCCAAGGTATACAGTAAACCTGAAGTTAAGCATCGGAATCTATAACTAGTGTCACAGGAATGGTTCAAAGCATAGACAGTAAGAAGAGTCAGTCTTCTTGTACTTAAGTCGGTATTGTGCCTTTTGTATTTAATTCCGATGCAATTTCTGTGTTTCATCGTCAATAAGAAGGTCCAAGGGATACAGTAAACCTGAAGTGAAGCATCGGAATCTATAACTAGTGTCACAGGAATGGTTCAAAACATAGACAGTAAGAAGAATCAGTCGTCTTGTACTTAAGTCGGCATTGTGCCTTTTGTATTTAATTCCGATGCAATTTCTGTGTTTCATCGTCAATAAGAGGGTCAGAGGGATACAGTAAACCTGAAGTGAAGCATCGGAATCTATAACTAGTGTCACAGGGGTGGTTCAAAACATAGACGGTTAGAAGAGTCAGTCTTTTGTACTTATGTAGGCATTGTGCCTTTTGTGTTTAATTCCGATGCAATTTCTGTGTTTCATCGTCAATAAGAAGGTCCAAGGGATACAGTATACCTGAAGTGAATCATCGGAATCTATAACTAGTGTCACAGGAATGGCTCAAAGCATAGACAGTAAGATGAGTCAGTCGTCTTGTACTTAAGTCGGCATTGTGCCTTTTGTATTTATTTCCGATGCAATTTTTGTGTTTCATCGTCAATAAGAAGATCAGAGGGATACAGTAAACCTGAAGTGAAGCATCGGAATCTATAACTAGTGTCACAGGAATGGTTCAAAACATAGACAGTAAGAAGAGTCAGTCTTCTTGTACTTAAGTCGGCATTGTGCCTTTTCTATTTAATTCCGATGCAAATTCTGTGTTTCATCGTCAATAGGAAGGTCCAAGGGATACAGTAAACCTGAAGTGAAGCATCGGAATCCATAACTAGTTTCACAGGAATGTGTCAAAACATAGACAGTAAGAAGAGTCAGTCTTCTTGTACTTAAGTCGGCATTGTGCCTTTTGTATTGAATTCCGATGCAATTTTTGTGTTTCATCGTCAATAAGGAGGTCCAAGGGATACAGTAGACCTGAATTCAAGCATCGGAATCTATAACTAGTGTCACAGGAATGGTTCAAAACATAGACAATAAGAAGAGTCAATCGTCTTGTACTTAAGTCGGCATTGTGCCTTTTGTATTTAATTGCGATGCAACTTCTGTGTTTCATCGTCAATAAGAAGGTCAGAGGGATAGTGTAAACCTGAAGTGAAGCATCGGAATCTATAACTAGTGTCACAGGAATGGTTGAAAACATAGTCTGTAAGAAGAGTCAGTCTTTTTGTACTTAAGACGGCATTGTGCCTTTTGTGTTTAATTCCGATGCAATTTCTGTGTTTTATCGTCAATAAGGTGGTCCAAGGGATACAGTATACCTGAAGTGAAGCATCGGAATCTATAACTAGTGTCACAAGAATGGTTCAAAACATAGACAGTAAGATGAGTCAGTCTTCTTGTACTTGAGTCGGCATTGTGCCTTTTGTATTTAATTCCGATGCAATTTCTGTGTTTCATCGTCATAAAGAAGATCAGAGGGGTAGAGTAAACCTGAAGTGAAGCATCGGTATCTATAACTAGTGTCACAGGAATGGTTCAAGTCATTGACAGTAGGAAGAGTCAGTCATCTTGTACTTAAGTCGGCATTGTGCCTTTTGTATATATTTCCGATGCAATTTCTGTGTTTCATCGTCAATAAGAAGGTCCAAGCGATACAGTAAACCTGAAGTTAAGCATCGGAATCTATAACTAGTGTCACAGGAATGGTTCAAAGCATTGACAGTAAGAAGAGTCAGTCTTCTTGTACTTAAGTCGGTATTGTGCCTTTTGTATTTAATTCCGATTCAATTTCTGTGTTTCATCGTCAATAAGAAGGTCCAAGGGATACAGTAAACCTGAAGTGAAGCATCGGAATCTACAACTAGTGTCACAGGAATGGTTCAAAACATAGACAGTAAGAAGAGTCAGTCTTCTTGTACTTAAGTCGGCATTGTGCCTTTTCTATTTAATTCCGATGCAATTTCGGTGTTTCATCGTCAATAAGAGGATCCGAGGGATACAGTAACCCTGGAGTGAAGCATCGGATTCTATAACTAGTGTCTCAGGAATGGTTTTAAACATAGACAGTAAGAAGGGTCAGTCATCTTGTACTTAAGTCGCATTGTGCCTTTTGTATTTAATTCCGATGCAATTTCTGTGTTTCATCGTCAACAAGAAGGTCCAAGGGATACAGTAGACTTGAATTGAAGCATCGGAATCTATAACTAGAGTCACAGGAATGGTTCAAAACATAGAGAGTAAGAAGAGTCAGTCTTCTTGTAGTTAAGTCGGCATTGTGCCTTTTGTATTTAATTCCGTTGCAATTTCTGTGGTTTATCGTCAATAAGAAGGTCAGAGGGATACAGAAAACCTGAAGTGAAGCATCCGAATCTATAACTAGAGTCACAGGAATGCTTCAAAACATAGACAGTAAGAAGAGTCAGTCTTCTTGTACTTAAGTCGGCATTGTGCCTTTTGTATTTAATTCCGATGCAATTTCTGTGTTTCATCGTCAATAAGAAGGTCCAAGAGATACAGTAAACCTGAAGTTAAGCATCGGAGTCTATAACTAGTGTCACAGGAATGGTTCAAAACATAGACTGTAAGATGAGTCAGTCATCTTGTACTTAAGTCAGCATTGTGCCTTTTGTATTTAATTCCGATGCAATTTCTGCGTTTCATCGTCATAAAGAAGATCAGAGGGGTACAGTAAACCTGAAGTGATGCATCGGAATCTATAACTAGTGTCACAGGAATGGTTCAAATCATTGACAGTAGGAAGAGTCAGTCTTCTTGTACTTAAGTCGGCATTGTGCCTTTTGATTTTATTTCCGATGCAATTTCTGTGTTTCATCGTCAATAAGAAGGTCCAAGGGATACAGTAAACCTGAAGTTAAGCATCAGAATCTATAACTAGTGTCACGGGAATGGATCAAAACATAGACAGTAAGAAGAGCCAGTCTTCTTGTACTTAAGTCGGTATTGTGCCTTTTCTATTTAATTCCGATGCAATTTCTGTGTTTCATCGTCAATAAGAAGGTCCAAGGGATACAGTAAACCTGAAGTGAAGCATCGGAATCTATAACTAGTGTCACAGGAATGGTTCAAAACATAGACAGTGTGAAGAGTCAGTCTTCTTGTACTTAAGTCGGCATTGTGCCTTTTCTATTTAATTCCGATGCAATTTCTGTGTTTCATCGTCAATAAGGAGGTCCAAGGGATACAGTAAACCTGAAGTGAAGCATCGGAATCTATAACTAGTGTCACAGGAATAGTTCAAAACATAGCCAGTAAGAAGAGTCAGTCTCCTTGTACTTAAGTAGGCATTGTGGCGTTTCCATTTAATTCCGATGCAATTTCTGTGTTTCCTCGTGAATAGGAAGGTCAGAGGGATACAGTAAACCTGAAGTGAAGCATCGGGATCTATAACTAGTGTCACAGGAATGGTTCAAAACATAGTCAGTAAGAAGAGTCAGTCTTCTTGTACTTAAGTCGGCATTGTGCCTTTTGTATTTAATTCCGATGCAATTTATGTGTTTCATCGTCAATAAGAAGGTCCAAGGGATACAGTAAACCTGAAGTGAAGCATCGGAATCTATATCTAGAGTCACAGGAATGGTTCAAAACATAGACCGTAAGAAAAGTCTGTAGTCTTGTACTTAAGTCGGCATGGTGCTTTTTCTATTTAATTCCGATTCAATTTCTGTCTTTCATCGTCAATAAGAAGGTCAGAAGGGACAGTAAACCAGAAGTGAAGCATCCGAATCTATAACTAGTGTCACAGGAATGGTTCAAACATAGTCAGTAAAACGAGTCAGTCTTCTTCTACTTAAGTCGGCATTGCGCCTTTTGTATTTAATTCCGATGCATTTTTGTGCTTCATCGTCAATAAAAGGTCAGAGGGATACAGTAAACCTGAAAATAAGCATCAGAATCTATAACTAGTGTCACAGGAATGGTTCAAAGCATAGACAGTAAGAAGAGTCAGTCTTCTTGTACTTAAGTCGGCATTGTGACTTTTGTATTTCATTCCGATGCAATTTCTGTGTTTCATCGTTAATAAGAAGGTCAGAGGGATACAGTATACCTGAAGTGAAGAATCGGAATCTGTAACTAGAGTCACAGGTATGGTTCAAAACATAGACAGTAAGAAGAGTCAGTCTTCTTGTACTTAAGTCGGCATTGTGCTTTTTGTGTTTTATTCCGATGCAATTTCTGTGCTTCATCGTCAATAAGAAGGGCCAAGGGATACAGTAAACCTGAAGTGAAGCATCGGAATTTATAACGAGCGTCACAGAAATGGTTCAAAACATAGACAGTAAGAAGAGTCAGTCTTCTTGTAGTTAAGTCGGCATTGTGCCTTTTAATATTTAATTCCGATGCAATTTCTGTGTTTCATCGTCAACAAGAAGGTCCAAGGGATACAGTAGACTTGAATTGAAGCATCGGAATCTATAACTAGTGTCACAGGAATGGTTCAAAACATAGACAGTAAGAAGAGTCAGTCTTCTTGTACTTAAGTCGGCATTGTGACTTTTGTATTTAATTCCGATGCAATTTCTGTGTTTCATCGTCAATAAGAAGGTTTAAGGGATACAGTAAACCTGAACTGAAGCATCGGAATCCATAACTAGTGTCACAGGAATGGTTCAAAACATAGCCAGTAAGAAGAGTCAGTCTCCTTGTACTTAAGTAGGCATTGTGGCGTTTCCATTTAATTCCGATGCAATTTCTGTGTTTCCTCGTGAATAAGAAGGTGAGAGGGATACAGAAAACCTGAAGTGAAGCATCGGGATCTATAACTAGTGTCGCAGGAATGGTTCAAAACATAGTCAGTAAGAAGAGGTCTGTCTTCATGTACTTAAGTCGGCATTGTGCCTTTTGTATTTAATTCCGATGCAATTTCTGTGTTTCATCGTCAATAAGAAAGTCCAACTGATACAGTAAACCTGAAGTGAAGCAAAGGAATCTACATCTAGAGCCACAGGAATGGTTCAAAACATAGACCGTAAGAAAAGTCTGTCGTCTTGTACTTATTTCGGCATGGTGCCTTTTCTATTTAATTCCGATGCAATTTCTGTCTTTCATCGTCGATAAGAAGGTCAGAGGGATACAGTAAACCTGAAAAGAAGCATCGGAATCTATAACTAGTGTCACAGGAATGGTTCAAAACATAGTCAGTAAAACGAGTCAGTCTTCTTGTACATAAGTCGCCATTGTGCCTTTTGTATTTAATTCCGATGCATTTTTGTGTTTCATCGTCAATAAGAAGGTCAGATGGATACAGTAAACCTGAAAAGAAGCATCGGAATCTATAACTAGTGTCACAGGAATGGTTCAAAACACAGAGATTAAGAAGAGTCTGTCTTCTTGTACTTAAGTCGGCATTGTGCCTTTTGTATTTAATTCCGTTGCAATTTCTGTGTTTTATCGTCAATAAGAAGGTCAGAGGGATACAGAAAACCTGAAGTGAAGCATCGGAATCTATAACTAGAGTCACAGGAATGCTTCAAAACATAGACAGTAAGAAGAGTCAGTCTTCTTGTACTTAAGTCGGCATTGTGCCTTTTGTATTTAATTCCGATGCAATTTCTGTGTTTCATCGTTAATAAGAAGGTCCAAGGGATACAGTAAACCTGAAGTTAAGCATCGGAATCAATAACTAGTGTCACAGGAATGGTTCAAATCATAGACTGTAAGATGAGTCAGTCTTCTTGTACTTAAGTCAGCATTGTGCCTTTTGTATTTAATTCCGATGCAATTTCTGTGTTTCATCGTCATAAAGAAGATCAGAGGGGTACAGTAAACCTGAAGTGAAGCATCGGAATCTATAACTAGTGTCACAGGAATGGTTCAAATCATTGACAGTAGGAAGAGTCAGTCTTCTTGTACTTAAGTCGGCATTGTGCCTTTTGATTTTATTTCCGATGCAATTTCTGTGTTTCATCGTCAATAAGAAGGTCCAAGGGATACAGTAAACCTGAAGTTAAGCATCGGAATCAATAACTAGTGTCACAGGAATGGATCAAAACATAGACAGTAAGAAGAGCCAGTCTTCTTGTACTTAAATCGGTATTGTGCCTTTTGTATTTAATTCCGATGCAATTTCTGTGTTTCGTCGTCAATAAGAAGGTCCAAGGGATACAGTAAACCTGAAGTGAAGCATCGGAATCTATAACTAGTGTCACAGGTATGGTTCAAAACATAGACAGTGTGAAGAGTCAGTCTTCTTGTACTTAAGTCGGCATTGTGCCTTTTCTATTTACTTCCGATGCAATTTCTGTCTTTCATCGTCAATAAGAAGGTCAGAGGGAGACAGTAAACCAGAAGTGAAGCATCCGAATCTATATCTAGAGTCACAGGAATGGTTCAAAACATAGACCGTAAGAAAAGTCTGTAGTCTTGTACTTAAGTCGGCATGGTGCCTTTTCTATTTAATTCCGATGCAATTTCTGTCTTTCATCGTCAATAAGAAGGTCAGAGGGAGACAGTAAACCAGAAGTGAAGCATCCGAATCTATAACTAGTGTCACAGGAATGGTTCAAACATAGTCAGTAAAACGAGTCAGTCTTCTTCTACTTAAGTCGGCATTGCGCCTTTTGTATTTAATTCCGATGCATTTTTGTGCTTCATCGTCAATAAGAAGGTCAGAGGGATACAGTAAACCTGAAAAGAAGCATCAGAATCTATAACTAGTGTCACAGGAATGGTTCAAAACATAGACAGTAAGAAGAGTCAGTCTTCTTGTACTTAGGTCGGCATTGTGACTTTTGTATTTCATTCCGATGCAATTTCTGTGTTTCATCGTTAATAAGAAGGTCAGAGGGATACAGTATACCTGAAGTGAAGCATTGGAATCTATAACTAGAGTCACAGGTATGGCTCAAAACATAGACAGTAAGAAGAGTCAGTCTTCTTGTACTTAAGTCGGTATTGTGCTTTTTGTGTTTTATTCCGATGCAATTTCTGTGCTTCATCGTCAATAAGAAGGTCCAAGGGATACAGTAAACCTGAAGTGAAGCATCGGAATATATAACGAGCGTCACGGAAATGGTTCAAAACATGGACAGTAAGAAGAGTCAGTCTTCTTGTAGTTAAGTCGGCATTGTGCCTTTTAATATTTAATTCCGATGCAATATCTGTGTTTCATCGTCAACAAGAAGGTCCAAGGGATACAGTAGACTTGAATTTAAGCATCGGAATCTATAACTAGTGTCACAGGAATGGTTCAAAACATAGACAGTAAGAAGAGTCAGTCTTCTTGTACTTAAGTCGGCATTGTGACTTTTGTATTTAATTCCGATGATATTTCTGTGTTTCATCGTCAATAAGAAGGTTTAAGGGATACAGTAAACCTGAACTGAAGCATCGGAATCCATATCTAGTGTCACAGGAATGGTTCAAAACTAGGCCAGTAAGAAGAGTCAGTCTCCTTGTACTTAAGTAGGCATAGT
Organism: Schistocerca piceifrons; assembly: GCF_021461385.2. Taxonomy (NCBI): domain Eukaryota; kingdom Metazoa; phylum Arthropoda; class Insecta; order Orthoptera; family Acrididae; genus Schistocerca; species Schistocerca piceifrons. The sequence continues at coordinate 1,357,973 of NW_025727724.1, read as the reverse complement.
GGCGTTTCCATTTAATTCCGATGCAATTTCTGTGTTTCCTCGTGAATAAGAAGGTGAGAGGGATACAGAAAACCTGAAGTGAAGCATCGGGATCTATAACTAGTGTCGCAGGAATGGTTCAAAACATAGTCAGTAAGAAGAGGTCTGTCTTCATGTACTTAAGTCGGCATTGTGCCTTTTGTATTTAATTCCGATGCAATTTCTGTGTTTCATCGTCAATAAGAAAATCCAACTGATACAGTAAACCTGAAGTGAAGCAACGGAATCTATATCTAGAGCCACAGGAATGGTTCAAAACATAGACCGTAAGAAAAGTCTGTCGTCTTGTACTTAAGTCGGCATGGTGCCTTTTCTATTTAATTCCGATGCAATTTCTGTCTTTCATCGTCGATAAGAAGGTCAGAGGGATACAGTAAACCTGAAAAGAAGCATCGGAATCTATAACTAGTGTCACAGGAATGGTTCAAAACATAGTCAGTAAAACGAGTCAGTCTTCTTGTACTTAAGTCGCCATTGTGCCTTTTGTATTTAATTCCGATGCATTTTTGTGTTTCATCGTCAATAAGAAGGTCAGATGGATACAGTAAACCTGAAAAGAAGCATCGGAATCTATAACTAGTGTCACAGGAATGGTTCAAAACACAGAGATTAAGAAGAGTCTGTCTTCTTGTACTTAAGTCGGCATTGTGCCTTTTGTATTTAATTCCGTTGCAATTTCTGTGTTTTATCGTCAATAAGAAGGTCAGAGGGATACAGAAAACCTGAAGTGAAGCATCGGAATCTATAACTAGAGTCACAGGAATGCTTCAAAACATAGACAGTAAGAAGAGTCAGTCTTCTTGTACTTAAGTCGGCATTGTGCCTTTTGTATTTAATTCCGATGCAATTTCTGTGTTTCATCGTTAATAAGAAGGTCCAAGGGATACAGTAAACCTGAAGTTAAGCATCGGAATCAATAACTAGTGTCACAGGAATGGTTCAAATCATAGACTGTAAGATGAGTCAGTCTTCTTGTACTTAAGTCAGCATTGTGCCTTTTGTATTTAATTCCGATGCAATTTCTGTGTTTCATCGTCATAAAGAAGATCAGAGGGGTACAGTAAACCTGAAGTGAAGCATCGGAATCTATAACTAGTGTCACAGGAATGGTTCAAATCATTGACAGTAGGAAGAGTCAGTCTTCTTGTACTTAAGTCGGCATTGTGCCTTTTGATTTTATTTCCGATGCAATTTCTGTGTTTCATCGTCAATAAGAAGGTCCAAGGGATACAGTAAACCTGAAGTTAAGCATCGGAATCAATAACTAGTGTCACAGGAATGGATCAAAACATAGACAGTAAGAAGAGCCAGTCTTCTTGTACTTAAATCGGTATTGTGCCTTTTGTATTTAATTCCGATGCAATTTCTGTGTTTCATCGTCAATAAGAAGGTCCAAGGGATACAGTAAACCTGAAGTGAAGCATCGGAATCTATAACTAGTGTCACAGGTATGGTTCAAAACATAGACAGTGTGAAGAGTCAGTCTTCTTGTACTTAAGTCGGCATTGTGCCTTTTCTATTTAATTCCGATGCAATTTCTGTCTTTCATCGTCAATAAGAAGGTCAGAGGGAGACAGTAAACCAGAAGTGAAGCATCCGAATCTATATCTAGAGTCACAGGAATGGTTCAAAACATAGACCGTAAGAAAAGTCTGTAGTCTTGTACTTAAGTCGGCATGGTGCCTTTTCTATTTAATTCCGATGCAATTTCTGTCTTTCATCGTCAATAAGAAGGTCAGAGGGAGACAGTAAACCAGAAGTGAAGCATCCGAATCTATAACTAGTGTCACAGGAATGGTTCAAACATAGTCAGTAAAACGAGTCAGTCTTCTTCTACTTAAGTCGGCATTGCGCCTTTTGTATTTAATTCCGATGCATTTTTGTGCTTCATCGTCAATAAGAAGGTCAGAGGGATACAGTAAACCTGAAAAGAAGCATCAGAATCTATAACTAGTGTCACAGGAATGGTTCAAAACATAGACAGTAAGAAGAGTCAGTCTTCTTGTACTTAGGTCGGCATTGTGACTTTTGTATTTCATTCCGATGCAATTTCTGTGTTTCATCGTTAATAAGAAGGTCAGAGGGATACAGTATACCTGAAGTGAAGCATTGGAATCTATAACTAGAGTCACAGGTATGGCTCAAAACATAGACAGTAAGAAGAGTCAGTCTTCTTGTACTTAAGTCGGTATTGTGCTTTTTGTGTTTTATTCCGATGCAATTTCTGTGCTTCATCGTCAATAAGAAGGTCCAAGGGATACAGTAAACCTGAAGTGAAGCATCGGAATATATAACGAGCGTCACGGAAATGGTTCAAAACATGGACAGTAAGAAGAGTCAGTCTTCTTGTAGTTAAGTCGGCATTGTGCCTTTTAATATTTAATTCCGATGCAATATCTGTGTTTCATCGTCAACAAGAAGGTCCAAGGGATACAGTAGACTTGAATTTAAGCATCGGAATCTATAACTAGTGTCACAGGAATGGTTCAAAACATAGACAGTAAGAAGAGTCAGTCTTCTTGTACTTAAGTCGGCATTGTGACTTTTGTATTTAATTCCGATGATATTTCTGTGTTTCATCGTCAATAAGAAGGTTTAAGGGATACAGTAAACCTGAACTGAAGCATCGGAATCCATATCTAGTGTCACAGGAATGGTTCAAAACTAGGCCAGTAAGAAGAGTCAGTCTCCTTGTACTTAAGTAGGCATAGTGGCGTTTCCATTTAATTCCGATGCAATTTCTGTGTTTCCTCGTGAATAAGAAGGTGAGAGGGATACAGAAAACCTGACGTGAAGCATCGGGATCTATAACTAGTGTCGCAGGAATGGTTCAAAACATAGTCAGTAAGAAGAGGTCTGTCTTCATGTACTTAAGTCGGCATTGTGCCTTTTGTATTTAATTCCGATGCAATTTCTGTGTTTCATCGTCAATAAGAAAATCCAACTGATACAGTAAACCTGAAGTGAAGCAACGGAATCTATATCTAGAGCCACAGGAATGGTTCAAAACATAGACCGTAAGAAAAGTCTGTCGTCTTGTACTTAAGTCGGCATGGTGCCTTTTCTATTTAATTCCGATGCAATTTCTGTCTTTCATCGTCGATAAGAAGGTCAGAGGGAGACAGTAACCAGAAGTGAAGCATCCGAATCTATAACTAGTGTCACAGGAATGGTTCAAAACATAGTCAGTAAAACGAGTCAGTCTTCTTGTACTTAAGTCGGCATTGTGCCTTTTGTATTTAATTCCGATGCATTTTTGTGTTTCATCGTCAATAAGAAGGTCAGATGGATACAGTAAACCTGAAAAGAAGCATCGGAATCTATAACTAGTGTCACAGGAATGGTTCAAAACACAGAGATTAAGAAGAGTCAGTCTTCTTGTACTTAAGTCGGCATTGTGCCTTTTGTATTTAATTCCGATGCAATTTCTGTGTTTCATCGTTAATAAGAAGATGAGAGGGATACAGTAAACCTGTAGTGAAGCATCGGAATCTATTACAAGTGTCACAGGAATGGTTCAAAAGCTTTGACAGTAGGAAGAGTCAGTCTTCTTGTACTTAAGTCGGCATTGTGCTTTTTGTATTTTATTCCGATGCTATTTCTGTGTTTCATCGTCAATAAGAAGGTCCACGGGATACAGTAACCCTGGAGTGAAGCATCGGAATCTATAACTTGTGTCTCAGGAATGGTTTTAAACATAGGCAGTAAGAAGGGGCAGTCTTCTTGTACTTAAGTTGGCATTGTGCCTTTTATATTGAATCCTGATGCAATTTCTGTGTTTCATCGTCAATAAGAAGGTCCAAGGGATACGGTAGACCTGAATTGAAGCATCAGAATCTACAACTAGTGTCACAGGAATAATTCAAAACATAGACAGTAAGAAGAATCAGTCATCTTGTACTTAAGTCGGCATTGTGCATTTTGTATTTAATTCCGATGCAATTTCTGTGTTTCATCGTTAATAAGAAGGTCAGAGGGATACAGTATACCTGAAGTGAAGCATCGGAATCTATAACTAGAGTCACAGGTATGGTTCAAATCATAGACAGTAAGAAGAGTCAGTCCTCTTGTACTTAAGTCGGTATTGTGCTTTTTGTGTTTTATTCCGATGCAATTTCTGTGCTTCATCGTCAATAAGAAGGGCCAAGGGATACAGTAAACCTGAAGTGAAGCATCGGCATCTATAACTAGTGTCACAGAAATGGTTCAAAACATAGACAGTAAGAAGAGTCAGTCTTCTTGTACTTAAGTCGGCATTGTGCATTTTGCTGTTAATTCCGATGCAATTTCTGTGTTTCATCGTCAATAAGAAGGTCAGAGGGATACAGTAAACCTGAACTGAAGCATCGGAATCCATAACTAGTGTCACAGGAATGGTTCAAAACATAGCCAGTAAGAAGAGTCAGTCTCCTTGTACTAAAGTAGGCATTGTGGCGTTTCCATTTAATTCCGATACAATTTCTGTGTTTCCTCGTGAATAAGAAGGTGAGAGGGATACAGTAAACCTGAAGTGAAGCATCGGGATCTGTAGGTAGTGTCACAGGAATGGTTCAAAACGTAGTCAGTAAGAAGAGTCAGTCTTCTTGTACTTAAGTCGGCATTGTGCCTTTTGTATTTAATTCCGATGCAATTTCTGTGTTTCATCGTCAATAAGAAAGTCCAAGGGAAACAGTAAACCTGAAGTGAAGCATCGGAATCTATATCTAGAGTCACAGGAATGGTTCTAAACATAGACCGTAAGAAAAGTCTGTCGTCTTGTACTTAAGTCGGCATGGTGCCTTTTCTATTTAATTCCGATGCAATTTCTGTCTTTCATCGTCGATAAGGAGGTCAGAGGGAGACAGTAAACCAGAAGTGAAGCATCCGAATCTATAACTAGTGTCACAGGAATGGTTCAAAATATAGTCAGTAAAACGAGTTAGTCTTCTTGTACTTAAGCCGGCATTATACCTTTTGTATTTAATTCCGTTGCATTTTTGTGTTTCATCGTCATTAAGAAGGTCAGAGGGATACAGTAAACCTCAAAGAAGCATCGGAATCTATAACTAGTGTCACAGGAATCGTTCAAAACATAGAGAGTAAGAAGAGTCAGTCTTCTTGTACTTAAGTCGGCATTGTGCCTTTTGTATTTAATTCCGATGCAATTTCTGTGTTTCATCGTTAATAAGAAGATGAGAGGGATACAGTAAACCTGAAGTGAAGCATCGGAATCTATTACAAGTGTCACAGGAATGGTTCAAAACATTGACAGTAGGAGGAGTCAGTCTTCTTGTACTTAAGTCGGCATTGTGCTTTTTGTATTTTATTCCGATGCTATTGCTGTGTTTCATTGTCAATAAGATGGGCCAAGGGATACAGTAAACCTGAAGTGAAACATCGGAATCTATAACTAGTGTCACAGGAATGCTTCAAACCATAGACAGTAAGAAGAGTCAGTCTTCTTGTACTTAAGTAGGTATTGTGATTTCGTATTTACTTCCGATGCAATTTCTGTGTTTCATCGTTAATAAGAAGGTCCAAGGGATACAGTAAACCTGAAGTGAAGCATCGGATTCTATAACTAGTGTCACAGCAATGGTTCAAAACATAGACAGTAAGAAGAGTCGGTCTTCTTGTACTTAAGTCGGCATTGTGCCTTTTCTATTCAATTCCGATGCAATTTCTGTGTTTCATCGTTAATAAGAAGATGAGAGGGATACAGTAAACCTGAAGTGAAGCATCGGAATCTATTACAAGTGTCACAGGAAGGGTTCAAAACATTGACAGTAGGAGGAGTCAGTCTTCTTGTACTTAAGCCGGCATTGTGCATTTTGTATTTATTTCCGATGCAATTTCTGTGTTTCATCGTTAATAAGAAGGTCAGAGGGATACAGTATACCTGAAGTGAAGCATCGGAATCTATAACTAGAGTCACAGGTATGGTTCAAATCATAGACAGTAAGAAGAGTCAGTCTTCTTGTACTTAAGTCGGTATTGTGCTTTTTGTGTTTTATTCCGATGCAATTTCTGTGCTTCATCGTCAATAAGAAGGGCCAAGGGATACAGTAAACCTGAAGTGAAGCATCGGAATCTATAACTAGTGTCGCAAGAATGCTTCAAAACATAGACAGTAAGAAGAGTCAGTCTTCTTGTACTTAAGTCGGTATTGTGATTTTGTATTTAATTCCGATGCAATTTGTGTGTTTCATCGTCACTAAGAAGGTCCAAGGGATACAGTAAACCTGAAGTGAAGCATCGGAATCTATAACTAGTGTCACAGAAATGGTTCAAAACATAGACACTAAGAAGAGTCAGTCTTCTTGTACTTGAGTCGGCATTGTGCCTTTTCTATTTAATTCCGATGCAAATTTCTGTGATTCATCGTCAATAAGAAGGTCCAAGGGATACAGTAACCCTGGAGTGAAGTATCGGAATCTATAACTAGTGTCTCAGGAATGGTTTTAAACATAGACAGTAAGAAGGGGTCAGTCATCTTGTACTTAATTCGGCATTGTGCTTTTGTATTTAATTCCGATGCAATTTCTGTGTTTCATCGTCAATAAGAAGGTCAGAGGCATACCGTGAACCTGAAGTGAAGCATCGGAATCTATAACTAGTGACACAGGAATGGTTCAAAACATAGTCAGTAAGAAGAGTCAGTCCTCAAGTACTTAAGTCGGCATTGTGCTTTTTGTATTTAATTCGGATGCAATATCTGTGTTTCATCGTCAATAAAAAGGTTTAAAGGATACAGTAAACCTGAACTGAAGCATCGGAATCCATAACTAGTGTCATAGGAATGGTTCAAAACATAGACAGTAAGAAGAATCAGACCTCTTTTACTTAAGTCGTCATTGTGCCTTTTGTATTTAATTCCGATGCAATTTCTGTATTTCATCGTCCAATGAGAAGGTTGAGGGATACTGTAAAACTGAAGTGAAGCATCGGAATCTATAACTAGTGTCACAAGAATGCTTCAAAACATAGACTGTAAGAAGAGTCAGTCTTCTTGTACATAAGTCGGCATTGTGCCTTTTGTATTTAATTCGGATGCAATTTCTGTGTTTCATCGTCAATAAGAAGGTTTAAAGGATACAGTAAACCTGAACTGAAGCATCGGAATCCATAACTAGTGTCATAGGAATGGTTCAAAACATAGACAGTAAGAAGAATCAGACCTCTTTTACTTAAGTCGTCATTGTGCCTTTTGTATTTAATTCCGATGCAATTTCTGTATTTCATCGTCAATGAGAAGGTCCAAGGGATAGAGTAAACCTGAAGTGAAGCATCGGAGTCTATAACTAGTGTCAACAGGAATGGTTCAAAGCATAGACAGTAAGAAGAGTCAGTCTTCTTGTACTTAATTTGGCATTGTGCCTTTTGTATTTAATTCCGTGATGCTATTTCTGTGTTTCATCGTCAATAAGAACGTCAGAGGCATACAGTAAACCTGAAGTGAAGCATCGGAATCTAATAACTAGTGACACAGGAATTGGTTCAAAACATAAGCAGTAAGAAGAGTCAGTCTTCTTGTACTTAAGTCGGCATTGTGCCTTTTGTATTTAATTTCGATGCAATTTCTGTGTTTCATCGTCAATAAGAAGGTCCAAGGGATACAGTAAACCTGGAGTGAAGCATCGGATTCCTATAACTAGTGTTACAGGGACGGTTCAAAACATAGACAGTAAGATGAGTCTGTATTGTTGTACTTAAGTCGGCAATGTGCTTTTTGTATCTAATTCCGATGCAATTTCTGTGTTTCATCGTCACTAAGAAGGTCAGAGGGATACAGTAATCCTGACGTTAAGCATCGGAATCTATAACTAGGGTCACAGGAATGGTTCAAGGCATAGTCAGTAAGAAGAGTCAGTGTTCTTTTAGGTAAGCCGGCATTGTGCCTTTTGTATTTAATTCCGATGCAATTTCTGTGTTTCATCGTCAATAAGAAGGTCCAAGGGATACAGTAAACCTGAAGTGAAGCATCAGAATCTATAACATGTGTCACAGGAATGGTTCAAACATTCACAGTAGGAAGAGTCAGTCTACATGTACTTAAGTCGGCCCTGGGCCTTTCGTATTTAATTACGAAGCAATTTCTGTGTTTCATCGTCAATAAGAAGGTCAGAGGGATATAGTGTAAAGCATCGGAATCTATAACTAGTGTCACAGGAATGGTTCAAATCATAGTCAGTTAGAAGAGTCAGTCTTCTTGTACTTAAGTCGGCATTGTGCTTTTTGTATTTAATTCCGATGCAATTTCTGTGTTTCATCGTCAATAAGAAGGTCAGTGGGATACTGTAAACCTGAAGTGAAGCATCGGAATCTATAACTAGAGGCACAGGAATGGTTCAAAACATAGACAGTAGGAAGAGTCAGTCTTCTTGTACTTAAGTCGGCATTGTGCCCTTTGTATTTAATTCGGATGCAATTTCTGTGTTTCATCGTCAATAGGAAGGTCAGAGTGATACAGTAAACCTGAAGTGAAGCATCGGAATCTATAACTAGTGTCACAGGAATGGTTCAAAGCATAAACAGTGAGAAGAGTCAGTCATCTTGTACTTAAGTCGGCATTGTGCTTCTCCATTTAATTCCGATTCTATATCTGTGTTTCATCGTCAATAAGAAGGTCCAAGCGATACAGTAAACCTGAAGTGAAGCATCCGAATCTATAACTAGTGTCACAGGAATGGTTCAAGGCATAGTTAGTAAGAAGAGTCAGTGTTCTTGTAGTTAAGTCGGCATTGTGCCTTTTGTATTTAGTTCCGATGCAATTTCTGTGTTTCATCGTCAATAAGAAGGTCCAAGGGATACAGTAAACCTGAAGTTAAGCATCGGAATCTATAACATGTGTCACAGGAATGGTTCAAAACATTCACAGTAGGAAGAGTCAGTCAACATGTACTTAAGTCGGCATTGGGCCTTTTGTATTTAATTCCGATGCAATTTCGGTGTTTCATCGTCAATAAGAAGGTGAGAGGGATACAGTAAACCTGATGCAAAGCATCGGAATCTATAACTAGTGTCACAGGAATGGTTCAAAACATAGTCAGTAAGAAGAGTCAGTCTTCAAGTACATAAGTCGGCATTGTGCTTTTTGTATTTAATTCCGATGCAATTTCTGTGTTTCATCGTCAGTAAGTAGGTTGAGGGATACTGTAAACCTGAAGTGAAGCATCGGAATCTATAACTAGTGTCACAGGAATGGTTAAAAGCATAGACAGTAGGAAGAGTCAGTTTTCTTTTACATAAGTAGGCATTGAGCCTTTTGTATTTAATTCGGATGCAATTTCTGTGTTTCATCATCAATAGGAAGGTCAGAGGGATACAGTAAACCTGAAGTGAAGCATCGGAATCTATATCTAGTGTCACAGGAATGGTTCAAAACATAAACAGTGAGAAGAGTCAGTCTTCATGTACTTAAGTCGGCATTGTTCTTTTCTATTTAATTCCGATGCAATATCTGTGTTTCATCGTCAATAAGAAGGTCCAAGCGATACAGTAAACCTGAAGTGAAGAATCGGAATCTGTAACTAGTGTCACAGGAATGATTCAAACATAGTCAGTAAGAAGCGTCAGTCTTCTTCTACCTATGTCGGCATTGTGCCTTTTCTATTTAATTCTGATGAATTTCTGTGTTTCATCGTCAATAAGAAGGTCCAAGGGATACAGTAAACCTGGATTGAAGCACCGGAATCTATAACTAGTGTCACAGGAAAGGTTCAAAACATAGAGTGTAAGATGAGTCAGTCTTCTTGTACTTTAGTCGGCATTGTTCCTTTTGTATTTAATTCCGATGCAATTTCTGTGATTCATCGTCAATAAGAAGGTCCAAGGGATACAGTAAACGATAAGTGATGCATCGGAGTCTATAACTAGTGTCACAGGAATGGTTCAAAACATAGACAGTAAGAAGAGTCAGTCTTCTTGTACTTAAGTCGGCATGGTGCCTTTTCTATTTAATTCCGATGCAATTTCTGTCTTTCATCGTCAATAAGAATGTCAGAGGGAGACAGTAAACCAGAAGTGAAGCATCCGAATCTATAACTAGTGTCACAGGAATGGTACAAAACATAGTAAAACGAGTCAGTCTTCTTCTACTTAAATCGGCATTGTGCCTTTTCTATTTAATTCTGATGCAATTTCTGTGTTTCATCGTCAATAAGAAGGTCCAAGGGATACAGTAAACCTGGATTGAAGCACCGGAATCTATAACTAGTGTCACAGGAAAGGTTCAAAGCATAGAGTGTAAGATGAGTCAGTCTTCTTGTACTTTAGTCGGCATTGTTCCTTTTGTATTTAATTCCGATGCAATTTCTGTGTTTCATCGTCAATAAGAAGGTCGGAGGGATACAGTATACCTGAAGTGAAGCATCGGAATGTATAACTAGAGTCACAGGTATGGTTCAAACATAGACAGTAAGAAGAGTCAGTCTTCTTGTACTTAAGTCGGTATTGTGCTTTTTGTGTTTTATTATGATGCAATTTCTGTGCTTCATCGTCTATAAGAAGGGCCAAGGGATACAGTAAACCTGAAGTGAAGCATCGGAATCTATAACTAGTGTCACAGGAATGCTTCAAAACATAGACATTAAGAAGAGTCAGTCTTCTTGTAGTTAAGTCGGCATTGTGCCTTTTCTATTTAATTCCGATGCAATTTCTGTGTTTCATCGTCATTAAGAAGGTCCAAGGGATACAGTAAACCTGAAGTGAAGCATCGGAATTTATAACTAGTCTCACAGAAATGGTTCAAAGCATAGACAGTAAGAAGAGTCAGTCTTCTTGTAGTTAAGTCGGCATTGTGCCTTTTCTATTTAATTCCGATGCAATTTCTGTGTTTCATCGTCATTAAGAAGGTCCAAGGGATACAGTAACCCTGGAGTGAAGCATCGGAATCTATAACAAGTGTCTCAGGAATGGTCTTAAACATAGACAGTAACAAGGGTCAGTCATCTTGTACTTAAGTCGCATTGTGCCTTTTGTATTTAATTCCGATGCAATTTCTGTGTTTCATCTTCAACAAGAAGGTCCAAGGGATACAGTAGACTTGAATTGTAGCATCGGAATCTATAACTAGTGTCACAGGAATGGTTCAAAACATAGACAGTAAGAAGAGTAGTCTTCTTGTACTTAAGTCGGAATTGTGCCTTTTGTATTTAATTCCGGAGCAATTTCTGTGTTTCATCGTCAATAAGAAGGTCAGAGGGATACAGTAAACCAGAAGTGAAGCATCGGAATCTATAACTAGAGTCACAGGAATGCTTCAAAGCATAGACAGTAAGAAGAGTCAGTCTTCTTGTACTTAAGTCGGCATTGTGCCTTTTGTATTTAATTCCGATGCATTTTTGTGTTACATCGTCAATAAGAAGGTCAGAGGGATACAGTAAACCTGAAAAGAAGCATCGGAATCTATAACTAGTGTCACAGGAATGGTTCAAAACATAGACAGTAAGAAGAGTCAGTCTTCTTGTACTTAAGTCGGCATTGTGCCTTTTCTATTTAATTCCGATGCAATATCTGTGTTTCATCGTTAATACGAAGATGAGAGAACACAGTAAACCTGAAGTGAAGCATCGGAATCTATTACAAGTGTCTCAGGAATGGTTTTAAACATAGACAGTAAGAAGAGTCAGCCATCATGTACTTAAGTGGCATTGTGCTTTTTGTATTTTATTCCGATGCTATTCCTGTGTTTCATCGTCAATAAGAAGGTCCAAGGGATACAGTAGACCTGAATTGAAGCATCGGAATCTATAACTAGTGTCACAGGAATGGTTAAAAACATAGACAGTAATAAGAATCAGTATTCTTGTACTTAAGTCGGCATTGTGCATTTTGTATTTAATTCCGATGCAATTTCTGTGTTTCATCGTTAATAAGAAGGTCAGAGGGATACAGTATACCTGAAGTGAAGCATCGGAATCTATAACTAGAGTCACAGGTATGGTTCAAATCATAGACAGTAAGAAGAGTCAGTCTTCTTGTACTTAAGTCGGCATTGTGCCTCTTGTATTTAATTCCTATGCAATTTCTGTGTTTCATCGTCAATAAGAAGGCTTAAAGGATACAGTAAACCTGAACTGAAGCATCGGAATCCATAACTAGTGTCACTGGAATGGTTCAAAACATAGACAGTAAGAAGAGTCAGACCTCTTTTACGTAAGTCGTCATTGTGCTTTTTGTATTTAATTCCGATGCAATTTCTGTGTTTCATTGTCAATGAGAATGTCCAAGAGATAGAGTAAACCTGACGTGAAGCATCGGAGTCAATAACTAGTGTCACAGGAATGGTTCAAAGCATAGACAGTAAGAAGAGAGTGTCTTCTTGTACTTAATTCGGCATTGTGCCTTTTGTATTTAATTCCGATGCAATTTCTGTGTTTCATCGTCTATAAGAAGGTCAGAGGCATACAGTAAATCTGAAGTGGAGCATCGGAATCTATAAATAGTAACACAGGAATGGTTCAAAACATAATCAGTAAGAAGAGTCTTCTTGTACTTAAGTCGGCATTGTGCCTTTTGTATTTAATTCCGATGCAATTTCTGTGTTTCATCGTCAATAGGACGTTCAGAGTTATACAGTAAACCTGAAGTGAAGCATCGGAATCTATAACTAGTGTCACAGGAATGGTTCAAAACATAAACAGTGAAAAGAGTCAGTCTTCTTGTACTTAAGTCGGCATTGTGCTTTTCCATTTAATTATGTTGCAATATCTGTGTTTCATCGTCAATAAGAAGGTCCAAGCGATACAGTAAACCTGAAGTGAAGCATCGGAATCTATAACTAGTGTCACAGGAATGGTTCAATGCGTAGTTAGTAAGAAGAGTCAGTGTTCTTGTAGTTAAGTCGGCATTGTGCCTTTTGTATTTAATTCCGATGCAATTTCTGTGTTTCATCGTCAATAAGAAGGTCCAAGGTATATAGTAAACCTGAAGTTAAGCATCGGAATCTATAACATGTGTCACAGGAATGGTTCAAAACATTCACAGTAGGAAGAGTCAGTCTACATGTACTTAAGTCGGCATTGGGCCTTTTGTATTTAATTCCGATGCAATTTCGGTGTTTCATCGTCAATAAGAAGGTCACAGGGATACAGTAAACCTGATGCAAGCATCGGAATCTATAACTAGAGTCACAGGAATGGTTCAAAACATAGACCGTACGAAAAGTCTGTCGTCTTGTACTTAAGTCGGCATGGTGCCTTTTCTATTTAATTCCGATGCAATATCTGTCTTTCATCGTCGATAAGAAGATCAGAGGGAGACAGTAAACCAGAAGTGAAGCATCCGAATCTATAACTAGTGTCACAGGAATGGTTCAAAACATAGTCAGTAAAACGAGTCAGTCTTCTTGTACTTAATTCGGCATTGTGCCTTTTGTATTTAATTCCGATGCATTTTTGAGTTACATCGTCAATAAGAAGGTCAGAGGGATACAGTAAACCTGAAAAGAAGCATCGGAATCTATAACTAGTGTCACAGGAATGGTTCAAAACATAGACAGTAAGAAGAGTCAGTCTTCTTGTACTTAAGTCGGCATTGTGCCTTTTCTATTCAATTCCGATGCAATTTCTGTGTTTCATCGTCAATAAGAAGGTCCACGGGATACAGTAACCCTGGAGTAAAGCATCGGAATCTATGACTTGTGCCTCAGGAATGGTTTTAAACATAGACAGTAAAAAGGGGCAGTCTTCTTGTACTTAAGTCGGCATTGTGCCTTTTATATTGAATTCCGATGCAATTTCTGTGTTTCATCGTCAATAAGAAGGTCCAAGGGATACAGTAGACGTGAATTGAAGCATCGGAATCTATAACTAGTGTCACAGGAATGGTTCAAAACATAGACAGTAAGAAGAGTCAGTCTTCTTGTACTTAAGTCGGCATTGTGCCTTTTGTATTTAATTCCGATGCAATTTCTGTGTTTCATCGTCAATACGAAGGTCAGAGGGATACAGTAAACCTGAAGTGAAGCATCGGAATCTATAACTAGAGTCACAGGAATGCTTCAAAACATAGACAGTAAGAAGAGTCAGTCTTCTTGTACTTAAGTCGGCATTGTGCCTTTTGTATTTAATTTCGATGCAATTTCTGTGTTTCATCGTCAATAAGAAGGTTTAAAGGATTCAGTAAACCTGAACTGAAGCATCGGAATCCATAACTAGTGTCACAGGAATGGTTCAAAACATAGACAGTAAGAAGAGTCAGACCACTTTTACTTAAGTCGTCATTGTGCCTTTTGTATTTAATTCCAATGCAATTTCTGTGTTTCATCGTCAATAAGAAGGTCAGAGGCATACAGTAAACCTGAAGTGAAGCATCGGAATCTATAAATAGTGACACAGGAATGGTTTAAATCATAATCAGTAAGAAGAGTCAGTCTTCTTGTACTAAAGTCGGCATTGTGCATTTTGTATTTAATTCCGATGCAATTTCTGTGTTTCATCGTCAATAAGAAGGTCCAGGGGATACAGTAAACCTGGAGTGAAGCATCGGATTCTATAACTAGTGTCACAGGGACGCTTCATAACATAGACAGTAAGATGAGTCTGTATTCTTGTACTTAAGTCGGCAATGTGCTTTTTGTATTTAATTCCGATGCAATTTCTGTGTTTCATCGTCACTAAGAAAGTCAGAGGGATACAGTAATCCTGAAGTTAAGCATCGGAATCTATAACTAGTGTCACAGGAATGGTTCAAGGCATAGTCAGTAAGACGAGTCAGTGTTCTTGTAGTTAAGTCGGCATTGTGCCTTTTGTATTTAATTCCGATGCAATTTCTGTGTTTCATCGTCAATGAGAAGGTCCAAGGGATACAGTAAACCTGAAGTTAAGCATCGGAATCTATAACATGTGTCACAGGAATGGTTCAAAGCATTCACAGTAGGAAGAGTCAGTCTACATGTACTTAAGTCGGCATTGGGCCTTTTGTATTTAATTCCGATGCAATTTCGGTGATTCATCGTCAATAAGAAGGTCAGAGGGATACAGTAAACCTGATGCAAAGCATCGGAATCTATAACTAGTGTCACAGGAATGGTTCAAAACATAGTCAGTAAGAAGAGTCAGTCTTCAAGTACTTAAGTCGGCATTGTGCTTTTTGTATTTAATTCCTATGCAATTTCTGTGTTTCATCGTCAATAAGATGGTCAGAGGGATACTGTAAACCTGAAGTGAAGCATTGGAATCCATAACTAGTGTCACAGGAATGGTTAAAAACATAGACAGTAGGAAGAGTCAGTCTTCTTGTACATAAGTCGGCATTGTGCTTTTGTATTTAATTCGGATGCAATTTCTGTGTTTCATCGTCAATAGGAGGGTCAGAGGGATCCAGTAAACCTGAAGTGAAGCATCGGAATCTATAACTAGTGTCACAGGAAAGGTTCAAAACATAAACAGTGAGAAGAGTCAGTCATCTTGTACTTAAGTCGGCATTGTGCTTTTCTATTTAATTCCGATGCAATATCTGTGTTTCATCGTCAATAAGAAGGTCCAAGCGATACAGTAAACCTGAAGTGAAGCATCGGAATATGTAATTAGTGTCACAGGAATGATTCAAACATAGTCAGTAAGAAGCGTCAGTCTTCTTCTACTTATGTCGGCATTGTGCCTCTTCTATTTAATTCTGATGCAATTTCTGTGTTTCATCGTCAATAAGAAGGTCCAAGGGATACAGTAAACTTGGAGTGAAGCGCCGGAAACTATAACTAGTGTCACAGGAAAGGTTCAAAACATAGAGTGTAAGATGAGTCAGTCTTCTTGTACTTTAGTCGGCATTGTTCCTTTTGTATTTAATTGCGATGCAATTTCTGTGTTTCATCGTCAATAAGAAGGTCCAAGGGATACAGTAAACCTGGAGTGAAGCATCGGAATCCATAACTAGTGTCACAGGAATGGTTCAAAACATAGACAGTAAGAAGAGTCAGTCTTCTTGTACTTGATCCTCCATTGTACCATTTGTATTTAATTCCGATGCAATTTCTGTGTTTTATCGTCAATAAGAAGGACCAAGGTATACGGTAAACCTGGAGTGAAGCATCGGAATCTATAACTAGTGTCACAGGGATGGTTCAAAACATAGACAGTAAGAAGAGTCAGTCTTCTTGTACTTAAGTCGGCATTGTGCCTTTTGTTTTTAATTCCGATGAAATATCAGTGTTTCATCGACAATAAGAAGTTCCAAGGGATTTAGCAAACCTGGAGTGAAGTATTGGAGTTTATAACTATTGTCACAGGAATGGTTCAAAACATAGACAGTAAGAAGAGTCAGTCTTCTTCTACTTAACTCGGCATTGTGCCTTTTGTATTTAATTCCGATGGAATTTCTGTGTTTCATCGTCAATAAGAAGGTCCAAGGGATACAGTAAACCTGGAGTGAAGCATCGGAATCTATAACTAATGTCACAGGGACAGTTCAAAGCATAGACAGTAAGATGAGTCAGTATTCTTGTACTTAAGTCGGCATTGTGCCTTTTGTATTTAATTCCGATGCAATTTCTGTGTTTTATCGTCAATAAGAAGGTCCAAGGGATACAGTAAACCTGAAAAGAAGCATCGGAATCTATAACTAGTGTCACAGGAATGGTTCAAAACATAGACAGTAAGAAGAGTCAGTCTTCTTGTACTTAAGTCGGCATTGTGCTTTTTCTATTCAATTCCGATGCAATTTCTGTGTTTCATCGTCAATAAGAAGGTCCACGGGATACAGTAACCCTGGAGTGAAGCATCGGAATGTATGACTTGTGCCTCAGGAATGGTTTTAAACATAGACTGTAAGAAGGGGCAGTCTTCTTGTACTTAAGTCGGCATTGTGCCTTTTATATTGAATTCCGATGCAATTTCTGTGTTTCATCGTTAATAAGAAGGTCAGAGGGATACAGTATACCTGAAGTGAAGCATCGGAATCTATAACTAGAGTTACAGGTATGGTTCAAATCATAGACAGTGAGTAGAATCAGTCTTCTTGTACATACGTCGGTATTGTGCTTTTTGTGTTTTATTCCGATGCAATTTCTGTGCTTCATCGTCATTAAGAAGGGCCAAGGGATACAGTAAACCTGAAGTGAAGCATCGGAATCTATAACTAGTGTCACAGGAATGCTTCAAAACATAGATAGTAAGAAGCGTCAGTCTTCTTTTACTTAAGTCGGTATTGTGATTTTGTATTTAATTCCGATGCAATTTCTGTGTTTCATCGTCAATAAGAAGGTCCAAGGGATACAGTAAACCTGAAGTGAAGCATCGAAATCTATAACTAGTGTCTCAGGATTGGTTTTAAACATAGACAGTAAGAAGGGTCAGTCATCTTGTACTTAAGTCGCATTGTGCCTTTTGTATTTAATTCCGATGCAATTTCTGTGTTTCATCGTCAATAAGGAGGTCCAAGGGATACAGTAGACTTGAACTGAAGCATCGGAATCTATAACTAGTGTCACAGGAATGGTTCAAAACATAGACAGTAAGAAGAGTCAGTCTTCTTGTACTTAAGTCGGCATTGTGCCTTTTGTATTTAATTCCGATGCAATTTCTGTGTTTCATCGTCAATAAGAAGGTGAGAGGGATGCAGTAAACCTGAAGTGAAGCATCGGAATCTATAACTAGAGTCACAGGAATGCTTCAAAACATAGACAGTAAGAAGAGTCAGTCTTCTTGTACTTAAGTCGGCATTGTGCCTTTTGTATTTAATTCCGATGCAATTTCTGTGTTTCATCGTCAATAAGAAGGTTTAAAGGATACAGTAAACCTGAACTGAAGCATCGGAATCCATAACTAGTGTTACAGGAATGGTTCATAACATAGACAGTAAGAAGAGTCAGACCTCTTTTACTTAAGTCGTCATTGTGCCTTTTGTATTTAATTCCAATGCAATTTCTGTGTTTCATCGTCAATGAGAAGGTCCAAGGAATAGAGTAAACCTGAAGTGAAGCATTGGAGTCAATAACTAGTGTCACAGGAATGGTTCAAAGCATAGACAGTAAGAAGAGTCAGTCTTCTTGTACTTAATTTGGCATTGTGCATTTGTATTTAATTCCGATGCAATTTCTGTGTTTCATCGTCAATAAGAAGGTCAGAGGCATACAGTAAACCTGAATTGAAGCATCGGAATCTATAAATAGTGACACAGGAATGGTCAAAATCATAATCAGTAAGAAGAGTCAGTCTTCTTGTACTTAAGTCGGCATTGTGCCTTTTATCATTAATTCCGATGCAATTTCTGTGTTTCATCGTCAATAAGAAGGTCCAAGGGATACAGTAAACCTGGAGTGAAGCATCGGATTCTATAACTAGTGTCACAGGGACGCTTCAAACATAGACAGTAAGATGAGTCTGTATTCTTGTACTTAAGTCGGCAATGTGCTTTTTGTATTTAATTCCGATGCAATTTCTGTGTTTCATCGTCACTAAGAAAGTCAGAGGGATACAGTAATCCTGAAGTTAAGCATCGGAATCTATAACTAGTGTCACAGGAATGGTTCAAGGCATAGTCAGTAAGAAGAGTCAGTGTTCTTGTAGTTAAGTCGGCATTGTGCTTTTGTATTTAATTCCGATGCAATTTCTGTGCTTCATCGTCAATAAGAAGGTCCAAGCGATACAGTAAACCCGAAGTGAAGCATCGGAATCTATAACTAGTGTCACAGGAATGGTTCAAAACATAGTTAGTAAGGAGAGTCAGTGTTCTTGTAGTTAAGTCGGCATTGTGCCTTTTGTATTTAATTCCGATGCAATTTCTGTGTTTCATCGTCAATAAGAGGTCCAAGGGATACAGTAAACCTGAAGTTAAGCATCGGAATCTATAACATGTGTCACAGGAATGGTTCAAAACATTCACAGTAGGAAGAGTCAGTCTACATGTACTTAAGTCGGCATTGGGCCTTTTGCAATTTCGGTGATTCATCGTCAATAAGAAGGTCAGAGGGATACAGTAAACTTGATGCAAAGCATCGGAATCTATAACTAGTGTCTCACGGATGGTTCAAAACATAGAGAGTAAGACGAGTCAGTCTTATTGTACTTAAGTCGGCATTGTGCATTTTGTATTTAATGCCGATGAAATATCTGCGTTTCATCGACAATAAGAAGTTCCAAGGGATTCAGTAAACCTGGAGTTAAGTATTGGAGTTTATAACTATTGTCACAGGAATGGTTCAAATCATAGACAGTAAGAAGAGTCAGTCTTCTTCTACTTAACTCGGCATTGTGCCTTTTGTATTTAATTTTGATGGAATTTCTGTGTTTCATCGTCAATAAGAAGGTCAGAGGGATACAGTAAACTTGAAGTGATGCATCGGAATCGATAACTAGAGTCTCAGGAATGGTTCAAAACATAGTCAGTAAGTAGGGTCAGTCTTCTTGTACTTAAGTCGGCATTGTGCCTTTTGTAAATATTTCTGATGCAATTTCTGTGTTTCATCGTCTATAAGAAGGTCCAAGGGATACAGTAAACCTGGAGTGAAGCATCGGAATCTATAACTAATGTCACAGGGACAGTTCAAAGCATAGACAGTAAGATGAGTCAGTATTCTTGTACTTAAGTCGGCATTGTGCCTTTTCTATTTAATTCCGATGCAATATCTGTGTTTCATCGTCAATAAGAAGGTCCAAGGGATACAGTAAACCTGAAGTGAAGCATCGGAATCTATAACTAGTGTCACAGGAATGGTTTAAAACATAGACAGTAAGAAGAGTCAGACCTCTTTTACTTAAGTCGTCATTGTGCCTTTTGTATTTAATTCCGATGCAATTTCTGTGTTTTATAGTCAATAAGAAGGTCCAAGGGATACAGTAAACCTGAAGTGATGCATCGGAGTCTATAACTAGTGTCACAGGAATGGTTCAAAGCATAGACAGTAAGAAGAGTCAGTCTTCTTGTACTTAATTCGGCATTGTGCCTTTTGTATTTAATTCCGATGCAATTTCTGTGTTTCATCGTCAATAAGAAGGTCAGAGGGATACAGTAAACCTGAAGTGAAGCATCGGAATCTATAACTAGTGTCACAGGAATGGTTCAAACATAGTCAGTAGGAAGAGTCAGTCTTCTTGTACTTAAGTCGGCATTGTGCCTTTTGTATTTAATTCTGATGCAATTTCTGTGTCTCATCGTCAATAAGAAGGTCCAAAGGATACAGTAAACCTGGAGTGAAGCATCGGAAACTATAACTAGTGTCACAGAAACGGTTCAAAACATAGACAGTAAGATGACTCAGTATTCTTGTACTTAAGTCGGCAATGTGCTTTTTGTATTTAATTCCGATGCAATTTCTTTGTTTCATCGTCACTAAGAAGGTCAGAGGGATACAGTTATCCTGAAATTAAGCATCGGTATCTATAACTAGTGTACAATAATGGTTCAAGGCATAGTCAGTAAGAAGAGTCAGTCTTCTTGTAGTTAAGAAGGCATTGTGCCTATTGGATTTAATTCCGATGCAATTTCTGTGTTTCATCGACAATAAGAAGGTCCAAGGGATACAGTAAACCTGAAGTGAAGCATCGGAATCTATAAAATGTGTCACAGAAATGGTTCAAAACATTCACAGTAGGAAGAGTCAGTCAACATGTACTTAAGTTGGCATTGGGCCTTCCGTATTTAATTACGAAGCAATTTCTGTGTTTCATCGCCAATAAGAAGGTCAGAGGGATACAGTAAACCTGATTTAAAGCATCGGAATCTATAACTAGTGTCACAGGAATGGTTCAAATCATAGTCAGTTAGAAGAGTCAGTCTTCTTGTACTTAAGTCGCCATTGTGCTTTTTGTATTTAATTCCGATACACTTTCTGTTTTTGATCGTCAATAAGAAGATCAGAGGGATACTGTAAACCTGAAGTGAAGCATCGGAATCTATAATTAGTGGCACAGGAATGGTTCAAAACATAGACAGTAGGAAGAGTCAGTCTTCTTCTACTTAAGTCGGCATTGTGCCTTTTGTATTTAATTCGGATGCAATTTCTGTGTTTCATCGTCAATAGGAAGGTCAGAGGGATGCAGTAAACCTGAAGTGAAGCATCGGAATCTATAACTAGTGTCACAGGAATGGTTCAAAACATAAACAGTGAGAAGAGTCAGAATTCTTGTTTTTAAGTCGGCATTGTGCTTTTCCATTTAATTCCGATGCAATATCTGTGTTTCATCGTCAATAAGAAGGTCCGAGCGATACAGTTAACCTGAAGTGAAGCATCGGAATCTATAACTAGTGTCACAGGAATGGTTCAAAACATAGTTAGTAAGAAGAGTCAGTGTTCTTGTAGTTAAGTCGGCATTGTGCCTTTTGTATTTATTTCTGATGCAATTTCTGTGTTTCATCGTCCATAAGAAGGTCAGAGGGATACTGTAAACCTGAAGTGAAGCATCGGAATCCATAACTAGTGTCACAGGAATCGTTAAAAACATAGACAGTAAGAAGAGTCAGTCTTCTTGTACTTGATCCTCCATTGTGCCTTTTGTAATTAATTCCGATGCAATTTCTGTGTTTTATCGTCAATAAGAAGGACCAAGGTATACGGTAAACCTGGAGTGAACCATCGGAATCTATAACTAGTGTCACAGGGATGGTTCAAAACATAGACAGTAAGAAGAGTCAGTCTTCTTGTTCTTAAGTCGGCATTGTGCTTTTCCATTTAATTCCGATGCAATATCTGTGTTTCATCGCCAATAAGAAGGTCCAAGCGATACAGTTAACCTGAAGTGAAGCATCGGCATCTATAACTAGTGTCACAGGGATGGTTCAAAACATAGACAGTAAGAAGAGTCAGCCTTCTTGTACTTAAGTCGGCATTGTGCCTTTTGTATTTAATTCCGATGAAATATCTGTGTTTCATCGACAATAAGAAGTTCCAAGGGATTCAGTAAACCTGGAGTGAAGTATTGGAGTTTATAACTATTGTCACAGGAATGGTTCAAAACATAGACAGTAAGAAGAGTCAGTCTTCTTCTACTTAACTCGGCATTGTGCCTTTTGTATTTAATTCCGATGGAATTTCTGTGTTTCATCGTCAATAAGAAGGTCAGAGGGATACAGTAAACTTGAAGTGATGCATCGGAATCGATAACTACAGTCTCAGGAATGGTTCAAAACATAGTCAGTAAGTAGGGTCAGTCTTCTTGTACTTAAGTCGGCATTGTGCCTTTTGTATTTATTTCTGATGCAATTTCTGTGTTTCATCGTCAATAAGAAGGTCCAAGGGATACAGTAAACCTGGAGTGAAGCATCGGAATCTATAACTAATGTCACAGGGACAGTTCAAAGCATAGACAGTAAGATGAGTCAGTATTCTTATACTTAAGTCGGCATTGTGCCTTTTCTATTTAATTCCGATGCAATATCTGTGTTTCATCGTCAATAGGAGGGTCAGAGGGATACAGTAAACCTGAAGTGAAGCATCGGAATCTAGAACTAGTGTCACAGGAATGGTTCAAAACATAGACAGTAAGAAGAGTCAGACCACTTTTACATAAGTCGTCATTGTGCCTTTTGTATTTAATTCCGATGCAATTTCTGTGTTTTATAGTCAAAAAGAAGGTCCAAGGGATACAGTAAACCTGAAGTGATGCATCGGAGTCTATAACTAGTGTCACAGGAATGGTTCAAAGCATAGACAGTAAGATGAGTCAATCTTCTTGTACTTAATTCGGCATTGTGCCTTATGTATTTAATTCCGATGCAATTTCTGTGTTTCATCGTCAATAAGAGGTGTCAGAGGGATACAGTAAACCTGAAGTGAAGCATCGGAATCTATAACTAGTGTCACAGGAATGGTTCAAACATAGTCAGTAGGAAGAGTCAGTCTTCTTGTACTTAAGTCGGCATTGTGCCTTTTGTATTTAATTCCGATGCAATTTCTGTGTCTCATCGTCAATAAGAAGGTCCAAGGGATGCAGTAAACCTGGAGTGAATCATCGGAAACTATAACTAGTGTCACAGAAACGGTTCAAAACATAGACAGTAAGATGAGTCAGTATTCTTGTACTTAAGTCGGCAATGTGCTTTTTGTATTTAATTCCTATGCAATTCCTGTGTTTCATCGTCACTAAGTAGGTCAGAGGGATACAGTTATCCTGAAGTTAAGAATCGGAATCTATAACTAGTGTCACAATAATGGTTCAAGGCATAGTCAGTAAGAAGAGTCAGTCTACTTGTAGTTAAGTCGGCATTGTGCCTATTGGATTTACTTCCGATGCAATTAATGTGTTTCATCGACAATAAGAAGGTCTAAGGGATACAGTAAACCTGAACTGAAGCATCGGAATCTATAACATGTGTCACAGGAATGGTTCAAAACATTCACAGTAGGAAGAGTCAGTCTACATGTACTTATGTCGGCATTGGGCCTTTTGTATTTAATTCCGATGCAATTTCTGTGTTCATCGTCAATAAGAAGGTCCAAGGGATACAGTAGACTTGAATTGATGCATCGGAATCTATAACTAGTGTCACAGGAATGGTTCAAATCATAGACAGTAAGAAGAGTCAGTCTTCTTGTACTTAAGTCGGCATTGTGGCTTTTGTATTTAATTCCGATGCAATTTCTGTGTTTCATCGTCAATAAGAAGGTCAGAGAGATACAGTAAACCTGAAGTGAAGCATCGGAATCTATAACTAGAGTCACAGGAATGCTTCAAAACATAGACAGTAAGAAGAGTCAGTCTTCTTGTGCTTAAGTCGGCATTGTGCCTTTTGTATTTAATTCCGATGCAATTTCTGTGTTTCATCGTCAATAAGAAGGTTTAAAGGATACAGTAAACCTGAACTGAGGCATCGGAATCCATAACTAGTGTCACAGGAATGGTTCAAAACATAGACAGTAAGAAGAGTCAGACCTCTTTTACTTAAGTCGACATAGTGCCTTTTGTATTTAATTCCAATGCAATTCCTGTGTTTCATCGTCAATGAGAAGGTCCAAGGGATAGAGTAAACCTGAAGTGAAGCATCGGAGTCAATAACTAGTGTCACAGGAATGGTTCAAAGCATCGACAGTAAGAAGAGTCAGTCTTCTTGTACTTAATTCGGCATTGTGCCTTTTGTATTTAATTCCGATGCAATTTCTGTGTGTCATCGTCAATAAGAAGGTCAGAGGCATACAGTGAACCTGCAGTGAAGCATCGGAATCTATAAATAGTGACACATTAATGGTTTAAATCATAATCAGTAAGAAGAGTCAGTCTTCTTTAACTTAAGTCGGCATTGTGCCTTTTGTATTTAATTCCGATGCAATTTCTGTGTTTAATCGTCAATAAGAAGGTCCAAGGGATACAGTAAACCTGGAGTGAAGCATCGGATTCTATAACTAGTGTCACAGGGACGCTTCAAAACATAGACAGTAAGATGAGTCTGTATTCTTGTACTTAAGTCGGCAATGTGCTTTTTGTATTTAATTCCGATGCAATTTCTGTGTTTCATCGTCACTAAGAAGATCAGAGGGATACAGTAATCCTGAAGTTAAGCATCGGAATCTATAACTAGTGTCACAGGAATGGTTCAAGGCATAGTCAGTAAGAAAAGTCAGTGTTCTTGTAGTTAAGTCGGCATTGTGCCTTTGTATTTAATTCCGATGCAATTTCTGTGTTTCATCGTCAATAAGAAGGTCCAAGGGATACAGTAAACCTGAAGTGAAGCATCAGAATCTATAACATGTGTCACAGGAATGGTTCAAAACATTCACAGTAGGAAGAGTCAGTCTACATGTACTTAATTCGCCATTGGGCCTTTCGTATTTAATTACGAAGCAATTTCTGTGTTTCATCGTCAATAAGAAGGTCAGAGGGATACAGTAAACCTGATGTAAAGCATCGGAAACTATAACTAGTGTCACAGGAATGGTTCAAATCATAGTCAGTTAGAAGAGTCAGTCTTCTTGTACTTAACTCGGCATTGTGCCTTTTGTGTTTAATTCGGATGCAATTTCTGTGTTTCATCGTCAATATGAAGGTCAGAGGGATACAGTAAACCTGAAGTGAAGCATCGGAATCTATAACTAGTGTCACAGGAATGGTTCAAAACATAAACAGTGAGAAGAATCAGTCTTCTTGTACTTAAGTCGGCATTGTGCTTTTCCATTTAATTCCGATGCAATATCTGTGTTTCATCGCCAATAAGAAGGTCCAAGGCATACAGTAAACCTGAAGTGAAGCATCAGAATCTATAACATGTGTCACAGGAATGGTTCAAAACATTCACAGTAGGAAGAGTCAGTCTACATGTACTTAATTCGCCATTGGGCCTTTCGTATTTAATTACGAAGCAATTTCTGTGTTTCATCGTCAATAAGAAGGTCAGAGGGATACAGTAAACCTGATGTAAAGCATCGGAAACTATAACTAGTGTCACAGGAATGGTTCAAATCATAGTCAGTTAGAAGAGTCAGTCTTCTTGTACTTAAGTCGGCATTGTGCCTTTTGTATTTAATTCCGATGCAATTTCTGTGTTTCATCGTCAATAAGAAGGTCAGAGAGATACAGTAAACCTGAAGTGAAGCATCGGAATCTATAACTAGAGTCACAGGAATGCTTCAAAACATAGACAGTAAGAAGAGTCAGTCTTCTTGTGCTTAAGTCGGCATTGTGCCTTTTGTATTTAATTCCGATGCAATTTCTGTGTTTCATCGTCAATAAGAAGGTTTAAAGGATACAGTAAACCTGAACTGAGGCATCGGAATCCATAACTAGTGTCACAGGAATGGTTCAAAACATAGACAGTAAGAAGAGTCAGACCTCTTTTACTTAAGTCGACATTGTGCCTTTTGTATTTAATTCCAATGCAATTCCTGTGTTTCATCGTCAATGAGAAGGTCCAAGGGATAGAGTAAACCTGAAGTGAAGCATCGGAGTCAATAACTAGTGTCACAGGAATGGTTCAAAGCATCGACAGTAAGAAGAGTCAGTCTTCTTGTACTTAATTCGGCATTGTGCCTTTTGTATTTAATTCCGATGCAATTTCTGTGTGTCATCGTCAATAAGAAGGTCAGAGGCATACAGTGAACCTGCAGTGAAGCATCGGAATCTATAAATAGTGACACATTAATGGTTTAAATCATAATCAGTAAGAAGAGTCAGTCTTCTTTAACTTAAGTCGGCATTGTGCCTTTTGTATTTAATTCCGATGCAATTTCTGTGTTTAATCGTCAATAAGAAGGTCCAAGGGATACAGTAAACCTGGAGTGAAGCATCGGATTCTATAACTAGTGTCACAGGGACGCTTCAAAACATAGACAGTAAGATGAGTCTGTATTCTTGTACTTAAGTCGGCAATGTGCTTTTTGTATTTAATTCCGATGCAATTTCTGTGTTTCATCGTCACTAAGAAGATCAGAGGGATACAGTAATCCTGAAGTTAAGCATCGGAATCTATAACTAGTGTCACAGGAATGGTTCAAGGCATAGTCTGTAAGAAGAGTCAGTGTTCTTGTAGTTAAGTCGGCATTGTGCCTTTGTATTTAATTCCGATGCAATTTCTGTGTTTCATCGTCAATAAGAAGGTCCAAGGGATACAGTAAACCTGAAGTGAAGCATCAGAATCTATAACATGTGTCACAGGAAAGGTTCAAAACATTCACAGTAGGAAGAGTCAGTCTACATGTACTTAATTCGCCATTGGGCCTTTCGTATTTAATTACGAAGCAATTTCTGTGTTTCATCGTCAATAAGAAGGTCAGAGGGATACAGTAAACCTGATGTAAAGCATCGGAAACTATAACTAGTGTCACAGGAATGGTTCAAATCATAGTCAGTTAGAAGAGTCAGTCTTCTTGTACTTAACTCGGCATTGTGCCTTTTGTGTTTAATTCGGATGCAATTTCTGTGTTTCATCGTCAATATGAAGGTCAGAGGGATACAGTAAACCTGAAGTGAAGCATCGGAATCTATAACTAGTGTCACAGGAATGGTTCAAAACATAAACAGTGAGAAGAATCAGTCTTCTTGTACTTAAGTCGGCATTGTGCTTTTCCATTTAATTCCGATGCAATATCTGTGTTTCATCGCCAATAAGAAGGTCCAAGCGATACAGTAAACCTGAAGTGAAGCATCGGAATCTATAACTAATGTCACAGGAGTGGTTCAAGGCATAGTTAGTAAGATGAGTCAGTGTTCTTGTAGTTAAGTCGGCATTGTGCCTTTTGTATTAAATTCCGATATAATTTCTGTGTTTCATCGTCAATAAGAAGGTCCAAGGGATACAGTAAACCTGAAGTTAAGCATCGGAATCTATAACATGTGTCACAGGAATGGTTCAAAACATTCACAGTAGGAAGAGTCAGTCTACATGTACTTAAGTCGGCATTGGGCCTTTTGTATTTAATTCCGATGCAATTTCGGTGATTCATTGTCAATAAGAAGGTCAGAGGGATACAGTAAACCTGATGCAAAGCATCGGAATCTATAACTAGTGTCACAGGAATGGTTCAAAACATAGTCAGTAAGAAGGGTCAGTCTTCAAGTACTTAAGTCGGCATTGTGCTTTTTGTATTTAATTCCTATGCAATTTCTGTGTTTCATCGTCAACAAGAAGGTCAGAGGGACACTGTAAACCTGAAGTGAAGCATCGGAATCTATAACTAGTGTCACAGGAATGGTTAAAAGCATAGACAGTAGGAAGAGTCAGTCTTCTTGTACGTAAGTCGGCATTGTGCCTTTTGTATTTAATTCTGATGCAATTTCTGTGTTTCATCGTCAATAGGAGGGTCAGAGGGATACAGTAAACCTGAAGTGAAGCATCGGAATCTATAACTAGTGTCACATCAATGGTTCAAAACATAAACAGTGAGAAGAGTCAGTCTTCTTGTACTTAAGTCGGCATTGTGCTTTTCTATTTAATTCCGATGCAATATCTGTGTTTCATCGTCAATAAGAAGGTCCAAGCGATACAGTAAACGTGAAGTAAAGCATCGGAATCTGTAACTAGTGTCACAGGAATGATTCAAACATAGTCAGTAAGAAGCGTCAGTCTTCTTCTACTTATGTCGGCATTGTGCCTTTTCTATTTAATTCTGATGCAATTTCTGTGTTTCATCGTCAAGAAGAAGGTCCAAGGGATACAGTAAACCTGGAGTGAAGCATCGGAATCTATAACTAGTGTCACAGGAATGGTTCAAAACATAGACAGTAAGAAGAGTCAGTCTTCTTGTACTTGATCCTCCATTGTGGCTTTTGTATTTAATTCCGATGCAATTTCTGTGTTTTATCGTCAATAAGAATTACCAAGGTATACGGTAAACCTGGAATGAAGCATCGGAATCTATAACTAGTGTCACAGGGATGGTTCAAAACATAGACAGTAAGAAGAGTCAGTCTTCTTGTACTTAATTCGGCATTGTGTCTTTTGTATTTAATTCCGATGAAATGTCTGTGTTTCATCGACAATAATAAGTTCCAAGGGATTCACTAAACCTGGAGTGAAGTATTAGAGTTTATAACTATTGTCACAGGAATGGTTTAAAACATAGACAGTAAGAAGAGTCAGACTTCTTCTACTTAACTCGGCATTGTGCCTTTTGTATTTAATTCCGATTGAATTTCTGTGTTTCATCGTCAACAAGAAGGTCAGAGGGATACAGTAAACTTGAAGTGATCCATCGGATCGATAACTAAAGTTTCATCAGTGGTTCAAAACATAGGCAGTAAGAAGGGTCAGTCCTCTTGTACTTAAGTCGGCATTGTGCCTTTTGTATTTATTTCCGATGCAATTTCTGTGTTTCATCGTCAATAAGAAGGTCCAAGGGATACAGTAAACCTAAAATGAAGCATCGGAATCTATAACTAATGTCACAGGGACAGTTCAAAGCATAGACAGTAAGATGAGTCAGTATTCTTGTACTTAAGTCGGCATTTTGCCTTTTCTATTTAATTTCGATGCAATATCTGTGTTTCATCGTAAATAAGAAGGTCCAAGGGATACAGTAAACCTGAAGTGAAGCATCGGAATCTATAACTAGTGTCACAGGAACGGTTTAAACCATAGTCAGTAAGAAGAGTCAGTCTTCTTGTACTTAAGTCATCATTGTGCATTTTCTATTTAATTCTGATGCAATGTCTATGTTTCATCGTCAATAAGAAGGTCCAATGGATATAGTAAATCTGAAGTGCAGCATCGGTGTCTATAACTAGTGTCACAGGAATGGTTCAAAACATTCACAGTATGAAGAGTCAGTCTACATGTACTTAAGTCGGCATTGGGACTTTTGTATTTCATTCCGATGCAACTTCTGTGTTTCATCGTCAATAAGAAGGTCAGAGGGATACAGTAAACCTGATGTGAAGCGTCGGATCTATAACTAGTGTCACGGGAATGGTTCAAAACATAGTCAGTAAGAAGAGTCAGTCTTCTTGTACTTAAGTCGGCATTGTGCATTTTGTATTTAATTCCGATGCAATTTCTGTGTTTCATCGTCAATAAGAAGGTCCATGGGACACAGTAGACCTGAATTGAAGCATCGGAATCTATAACTAGTGTCACAGGAATGGTTCAAAACATAGACAGTAAGAAGAGTCAGTCTTCTTGTACTTAAGTCGGCATTGTGCCTTTTGTATTTAATTCCGATGCAACTTCTGTGTTTCATCGTCAATAAGAAGGTCCAAGGGATACAGTAAACCTGAAGTTAAGCATCAGAATCTATAACATGTGTCACAGGAATGGTTCAAAACATTCACAGTAGGAAGAGTCAGTCTACATGTACTTAAGTCGGCATTGGGCCTTTTGTATTTAATTCCGATGCAATTTCTGTGTTTCATCGTCAATAAGAGGGTCAGAGGGATACAGTAAACCTGATGTGAAGCGTCGGAATCTATAACTAGTGTCACGGGAATGGTTCAAAACATAGTCAGTAAGAAGAGTCAGTCTTCTTGTACTTAAGTCATCATTGTGCATTTTGTATTTAATTCCGATGCAATTTCTGTGTTTCATCGTCAATAAGAAGGTCCAAGGGATACAGTAGTCCTGAATTGAAACATCGGAATCTATAACTAGTGTCACAGGAATGGTTCAAAACATAGACAGTAAGAAGAGTCAGTCTTATTGTACTTAAGTCGGCATTGTGCCTTTTGTATTTAATTCCGATGCAACTTCTGTGTTTCATCGTCAATAAGAAGGTCCAAGGGATACAGTAATCCTGAAGTTAAGCATCGGAATCTATAACTTGTGTCACAGGAATGGTTCAAAACATTCACAGTAGGAAGAGTCAGTCTACATGTACTTAAGTCGGCATTGTGCCTTTTGTATTTAATTCCGATGCAATTTCTGTGTTTCATCGTCAATAAGAGGGTCAGAGGGATACAGTAAACCTGATGTGAAGCATCGGAATCTATAACTAGTGTCACAGGAATGGTTCAAAACATAGCCAGTAAGAAGAGTCAGTATTCTTGTACTTATGTCGTATTGTGCCGTTTGTATTTAATTCCGATGCAATTTCTGTGTTTCATCGTCAATAGGAAGGTCATAGGGATACAGTAAACCTTTAGTGAAGCATCGGAGACTATAACTAGTGTCACAGGAATGGTTCAAAACATAGACAGTAAGAAGAGTCAGTGTTCTTGTACTTAATTCGGCATTGTGCTTTTGTATTAAATGTCGATTCAATTTCTGTGTTTCATAGTCAACAAGAAGGTCAGAGGGATACAGTAAACCTGAAGCGAAGAATCGGAATCTATAACTAGTGTCACAGGAATGGTTCAAAACATTGACAGTAAGAAGAGTCAGACTTCTTTTACTTAAGTCGCCATTGTGCCTTTTGTAATTAATTCCGATGCAATTTCTGTGTTTCATCGCCAATAAGAAGGTCAGAGGGATACAGTATACCTGAAGTGAAGCATCGGTATCTATAACTTATGTCACAGGAATGGTTCAAAACATTCACAGTAGGAAGAGTCAGTCTACATGTACTTAAGTCGGAATTGTGCTTTTTGTAATTAATTCCGATGCATTCTCTGTGTTTCATCGTCAATACGAAGGTCAGAGGGATACAGTAAACCTGAAATGAAGCATCGGAATCTATAACTAGTGTCACAGGAATGGTTCTAATCATAGACAGTTAGAAGAGTCAGTCTTCTTGTACTTAAGTCGGCATTGTGCCTTTTGTATTTAATTCCGATGCAATTTCTGTGTTTCATCGTCAATATGAAGGTCCAAGGTGTGATATTCGCTATTTTTGGCTTAATTGAAACAGCAAATTCAGCCAGAAGGCAAATACTTGTTTATAAAGAATGATTAATATATAATAAGGCGTCGCATGGCGACGGTGGAATTTTGTAGATAATGTAATTCGTCGCTTTGGGCCACAATATAAACATAAAAGTACGAATGGATATGCGATCCTTCACTTTTTTGTTCGCTGGAGAACAAATGAAGCCATGAATGAGATTTACACACTGCAGCGGAGTGTGCGCTGACTTGAAACTTCCTGGCAGATTAAAACTGTGTGCCCGACCGAGACTCGAACTCGGGACCTTTGCCTTTCGCGGGCAAGTGCTCTACCAACTGAGCTACCGAAGCACGAGTCACGCCCGGTACTCACAGCTTTACTTCTGCCAGTAACTCGTCTCCTACCTTCCAAACTTTACAGAAGCTCTCCTGCAGGAAGATTCAAATGAAGCCTTGAGCGCTAAAAAGACTTTTACTGTTTTTCTCGAGTAAGACGGACGCAGATTTGTGGCGGTCTGATCTAATTATTTTTACTAAATAAATAAAAACGTGTTCCGTCTAAGTTTTGAGTGAAGTGTAGGAAGAAGAACTGTTGTAACTTACCGTGACGAAGCACGAGCGACTCAAGAGGACAATGGCTATATAAAAGAGCGCTCAATGGACATGATATGGACAAAAAAATCTACCGTCATTGTAGTATTAAGTTTAAGGTACGATACATGTTTTAGTTTATAATAAATATTTGTTCTGGGAATACTGAATCATTTTGCAGTGCTCATTCCTATTATCTCCTCAGTATTATTTTCATTTTAATTATGCATTTTGCTAATATTACAGACACCAAGATCAGCAGCCTAATGTGCATGTTACATTGATAAAAAGAAAACTGTTTTATCGTCTTCTTGCATCAGCTTTAATATCGAATTTCCCTTTTGTGTGATGTTACAGTTGTATTTGCGCCCTTAAGAACTTTCTGGTCCCTTAGGAAATTGTTTTGTCATAACAATAACTTCACAACCGTGTATGATCGTATCTACGATCATGAAGTAATTAGAAAGACGATAATGCGATTTCTTAATCCATGGCACGCTAGTTGTGACTGCCTCAAGCCACGCGAAACTGCAAGTAAAAACTAATCACATCTCATAATGCAATATTTTATGACAATGGTCAATCCATGATTCTTACGCCAATTGTGATTGATAAAACAGTAAGCTAAATCTTAATTTCCAACTTTCCATTGAATAACAACATCACTTCTATTTTGTAACATCACACTTGGCGCCCGAACAGGGACATGACCAAAAATTAGTTCAAATTCTTGGAAAATTTTCTATGTGCTTGTGTTAATAAATGTTCTGTCGTTTCATGTACACATCGTCTCTCTGTGAGAATAACGGTCAATAACGCAGTTTAATTACCGAGAGAAAAGAAAAGAAAAGAGACGTGAATTTGCTGAGACAACATAGCGGTATTCAAGCCATCAAAAAGTAAGTCAGAATTTTGCATACGCAGTGTAGTGCTTTAGTAGCAACGTTGCTTTTCCAAGTCGATCCACATCCTTTCTATCTCCTTCCCGCTATAGAAAATCTGCTTTATTTTATCTTTCAAAGTAAAATTATTCGTAGTCTGATAATAGAAATTATTTCTCCCCATTGTTAGTATAGCTGTATTACATTTTCAACATGGAGGATAGTGTGTGCAATTTGCAGTGAAGAGCATCTTGA
This sequence comes from Schistocerca piceifrons, assembly GCF_021461385.2. Lineage (NCBI taxonomy): Eukaryota > Metazoa > Arthropoda > Insecta > Orthoptera > Acrididae > Schistocerca > Schistocerca piceifrons. Next base: position 1,325,112 of record NW_025727724.1, on the reverse strand, counting down.
TTCATTTGTCTGAAACGGTTAGGTTCCATCTTGTCTTCTCGCCAGATAGAATTTCATTTGTTGCTCACGCGAGAGCGGTGCTCTTAGCGGACTCACCACGTCACTGACAAACGACGAAAGCCTTGCGTAGCACCTGATTTACTGACGAAAATGGCAGATAGTAAACAGAGACAGGTGACAACAGGAGACGGGAGTGAAGACGTTAATAGTATTCCATACCCTTTACGATCGCGAACGGTAGGTTCCCGTGTGGAAACTGAACTAACCATGTCTGTAACAGGGGAAAGTGACCCTGAAGTCCAAACTCGTCCCGCTGCAGCTACAAATGACCTCGGTGCGTTAATGGAAATGCTGAAACAACAGTTTGACGCAGTAAATGAGAATATAAAAAACACAAAATGAGACTATAAAAACACAAAATGAGACTGTTAACGCCCGACTAGATGCTGTAAGCGAATCATTAAAAACAGAGCTAGGCACAATCAAAACAGATCTGCATAAAGAAATTACGGCTGAATTAAATACCCATTTGGGTGAGGTGCAAACTAAGATCAGTGATCAAATTCAGAAAATGCAGAAACAGGTGAAAAGTGAAATAGCTGAAGTATCTGGAACATTAAACACAAAAATTCAGGCAGCTACCAAAGAAATAAACTCAGTTAGACATGCAGTATCTGACATTGAAGGTGTAGTGGAGGATCTGTCGAGGCAGATAGACTCAATCAATATTGAAGAACAGATTAAGAGCACCGTGAAAGCACACGCGGAGGCATTGTCGGAACACTACAGTGAATGGATAAAGGGTAAAGATATTTTTATCGAAAAGAAGGTCAGGGAGGAGCTTAGGGAGACTGTCAAGGATGTAACTTATGAAATCTTAGCTGCTCCTGGTAAGTCGGGAGACACAGTAGTTTCTGAATTGGGACAGATTCGGAGGACACTTACACGGGATCTTCCTGAGTGGAAGCAGCAAGTAGTGGACGAAGTCAGAATGCTGAGAAACTGGGTAGAAAATCCGCACACACATACGCAAACTATAGGGAACAACTCTTTAGACGGTGACGAATGTCAGTCAACTCCTTATCGTTCACCGCCTGATTACATGCAAAACAACAGTCCTGTTGAGTCCCGAGTAGGGAAACTAAATGATCCGCCCACAATCGTGAGTTTAATGCAAGAGGAAAGTGTGATTAGGCATCGCACTTTTCCTGTTTTTCATCCGCAGAAGCGAGAAATACACCCCATCGTGTTCCTAAAGAATTTTTCCGGCATATTTCCCAGGATCTGGACAGACAGACAGCGTATTCAGTTCGTCACTGGCTTTATTTCTGGTGATGCAGCATTATGGGGAACGGAAATGGTAGACACGTGTAGGAATTATGAAGAGTTTGAGAAAATGTTCTTGGCAAAATTTTGGAGTAATGGGGTACAGCAAAGATTAAGGAAGGAGGTGTATGGTGCGGAAATTTTCAATGAGAAGCGTGGAAGTCTCCGGCGATACTTTGAGAAGTATCTAGCAAAAATTAAATTCTGGGATTCTCCGATTTCTTCCAAGGACGTAATTATGATTCTCAAAAGCAAACTCCCTGTGTCTATTAGAGAGAAATTAGTAAATGTGTCCGAAGAAGACACGGATGTATTCCTTTCTGTGCTGGATCCCTTAGATATAATTAGCGAGGATGTGCGCTCCAAGGTTGGCAGCGGCAAATTCTTCCCTGGCAGCCAGCAGAATGCATCGCACGCGGACAACAATGCGCCCAAGGAGAGAGCGAGCTACTGCGACCGCTGTTACCAACCTGCCAGCGGTTATCAAAACGCAAACGGCAATAACTTTAAACGGAAGCAGAAAACCAATTACAGTAATCAGCAGAGATACCACCCAATTTACAACCACCAGGTACAACATCAGTATGGAAACCCACCCTTTAATTCTGCGCCTGAGCAGTATGGAAATTCTCCACAAACTAGTGGTAATTTTTCAAATGGACCAGTGTACAATCAAAGTTATAGGTCGAAATATAGCAAGTAGCATGGGCAAGGCGGAGGCCACCCAGCACAACATAAGAACAACTTTTCACAGAATAGAGGACCGCGGAACAATTTTCAAATGGCACCAAATGCGAACTTTCCTTCACAAGGAAATGGTTTTGCCGGCAACCAAAAGATCGGGCGACATCAGCCTTCTCAAGTATTCTATTCACAAGTGAATGCACCCAGTGGATTTTACCCCTCTACACCGGCATTTGTACCACATAACCAGCACCAATATGAAACGGAACAAACACTTAAGGCCATGAATGACAAACAGGTTAAACATCCTGCGGAAAATTAGAGGCAGCGCCTTTCAGCCTCCTAGAGGTCGCTGCCGGTTCCAGTGGGGGTACTAACGAATACTCTGATTCTGAGTATGTTAATGCGATACGGTACGACCATGAGACCGACTTACGAGATGACCTTGCACCTGACCTAGAAGCTCAAGACATTAATGACATTTATGATGAACAGGTCCAGGCTTCGATTAAGATTTCTATTGCCAACATTCCTGTCACAGCCATTGTTGATACAGGAGCAAACATCAATGTGATGTCATCATGTCTCTTCAGACAGGTGTCTTCTGTTTCAAAAGTTTTATCATTGCCGATTCAGGGCTGCTCCATATCGGGAGCGATTGGTCCATTGAAACAGAGAGTTAGTTTACAGACACAGCCTCAACTGCAGATAGCATCTGTTTTGGTTTCTTACCTCTTGCGTACTGGAAATTTCCTTGTGTGAACTGTTAATGATAAGTATTGTGTTGAACAGCGCACTGACTACATGGTAACGGCTACTACATGTCATCTTTAAGTATTAAATGCTATGTATGGAAAAATTGTTTATAGTGATGGACATGAACTGATATTTCTTCAACAAGCTGAAGCAGGAAATTGAGGTTGCACCAAGAATTTCAATTTAATTTTAAGTTAGTAATAAGAAAAAAAGTGCTTGCGAGGCGATTGCCCGGAGCTATATAAATATGTAAAGGTGAGAAATGGAGAAGGATGCGTAAATAAGCACTTCTCTCAAGGTACAAGAAGATAGATTTATTTTTAGTAATGTAAGTACTTGAAGTTCTGTTGTAAAAGCCCAAATTACCTGCTTAAAAAAAAAAAAAAAAGGTACATGTTCAAACACTCCAGACAGTGGACAGGAGTAGAAGAAATAGCTTAAAGTTCAGTTAAAGCGTGCTGTTAAATGGAAAAACAAGTGGTAACCCACATGTGTTCACGCAAGGACACAATAAGCTGTAGTAAACTAAGTTAGGTGAAATATAGTACAAATAGAGGCAAACCATGAAGCATCAATAATGTAGCGTAAGTACTCCACGAGGCCACTAATTGCTATGAAAGTAAACTATTTCCCTGTGATCTGAGCCCAATGTAAAGAGTATATGAGGAATGTTAGCTGACGAATTGATTTCAGTAGAATCGAGGTACTAAATAACCACACAGCAAGCCACCTGTATCATAAATAAGTCCAAGTAAAGATCTTCAGAAGATCTGTAGTGTAATCTAGCGACCATTCAATACCCTAATTGAAGGCTAATCCAAAGAACAAGCAATTCACTGATATTTAAACTTAATACTGACTATAACCAGAGTAAGACGTAGAAGTAGCAAAGCATGCTGTAAGGAAGGAGGTTGAAGTTTATATATGTGCCTATGTTTATTAAGATAATTTTATTTACATGCAGATTTTATTGCAAAAATGTCTCCTAAGACACTCCTCTTATGAAATCCATTTTCCTTGTGCCCGTTCCTTTTGATCCTGGTTCATTAACCCAGACCAAGGGTCGACTTGTAAAAGGCACGTGTGCTTCAAAGCAAAGCAGTGCTTATGAGAAATGAGACACGTAGCGTGATGAACTTCGCTAGCTTTGGTAATGTTTGTTATGGACCGGTTGCGTAAACCCAGTGAACTGTCGGTAATTCCATTCATGCAAAAAAAAAAAAAAAAAATAGTAGACACGCGTTACCCTATTTTTTTTTTTAACAGAGAACGATTGCTGAGTACATGAAGCGAAGAGGGAGACCTATTGTTATCCAGTCTGCCCTCAAATATAAAAACAAATTTGGCAAGCAAAAAAAAAAAAGATTCAGCGTTAAATGCATACTCGTTAAGTAGTAGATATGCTGCGTGGCAGTAGAAAATGATCTTGGGTGCACTAAAGAATAAATGCAACGAGTGTTGCGAAACCTGTAGTTTTCATAATGAGGAGATGAGCACTTAAAAGAAAGTTTGAAAGAATATTTTTAGGTTCACTAGTGAAAGCAAATCTTGAGATATAAAGAGTCCATTCATAAAGCAGTTGTTCACTGGACTTAACAAAAGGAGTGACCATTAATTGTAAATATTAGCTCGTAAGTGATATTTTGTAAATAGTAGAATATAAGTCTTTCTATACCAGTGGAGGAAACGTGCAAAATTGATTGTTTTGTAAATGAACTCCATCGGCGAAGGAACTAAGCACGAATGCTGTGTGAAGATGCACACTAAAGTGCGACGTGCATAATAAAAATAACTGTTCACTGTATACTAGTGGTAGTGTTGTACTGCAAGTGTAAAAAAGAAGTCAAGGCTACGACAACAGGTGCAACGCAAAGTTCAGTGTTGTTCTAAGTGCAGCGACAGCTAAAACATTCGTCGTCACTTACCTGTGAGCCTCATGGGAGGCAGTCGACAGAGAAGTATGGAGGCAGCTTCAGTGTCCGGCTCCTCCGATGGGAAACGCGCGCGAGGTGTTTGTATCGATGCACTCGTGTGATACGAAGTTCACAAAAAAAAAAAAGGGAGCACTCGACGACCAGCAGCTCTGTTACAGCCTGAGCGCGAACGGATACTAAGTATTGGAGCTCACGCAACACTGTGCAGCCGCTGTGAGTGGCTGACGTGTGGGTGACGAAACAATCCAAACTTCAAACTGCTAACCGCCATGACTTCAATCGTACATACTGGAGGAAAGACATTTGTACACTTGAGTGACTACATTTTCATATGTAAATTAAGCAATTTTCTTGAGTTGAAGTTAAGATGAGTGAGAAGTAGATTGTTAGATTACTCAGGCCTTAAAGCCATTAATACCGGCACTCCTGAACACTGCTAAAATGAATTATAATCCTGTCTCTTGATGGACAAAGAAAATGAATTGTCACTATAGGAAGACCCTAAACTCCAGACCAGTCCCGATCCTTAACAAATGTATCCAGTAGTTTGTAAGTCATACTAATAATTTTCCACTTCTTCTGTTTCATATTGTAAATAAAAACCCGGGAAGCCACTTGAATTCCTGGCACCACAGTGGAAAGGACAGATGTACTGCATGATGAACGCCGTAGACAGCTAACACAGAAAGTGAAAGCATCACGAAGTGTAGTGCTACGTTATTAAACTGTAATTGAACCACAATGAGTCAACAGATGCTCGAACATTGTCCACTCTAGTTTAGTGAAAATAAGCACTCACTGTACTCATGTATTAGTTGTTAAGCTCAAGAGAAAGTAATTTCTGAATTCTATCCCCTGAAGAGCGAAATGAACGTTCACTTACTGTTATAAGCAAATAAGGACCAAACTTAAAAATGCACATAAATGTCAGTCTTGGTATTATGGAATGAAGTGACTGATGAACAAAGAATGAAAAACTTTATTTTGAAAAATGATAAATATCTGATATATGTTTATAAATGTGATTTCAATTTATGTACTTTGTACGCCAGTAACGTTATGTAAATGTCACACCAAAAATCACGAATATCTCATGAGGACATGAGGATCGAGGTAATCCTTCGGCATTCCCTCTCTCCTCATGGGAGGCAATGTGATATTCGCTATTTTTGGCTTAATTAAAACAGCAAATTCAGCCAGAAGGCAAATACTTGTTTATAAAGAATGATTAATATATAATAAGGCGTCGCATGGCGACGGTGGAATTTTCTAGATAATGTTATTCGTCGTCTTTGGGCAGCAATATAAACAGAAAAGTACGGATGGATATGCGATCCTTCACTATTTTGTTCGCTGGAGAACAAATGAAGCCTTGAGCGCTAAAAAGACTTTTACTGTTTTTCTCGAGTAAGACGGACGCAGATTTGTGGCGGTCTGATCTAATTATTTTTACTAAATATAGAAAAACGTGTTCCGTCTAAGTTTTGAGTGAAGTGTAGGAAGAAGAACTGTTGTAACTTACCGTGACGAAGCACGAGCGACTCAAGAGGACAATGGCTATATAAAAGAGCGCTCAATGGACATGATATGGACAAAAAAATCTACCGTCATTGTTGTATTAAGCTTAAGGTACGATATATGTTTTAGTTTATAATAAATATTTGTTCTGGGAATACTGAATCATTTTGCAGTTCTCATTCCTATTATCTCCTCAGTATTATTTTCATTTTAATTATGCATTTTGCTAATATTACAGACACCAAGATCAGCAGTCTAATGTGCATGTTACATTGATAAAAAGAAAACTGTTTTATCGTCTTCTTGCATCAGCTTTAATATCGAATTTCCCTTTTGTGTGATGTTACAGTTGTTTTTGCGCCCTTAAGAACTTTCTGGTCCCTTAGGAAATTGTTTTGTCATAAAAATAACTTCACAACTGGGTATGATCGTATCTACGATCATGAAGTAATTAGAAAGACGATAATGCGATTTCTTAATCCATGGCACGCTAGTTGTGACTGCCTCAAGCCACGCGAAACTGCAAGTAAAAACTAATCACATCTCATAATGCAATATTTTATGACAATGGTCAATCCATGATTCTTACGCCAATTGTGATTGATAAAACAGTAAGCTAAATCTTAATTTCCAACTTACCATTGAATAACAACATCACTAAGGGATACAGTAAATATGGAGTGAAGCATCGGAATCTATAACTAGTGTCACAGGGACGGTTCAAAACATAGAAAGTAAGTAGAGACAGTATTCTTGTACTTAAGTCGGCATTGTGCCTTTTGTGTTTAATTCCGATGCAATTTCTGTGTTTCATCGTCAATAAGAAGGACCAAGTTATACAGCAAACCTGGAGTGAAGCATCGGAATCTATAACTAGTGTCACAGGGATGGTTCAAAGCAGAGACAGTAGGAAGAGTCAGTCTTCTTGTACTTAAGTCGGCATTGTGCCTTTTGTATTTAAGTCCGATGAAATATCTGTGTTTCATTGTCAATAAGAAGGTGCAAGGGATACAGTAAACCTGGAGTGAAGTATTGGAGTCTATAACTAGTGTCACAGGAATGGTTCAAAACATAGAAGGTAAGAAGAGTCAGTCTTCTTGTACTTAATTCGGCATTGTGCCTTTTGTATTTAATTCCGATGCAATTTCTGTGTTTCATCGTCAATAAGAAGGTCAGAGGGATACAGTAAACCTGAAGTGAAGCATCGGAATCAATAACTAGAGTCACATGAATGGTTCAAAACATAGTCAGTAAGAAGGGTCTGTCTACTTGTACTTAAGTCGGCATTATGCCTTTCGTATTTATTTCTGATACAATTTCTGTGTTTCATCGTCAATAAGAAGGTCCAAGGGATACAGTAAACCTGGAGTGAAGCATCGGAATCTGTAACTAGTGTCACAGGAATGGTTCAAATCATAGACAGTAAGAAGAGTCAGACCTCTTTTACTTAAGTCATCATTGTGCCTTTTGTATTTAATTCCGATGCAATTTCTGTGTTACATCGTCAATAAGAAGGTCCAAGGGAAACAGTAAACCTGAAGTGAAGCACCGGAGTCTATAACTAGTGGCACAGGAATGGTTCAAAGCATAGACAGTAAGAAGAGTCAGTCTTCTTGTACTTAATTCGGCATTGTGCCTTTTGTATTAATTTCCGATGCAATTTCTGTGTTTCATCGTCAATAAGAAGGTCAGAGGGATACAGTGAACCTGAAGTGAACCATGGGAATCTATAACTACTGCCACAGGAATGGTTCGAAACATAGTCAGTAAGAAGAGTCAGTCTTCTTGTACTTAGGTCGGCATTGTGCCTTTTGTATTTAATTCCAATGCAATTTCTATGTTTCATCGTCAATAAGAAGGTCCAAGGGATACAGTAAACCTGGAGTGAAGCATCGGAATCTATAACTAGTGTCACAGGGACGGTTCAAAACATAGACAGTAAGATGAGTCAGTATTCTTGTACTTAAGTCGGCAATGTGCTTTTTTATTTAATTCCGATGCAATTTCTGTAATTCATCGTCACTAAGAAGGTCAGAGGGATACAGTAATCCTGAAGTTAAGCATCGGAATCTATAACTAGTGTCACAGGAATGGTTCATATCATGGTCAGTAAGAAGAGTCAGTCTTCTTGTACTTATGTCGGTATTGTGCATTTTCTATTACTTTCTGATGCAATTTCTGTGTTTCATCGTCAAGAAGAAGGTCCAAGGGATACAGTAAACCTGGAGTGAAGCATCGGAATCTATAACTAGTGTCACAGGAATGGTTCAAAGCATTGACAGTAAGAAGAGTCAGACGTCTTTTACTTAAGTCGGCATTGTGCCTTTTGTAATTAATTCCGATGCAATTTCTGTGTTTCATCGTCAATAAGAAGGTCAGGAGGATACAGTAAACCTAAAGTGAAGCATCGCAATCTATAACTTGTGTCACAGGGATGGTTCAAAACATTCACAGTAAGAAGAGTCAGTCTGCATGTACTTAAGTCGGCATTGTGCCTTTTGAATTTAATTCCGATGCAATTTCTGTGTTTCATCGTCAATAAGAAGGTCAGAGGGATACAGTAAACCTGATGTGAAGCATCGGAATCTATAACTAGTGTCACAGGAATGGTTCAAAACATAGTCAGTAAGAAGAGTCAGTATTCTTGAACTTATGTCGGTATTGTGCCTTTTGTATTTAATTCCGATGCAATTTCTGTGTTTCATCGTTAATACAAAGGTCAGAGGGATACAGTAAAACTGGAGTGAAGCAACGGAGTCTATAACTAGTGTCACAGAAATGGTTCAAAACATAGTCAGTAAGAAGAGTCAGTCTTCTTGTACTTAATTCGGCATTTTGCCTTTTGTATTTAATTCCGATGCAATTTCTGTGTTTCATCATCACTAAGAAGGTCAGAGGGATACAGTAAACCTGAAGCGAAGTATCGGAATCTATAAGTAGTGTCACAGGAATGGTTCACATCATAGTCAGTAAGAATAGTCAGTCTTCTTGTACTTATATCGGTATTGTGCATTTTCTATTAAATTCATATGCAATATCTGTGTTTCATCGTCAATAAGAAGGTCCAAGGGATACAGTAAACCTGGAGTGAAGCATCGGAATCTATAACTAGTGTCACAGGAATGGTTCAAAACATTGACAGTAAGAAGAGTCAGATTTCTTGTACTTAAGTCGGCATTGTACTTTTTGTAATTGATTTCGATGCAATTTCTGTGTTTCATCGGCAATAAGAAGGTCAGAGGTAGACAGTAAACCTGAAGTGAAGCATCGGAACCTATAACTTATGTCACAGGAATGGTTCAAAACATTCACAGTAGGAAGAGTCAGTCTACATGTACTTAAGTCGGCTTTGTGCCTTTTGTATTTATTTCCGATGCAATTTCTGTGTTTCACCGTCATTAAGAAGGTCAGAGGGATACAGTAAACCTGATGTGAAGCATCCGAATCTATAACTAGTGTCACAGGAATGGTTCAAACATTGTCAGTATGAAGAGTCAGTCTTCTTGTAGTTAAGTCGGCATTGTGCTTTTTGTATTTAATTCCGATGCAATTTCTGTGTTTCATCGTCAATAAGAAGGTCCAAGGGATACAGTAGACCTGAATTGAAGCATCGGAATCTATAACTAGTGTCACAGGAATAGTTCAAATCATACAAAGTAAGAAGAAACAGTCTTCTTGTACTTAAGTCGGCATTGTGCCTTTTGTATTTAATTCCGATGCAACTTCTGTGTTTCATCGTCAATTAGAAGGTCAGAGGGATACAGTAAACCTGAAGTGAAGCATCGGAATCTGTAACTAGAGTCACAGGAATGGTTCAAATCATAGACAGTAAGAAGAGTCAGTCTTCTTGTACTTAAGTCGGCATTGTGCCTTTTGCATTTAATTCCGATGCAATTTCTGCGTTTCATCGTTAATAAGAAGGTTTAAGGGATACAGTGAACCTGAAGTGAAGCATCGCAATCTATAGCGAGTGTCACAAGAATGGTACAAATCATAGTAAGAATGAAGAGTCAGTCTTCTTGTACTTAAGTCGGCATTGTGCCTTTTGTATTTAATTCCGATGCAATTTCTGTGTTTCATCATCAATAAGAAGGTCCAAGGGATACAGTAGACCTGAATTGAAGCATCGGAATCTATAGCTATTGTCACAGGAATGGTTCAATTATAGACAGTAAGAAGAGTCAGTCTTATTGTACTTAAGTCGGCATTGTGCCTTTTCTATTTAATTCCGATGCAACTTCTGTGTTTCATCGTCAATAAGAAGGTCCAAGGGATACAGTAATCCTGAAGTTAAGAATCGGAATCTATGACTAGTGTCACAGGAATTGTACAAAACATAGTCAGTAAGAAGAGTCAGTAATCTTGTACTTATGTCGGTATTGTGCCTTTTGTATTTAATTCTGATGCAATTACTGTGTTTCATCGTCAATAAGAAGGTCAGAGGGATACTGTAAACCTTGAGTGAAGCATCGGAGTCTATAACTAGTGTCACAGGAATGGTTCCAAACATAGACAGTAAGAAGAGTCAGTCTTCTAGTACTTAATTCGGCATTGTGCCTTTTGTATTTAATTCCGATGCAATTTCTGTGTTTCATCGTCAATAAGAAGGTCAGAGGGATACAGTAAATCTGAAGCGAAGCATCGGAATCTATAACTAGTGTCACAGGAATGGTTCATATCATGGTCAGTAAGAAGAGTCAGTCTTCTTGTACTTATGTCGGTATTGTGCGTTTTCTATTAATTTCTGATGCAATTTCTGTGTTTCATCGTCAAGAAGAAGGTCCAAGGGATACAGTAAACCTGGAGTGAAGCATCGGAATCTATAACTAGTGTCACAGGAATGGTTCAAAACGTTGACAGTAAGAAGAGTCAGACTTCTTTTACTTAAGTCAGCATTGTACCTTTTGTAATTGATTTCGATGCAATTTCTGTGTTTCATCGTCAATAAGAAGGTCAGAGGTATACAGTAAACCTGAAGTGAAGCATCGGAACCTATAACTTATGTCACAGGAATGGTTCAAAACATTAACAGTGGGAAGAGTCAGTCTACACGTACTTAAGTCGGCTTTGTGCCTTTTGTATTTAATTCCGATGCAATTTCTGTGTTTCACCGTCAATAAGAAGGTCATAGGGATACAGTAAACCTGATGTGAAGCATCCGAATTTATAACTAGTGTCACAGGAATGGTTCAAACATAGTCAGTAAGAAGAGTCAGTCTTCTTGTACTTAAGTCGGCATTGTGCTTTTTGTATTTAATTCCGATGCAATTTCTGTGTTTCATCGTCAATAAGAAGGTCCAAGGGATACAGTAGACCTGAAATAAGGCATCGGAATCTATAACAAGTGTCACAGGAATGGTTCAAAACATAGACAGTAAGAAGAAACAGTCTTCTTGAACTTAAGTCGGCATTGTGCCTTTTGTATTTAATTCCGATGCAACTTCTGTGTTTCATCGTCAATAAGAAGGTCCAAGGGATACAGTAGACCTGAATTAAGGCATCGGAATCTATAACTAGTGTCACAGGAATGGTTCAAAACATAGACAGTAAGAAGAGTCAGTCTTCTTGTACCTAAGTCGGCATTGTGCCTTTTGTATTTAATTCCGATGCAATTTCTGCGTTTCATCGTTAATAAGAAGGTTTAAGGGATACAGTAAACCTGAAGTGAAGCATCGCAATCTATAGCTATTGTCACAGGAATGGTTCAAAACATAGTAAGAATGAAGAGTCAGTCTTCTTGTACTTAAGTCGGCATTGTGCCTTGTGTATCTAATTCCGATGCAATTTCTGTGTTTCATCGTCAATAAGAAGGTCCAAGGGATACAGTAGACCTGAATTGAAGCATCGGAATCTATAGCTATTGTCACAGGAATGGTTCAAAACATAGACAGTAAGAAGAGTCAGTCTTCTTGAACTTAAGTCGGCATTGTGCCTTTTCTAATTAATTCCGATGCAACTTCTGTGTTTCATCGTCAATAAGAAGGTCCAAGGGATACTGTAATCCTGAAGTTAAGCATCGGAATCTATGACTAGTGTCACAGGAATTGTACAAAACATAGTCAGTAAGAAGAGTCAGTATTCTTGTACTTATGTCGGTATTGTGCCTTTTGTATTTAATTTCGATGCAATATCTGTGTTTCATCGTCAGTAAGAAGGTCAGAGGGGTACAGTAAACCTGGAGTGAAGCATCGGAATCCATAACTAGTGTCACAGGGACGGTTCAAAGCAGAGAAAGTAAGATGAGTCAGTATTCTTGTACTTAACTCGGCATTGTGCCTTTTGTATTTAATTCCGATGCAATTTCTGCGTTTCATCGTCAATAAGAAGGTCCAAGGGATACAGTAAACCTGAAGTGAAGCATCGCAATCTATAATTAGTGTCACAGGATTGGTTCAAAACATAGTCAGTAAGAAGAGACAGTCTTCTTGTACTTAAGTCATCACTGTGCTTTTTCTATTTAATTCTGATGCTCTTTCTGTGTTTCATCGTCAATACGAAGGTCCAAGGGATACAGTAAACCAGGAGTGAAGCATCGGAATCTATAACTAGTGTCACAGGAATGGTTCAAAACATTGACAGTAAGAAGAGTCAGACTTCTTTTACTTAATTCGGCATTATGCCTTTTGTAATTAATTCCGATGCAATTTCTGTGTTTCATCGCCAATAAGAAGGTCAGAGGGATACAGTAAACCTGAAGTGAAGAATCGGAATCTATAACTTGTGTCACAGGAATGTTTCAAAACATTCACAGTAGGAAGTGTCAGTCTACATGTACTTAAGTCGGCATTGTGCCTTTTGTATTTAATTCCGATGCAATTTCTGTGTTTCATCGTCAATAAGAAGGTAAGAGGGATAGAGTAAACCTGATGTGAAGCATCGGAATCTATAACTAGTGCCACAGGAATGGTTCGAAACATAGTCAGTAAGAAGAGTCAGTCTTCTTGCACTTAAGTCGGCATTGTGCCTTTTGTATTTAATTCCGATGCAATGTCTGTGATTCATCGTCAATAAGAAGGTCCAAGGGAAACAGTAGTCCTGAATTCAAGCATCGGAATCTATAACTAGTGTCACAGGAATGGTTCAAAACATAGACAGTAAGAAGAGTCAGTCTTCTTTTACTTAAGTCGGCATTGTGCCTTTTGTATTTATATCCGATGCAACTTCTGTGTTTCATCGTCAATAAGAAGGTCAGAGGGATACAGTAAACCTGAAGTGAAGCATCGGAATCTGTAACTAGTGTCACAGGAATGGTTCAAACATAGTCAGTAAAAAGAGTAAGTCATTTTGTACTTAAGTCGGCATTGTGCCTTCTGTATTTAATTCCGATGCAATTTCTGTGTTTCATTGTCAATAAGATGGTCAAAGGGATACATTAAACCTGGAGTGAAGCATCGGAATCTATAATTAGTGTCACAGGATTGGTTCAAAACATAGTAAGTAAGAAGAGACAGTCTTGTTGTACTTAAGTTATCACTGTGCATTTTCTATTTAATTCTGATCCTATTTCTGTGTTTCATCGTCAATAAGAAGGTCCAAGGGATACAGTAAACCTGGAGTGAAGCATCGGAAGCTATAACTAGTGTCACAGGAATGGTTCAAAACATTGACAGTAAGAAGGGTCAGACTTCTTTTACTTTAGTCGGCATTGTGCCTTTTGTAATTAATTCCGATGCAATTTCTGTGTTTCAACGTCAATAAGAAGGTCAGAGGGATACGGTAAACCTGAAGTGAAGCATCGGAAACTATAACTTGTGTCACAGGAATGGTTCAAAACATTCACAGTAGGAAGTGTCAGTCCACATGTACTTAAGTCGGCATTGTGCCTTTTGTATTTAATTCCGATGCTATTTCTGTGTTTCATCGTCAATAAGAATGTCAGAGGGATACAGTAAACCGGATGTGAAGCATCGGAATCTCTAACTAGTGCCACAGGAATGGTTCAAAACATAGTCAGTAAGAAGAGTCAGTCTTCTTCTACTTAAGTCGGCATTGTGCTTTTAGTATTTAATTCCGATGCAATTTCTGTGTTTCATCGTCAATAAGAAGGTCCACGGGATACAGTAGAAATGAATTGAAGCATCGGAATCTATAACTAGTGTCACAGGAATGGTTCAAAACATAGACAGTAAGAAGAGTCAGTCTTCTTGTACTTAAGTCGGCATTGTGCCTTTTGTATCTAATTCCGATGCAACTTCTGTGTTTCGTCGTCAATAACAAGGTCAGAGGGATACAGTAAACCTGAAGTGAAGCATCGGAGTCTATAACTAGTGTCACAGGAGTGGTCCAAAACACAGACAGTAGGAAGAGTCAGTCTTCTAGTACTTAAGTCTGCATTGTGTCTTTTCTATTTAATTCCGATGCAATTTCTGTGTTTCATCGTCAATAAGACGGTCCAAGGGATACAGTAAACCTCAACTGAAGCATCGGAATCTATAACTAGAGTCACAGCAATGGTTCAAACATAGACACTAAGAAGAGTCAGTCTTCTTGTACTTAATTCGGCATTGTGTCTTTTGTATTTAATTCCGATACAATTCTGTGTTTCATCGTCTATAAGGCCAGAGGGATACAGTAAACCTGAAGTGAAGCATCGGAATCTATAACTAGTGTCACAGGAATGGTTCAAAACTTAGTCAGTAAGAAGAGTCAGTCATCTTGTACTTATGTCGGCATTGTGCCTTTTGTATTTAATTCCGATGCAATTTCTGTGTTTCGTCGTCAATAAGACGGTCCAAGGGATACAGTAATCCTGAAGTTAAGCATCCGAATCTATGACTAGTGTCACAGGAATGGTTCAAAACATAGTCAGTAAGAAGAGTCAGTCTTCTTGTACTTAAGTCGGTATTATGCCTTTTGTAGTTAATTCCGATGCAATTTCTGTGTTTCATCGTCAATAAGAAGGTCAGAGGAAATCAGTAACCCTGATGTGAAGCATCGGAATCTATAACTAGTGTCACAGGAATGGTTCCAAACATAGCCAGTAAGAACAGTCAGTCTTCTTGTACTCAAGTCGGCATTGGGCCTTTTATATTTAATGCCGATGCAATTTCTGTGTTTCATCGTCTATAAGTTGGTCCAAGGGATACATTAAACCTGGAGTGAAACATCGGAATCTGTAACTAGTGTCACAGGGACGGTTCAAAGCATTGACAGTAAGATGAGTCAGTATTCTTGTACTTAAGTCGGCATTGTGCTTTTTGTATTTAATTCCGATGCAATTTCTGTGTATCATCGTCACTAAGCAGGTCAGAGGGATACAGTAATCCTGAAGTTAAGCATCGGAATCTATAACTAGTGTCACAGGAATGGTTCAAAGCATAGTCAGTAAGAAGAGTCAGTCTTCTTGTAGTTAAGTCGGCATTGTGCCTTTTGTATTGAATTCCGATGCAATTTCTGTGCTTCATCGTCAATAAGAAGGTCCAAGGGATACAGTAAACTTGAAGTGAAGCATGGGAATCTATAACTAGTGTCACTGGAGTGGTTCAAAACATAGACAGTAGTAAGAGTCAGTCTTCTAGTACTTAAGCCGGCATTGTGCCTTTTCTATTTAATTCCGATGCAATTTCTGTGTTTCATCGTCAATAAGAAGGTCAGAGGGATACAGTAAATCTGAAGTGAACCATCGGAATCTATGACTAGAGTCACAGGAATGGTTCAAAACATAGGCAGTAAGAAGAGTCAGTCTTCATGTACTTAAGTCGGCATTGTGCATTTTGTATTTAATTCCGATGCAATTTCTGTGTTTCATCGTCAATACGAAGGTCCAAGGTATACAGTAAACCTGGAGTGAAGCATCGGAGTCTATAACTAGTGTCACAGGAATGGTTCAAAGCATAGACAGAAAGAAGAGTCAGTCTTCTTGTAGTTAATTCGGCATTGTTCCTTTTGTATTTATTTCCGATGCAATTCTGTGTTTCATCGTCAATAAGAAGGTCAGAGGGATACAGTAAACCTGAAGTGAAGCATCGGAATCTATAACTAGAGTCACAGGAATGGTTCAAAACATAGGCAGTAAGAAGAATCAGTCTTCATGTACTTAAGTCGGCATTGTGCATTTTGCATTTAATTCCGATGCAATTTCTGTGTTGCATTGTCAATAAGAAGGTTTAAGGGATACATTAAACCTGGAGTGAAGCATCGGAATCAATAATTAGTGTCACAGGATTGGTTCAAAGCATAGTCAGTAAGAAGAGACAGTCTTATTGTACTTAAGTCATCACTGTGCATTTTCTATTTAATTCTGATCCTATTTCTCTGTTTCATCGTCAATAAGAAGGTCCAAGGGATACAGTAAACCTGGAGTGAAGCATCGGAATCTATAACTAGTGTCACAGGAATGGTTCAAAACATTGACAGTAAGAGGAGTCAGACTTCTTTTACTTAAATCGGCATTGTGCCTTTTGTAATTAATTCCGATGCAATTTCTGTGTTTCAACGTCAATAAGAAGGTCAGAGGGATACAGAAAACCTGAAGTGAAGCATCGGAATCTATAACTTGTGTCACAGGAATGGTTCAAAACATTCACAGTAGGAAGTGTCAGTCTACATGTACTTAAGTCGGCATTGTGCCTTTTGTATTTAATTCCGATGCTATTTCTGTGTTTCATCGTCAATAAGAAGGTCAGTGGGATACAGTAAACCGGATGTGAAGCATCGGAATCTATAACTAGTGCTACAGGAATGGTTCAAAACATAGTCAGTAAGAAGAGTCAGTCCTCTTGTACTTAAGTCGGCATTGTGCTTTTTGTATTTCATTCCGATGCAATTTCAGTGTTTCATCGTCAATAAGAAGGTCCAAGGGATACAGTAGACCTGAATTGAAGCATCGGAATCTATAACTAGTGTCACAGGGACGATTCAAAGAATAGACAGTAAGAGGAGTCAGTATTCTTGTACTTAAGTCGGCATTGTGCTTTTTGTATTTAATTCTGATGCAATTTCTGTGTTTCATCGTCACTAAGAAGGTCAGAGGGATACAGTAATCCTGAAGTTAAGCATCGGAATCTATAACTAGTGTCACAGGAATGGTTCAAAGCATAGTCAGTAAGAAGAGTAAGTCTTTTTGTACTTAAGTCGGCTTTGTGCCTTTTGTATTTTATTCCGATGCAATTTCTGTGTTTCATTGTCAATAAGAAGGTCCAAGGGATACAATAAACCTGGAGTGAAGCATCGGAATCTATAATTAGTGTCACAGGATTGGTGCAAAGCATAGTCAGTAAGAAGAGACAGTCTTCTTGTACTTAAGTCATCACTGTGCATTTTCAATTTAATTCTGATCCTATTTCTGTGTTTCATCGTCACTAAGAAGGTCCAAGGGATACAGTAAACTTGGAGTGAAGCATCGGAATCTATAACTAGTGTCACAGTAATGGTTCAATACATTGACAGTAAGAAGAGTCAGAATTCTTTTACTTAAGTCGGCATTGTGCCTTTTGTAATTAATTCCGATGCAATTTCTGTGTCTTAACGTCAATAAGAAGGTCAGAGGGATACAGTAAACCTGAAGTGAAGCATCGGAATCTATAACTTGTGTCACAGGAATGGTTCAAAACATTCACAGTAGGAAGTGTCAGTCTACATGTACTTAAGTCGTCATTGTGCCTTTTGTATTTAATTCCGATGCTATTTCTGTGTTTCATCGTCAATAAGACGGTCCAAGCGAAACAGTAAACCTGAACTGAAGCATCGGAATCTATAACTAGAGTCACAGGAATGGTTCAAAACATAGACACTAAGAAGAGTCAGTCTTCTTGTATTTAAGTGGGCATTGTGCCTTTTGTATTTATTCCGTTGCAATTTCTGTGTTTCATCGTCAATAAGAAGGTCCAAGGGATGCAGTAAACCTGGAGTGAAGCATCGGAATATATAACTTGTGTCACAGGAATGGTTCAAACTATAGACAGAAAGTAGAGTCAGTCTTCTTGTACTTAATTCGGCAGTGTGTCTTTTGTATTTAATTCCGATGCAATTCTGTGTTTCATCGTCAATAAGGCCAGAGGGATACAGTAAACCTGAAGTGAAGCATCCGAATCTATAACTAATGTCACAGGAATGGTTCAAAACTTAGTCAGTAAGAAGAGTCAGTCATCTTGTACTTATGTCGGCATTGTGCCTTTTGTATTTAATTCCGATGCAATTTCTGTGTTTCGTCGTCAATAAGACGGTCCAAGGGATACAGTAATCCTGAAGTTAAGCATCGGAATCTATGAGTAGTGTCACAGGAATGGTTCAAAACATAGTCAGTAAGAAGAGTCAGTCTTCCTGTACTTAAGTCGGTATTATGCCTTTTGTAGTTAATTCCGATGCAATTTCTGTGTTTCATCGTCAATAAGAAGGTCAGAGGAATACAGTAAACCTGATGTGAAGCATCGGAATCTATAACTAGTGTCACAGGAATGGTTCCAAACATAGTCAGTAAGAACAGTCAGTCATCTTGTACTCAAGTCGGCATTGTGCCTTTTGTATTTAATTCCGATGCAATTTCTGTGTTTGATCGTCAATAAGAAGGTCCAAGGGATACAGTAAACCTGAAGTGAAGCATGGGAATCTATAACTAGTGTCACTGGAGTGGTTCAAAACATAGACAGTAGTAAGAGTCAGTCTTCTTGTACTTAAGTCGGCATTGTGCCTTTTGTATCTAATTCCGATGCAACTTCTGTGTTTCGTCGTCAATAACAAGGTCAGAGGGATACAGTAAACCTGAAGTGAAGCAACGGAGTCTATAACTAGTGTCACAGGAGTGGTCCAAAACACAGACAGTAGGAAGAGTCAGTCTTCTAGTACTTAAGTCTGCATTGTGCCTTTTCTATTTAATTCCGATGCAATTTCTGTGTTTCATCGTCAATAAGACGGTCCAAGGGATACAGTAAACCTCAACTGAAGCATCGGAATCTATAACTAGAGTCACAGCAATGGTTCAAAACATAGACACTAAGAAGAGTCAGTCTTCTTGTACTTAATTCGGCATTGTGTCTTTTGTATTTAATTCCGATACAATTCTGTGTTTCATCGTCTATAAGGCCAGAGGGATACAGTAAACCTGAAGTGAAGCATCGGAATCTATAACTAGTGTCACAGGAATGGTTCAAAACTTAGTCAGTAAGAAGAGTCAGTCATCTTGTACTTATGTCGGCATTGTGCCTTTTGTATTTAATTCCGATGCAATTTCTGTGTTTCGTCGTCAATAAGACGGTCCAAGGGATACAGTAATCCTGAAGTTAAGCATCCGAATCTATGACTAGTGTCACAGGAATGGTTCAAAACATAGTCAGTAAGAAGAGTCAGTCTTCTTGTACTTAAGTCGGTATTATGCCTTTTGTAGTTAATTCCGATGCAATTTCTGTGTTTCATCGTCAATAAGAAGGTCAGAGGAAATCAGTAACCCTGATGTGAAGCATCGGAATCTATAACTAGTGTCACAGGAATGGTTCCAAACATAGCCAGTAAGAACAGTCAGTCTTCTTGTACTCAAGTCGGCATTGGGCCTTTTATATTTAATACCGATGCAATTTCTGTGTTTCATCGTCTGTAAGTTGGTCCAAGGGATACATTAAACCTGGAGTGAAACATCGGAATCTATAACTAGTGTCACAGGGACGGTTCAAAGCATTGACAGTAAGATGAGTCAGTATTCTTGTACTTAAGTCGGCATTGTGCTTTTTGTATTTAATTCCGATGCAATTTCTGTGTATCATCGTCACTAAGCAGGTCAGAGGGATACAGTAATCCTGAAGTTAAGCATCGGAATCTATAACTAGTGTCACAGGAATGGTTCAAAGCATAGTCAGTAAGAAGAGTCAGTCTTCTTGTAGTTAAGTCGGCATTGTGCCTTTTGTATTGAATT
Source organism: Schistocerca piceifrons (assembly GCF_021461385.2). Classification (NCBI taxonomy): domain Eukaryota; kingdom Metazoa; phylum Arthropoda; class Insecta; order Orthoptera; family Acrididae; genus Schistocerca; species Schistocerca piceifrons. The sequence goes on along the minus strand of NW_025727724.1, from coordinate 1,305,051 downwards.
CCGATGCAATTTCTGTGCTTCATCGTCAATAAGAAGGTCCAAGGGATACAGTAAACCTGAAGTGAAGCATGGGAATCTATAACTAGTGTCACTGGAGTGGTTCAAAACATAGACAGTAGTAAGAGTCAGTCTTCTGGTACTTAAGCCGGCATTGTGCCTTTTCTATTTAATTCCGATGCAATTTCTGTGTTTCATCGTCAATAAGAAGGTCAGAGGGATACAGTAAATCTGAAGTGAACCATCGGAATCTATGACTAGAGTCACAGGAATGGTTCAAAACATAGGCAGTAAGAAGAGTCAGTCTTCATGTACTTAAGTCGGCATTGTGCATTTTGTATTTAATTCCGATGCAATTTCTGTGTTTCATCGTCAATACGAAGGTCCAAGGTATACAGTAAACCTGGAGTGAAGCATCGGAGTCTATAACTAGTGTCACAGGAATGGTTCAAAACATAGTCAGTAAGAAGAGTCAGTCCTCTTGTACTTAAGTCGGCATTGTGCTTTTTGTATTTCATTCCGATGCAATTTCAGTGTTTCATCGTCAATAAGAAGGTCCAAGGGATACAGTAGACCTGAATTGAAGCATCGGAATCTATAACTAGTGTCACAGGGACGATTCAAAGAATAGACAGTAAGAGGAGTCAGTATTCTTGTACTTAAGTCGGCATTGTGCTTTTTGTATTTAATTCTGATGCAATTTCAGTGTTTCATCGTCACTAAGAAGGTCAGAGGGATACAGTAATCCTGAAGTTAAGCATCGGAATCTATAACTAGTGTCACAGGAATGGTTCAAAGCATAGTCAGTAAGAAGAGTAAGTCTTTTTGTACTTAAGTCGGCTTTGTGCCTTTTGTATTTTATTCCGATGCAATTTCTGTGTTTCATTGTCAATAAGAAGGTCCAAGGGATACAATAAACCTGGAGTGAAGCATCGGAATCTATAATTAGTGTCACAGGATTGGTGCAAAGCATAGTCAGTAAGAAGAGACAGTCTTCTTGTACTTAAGTCATCACTGTGCATTTTCAATTTAATTCTGATCCTATTTCTGTGTTTCATCGTCACTAAGAAGGTCCAAGGGATACAGTAAACTTGGAGTGAAGCATCGGAATCTATAACTAGTGTCACAGTAATGGTTCAATACATTGACAGTAAGAAGAGTCAGAATTCTTTTACTTAAGTCGGCATTGTGCCTTTTGTAATTAATTCCGATGCAATTTCTGTGTCTTAACGTCAATAAGAAGGTCAGAGGGATACAGTAACCCTGAAGTGAAGCATCGGAATCTATAACTTGTGTCACAGGAATGGTTCAAAACATTCACAGTAGGAAGTGTCAGTCTACATGTACTTAAGTCGTCATTGTGCCTTTTGTATTTAATTCCGATGCTATTTCTGTGTTTCATCGTCAATAAGACGGTCCAAGGGATACAGTAAACCTGAACTGAAGCATCGGAATCTATAACTAGAGTCACAGGAATGGTTCAAAACATAGACACTAAGAAGAGTCAGTCTTCTTGTACTTAAGTGGGCATTGTGCCTTTTGTATTTATTCCGTTGAAATTTCTGTGTTTCATCGTCAATAAGAAGGTCCAAGGGATGCAGTAAACCTGGAGTGAAGCATCGGAGTATATAACTTGTGTCACAGGAATGGTTCAAACTATAGACAGAAAGTAGAGTCAGTCTTCTTGTACTTAATTCGGCAGTGTGTCTTTTGTATTTAATTCCGATGCAATTCTGTGTTTCATCGTCAATAAGGCCAGAGGGATACAGTAAACCTGAAGTGAAGCATCCGAATCTATAACTAATGTCACAGGAATGGTTCAAAACTTAGTCAGTAAGAAGAGTCAGTCATCTTGTACTTATGTCGGCATTGTGCCTTTTGTATTTAATTCCGATGCAATTTCTGTGTTTCGTCGTCAATAAGACGGTCCAAGGGATACAGTAATCCTGAAGTTAAGCATCGGAATCTATGAGTAGTGTCACAGGAATGGTTCAAAACATTGTCAGTAAGAAGAGTCAGTCTTCCTGTACTTAAGTCGGTATTATGCCTTTTGTAGTTAATTCCGATGCAATTTCTGTGTTTCATCGTCAATAAGAAGGTCAGAGGAATACAGTAAACCTGATGTGAAGCATCGGAATCTATAACTAGTGTCACAGGAATGGTTCCAAACATAGTCAGTAAGAACAGTCAGTCATCTTGTACTCAAGTCGGCATTGTGCCTTTTGTATTTAATTCCGATGCAATTTCTGTGTTTGATCGTCAATAAGAAGGTCCATGGGATACAGTAAACCTGAAGTGAAGCATGGGAATCTATAACTAGTGTCACTGGAGTGGTTCAAAACATAGACAGTAGTAAGAGTCAGTCTTCTAGTACTTAAGCCGGCAATGTGCCTTTTCTATTTAATTCCGATGCAATTTCTGTGTTTCATCGTTAATAAGAAGGTCAGAGGGATACAGTAAATCTGAAGTGAACCATCGGGATCTATAACTAGAGTCACAGGAATGGTTCAAAACATAGGCAGTAAGAAGAGTCAGTCTTCATGTACTTAAGTCGGCATTGTGCATTTTGTATTTAATTCCGATGCAATTTCTGTGTTTCATCGTCAATACGAAGGTCCAAGGTATACAGTAAACCTGGAGTGAAGCATCGGAGTCTATAACTAGTGTCACAGGAATTTTTCAAAGCATAGACAGAAAGAAGAGTCAGTCTTCTTGTACTTAATTCGGCATTGTGCCTTTTGTATTTAATTCCGATGCAATTCTGTGTTTCATCGTCAATAAGAAGGTCAGAGGGATACAGTAAACCTGAAGTGAAGCATCGGAATCTATAACTAGAGTCACAGGAATGGTTCAAAGCATAGGCAGTAAGAAGAACCAGTCTTCATGTACTTAAGTCGGCATTGTGCATTTTGTATTTAATTCCGATGCAATTTCTGTGTTGCATTGTCAATAAGAAGGTTTAAGGGATACATTAAACCTGGAGTGAAGCATCGGAATCTATAATTAGTGTCACAGGATAGGTTCAAAGCATAGTCAGTAAGAAGAGACAGTCTTCTTGTACTTAAGTCATCACTGTGCATTTTCTATTTAATTCTGACCCTATTTCTCTGTTTCATCGTCAATAAGAAGGTCCAAGGGATACAGTAAACCTGGAGTGAAGCATCGGAATCTATAACTAGTGTCACAGGAATGGTTCAAAACATTGACAGTAAGAGGAGTCAGACTTCTTTTACTTAAATCGGCATTGTGCCTTTTGTAATTAATTCCGATGCAATTTCTGTGTTTCAACGTCAATAAGAAGGTCAGAGGGATACAGAAAACCTGAAGTGAAGCATCGGAATCTATAACTTGTGTCACAGGAATGGTTCAAATCATTCACAGTAGGAAGTGTCAGTCTACATGTACTTAAGCCGGCATTGTGCCTTTTGTATTTAATTCCGATGCTATTTCTGTGTTTCATCGTCAATAAGAAGGTTAGTGGGATACAGTAAACCGGATGTGAAGCATCGGAATCTATAACTACTGCTACAGGAATGGTTCAAAACATAGTCAGTAAGAAGAGTCAGTCCTCTTGTACTTAAGTCGGCATTGTGCTTTTTGTATTTCATTCCGATGCAATTTCTGTGTTTCATCGTCAATAAGAAGGTCCAAGGGATACAGTAGACCTGAATTGAAGCATCGGAATCTATAACTAGTGTCACAGGGACGATTCAAAAAATAGACAGGAAGAGGAGTCAGTATTCTTGTACTTAAGTCGGCATTGTGCTTTTTGTATTTAATTCTGATGCAATTTCTGTGTTTCATCGTCACTAAGAAGGTCAGACGGATACAGTAATCCTGAAGTTAAGCATCGGAATCTATAACTAGTGTCACAGGAATGGTTCAAAGCATAGTCAGTAAGAAGAGTAAGTCTTTTTGTGCTTAAGTCGGCTTTGTGCCTTTTGTATTTTATTCCGATGCAATTTCTGTGTTTCATTGTCAATAAGAAGGTCCAAGGGATACAATAAACCTGGAGTGAAGCATCGGAATCTATAATTAGTGTCACAGGATTGGTGCAAAGCATAGTCAGTAAGAAGAGACAGTCTTCTTGTACTTAAGTCATCACTGTGCATTTTCTATTTAATTCTGATCCCATTTCTGTGTTTCATCGTCAATAAGAAGGTCCAAGGGATACAGTAAACTTGTAGTGAAGCATCGGAATCTATAACTTGTGTCACAGGAATGGTTCAAAACATTCACAGTAGGAAGTGTCAGTCTACATGTACTTAAGTCGTCATTGTGCCTTTTGTATTTAATTCCGATGCTATTTCTGTGTTTCATCGTCAATAAGAATGTCAGAGGGATACAGTAAACCGGATGTGAAGCATCGGAATCTATAACTAGTGCCACAGGAATAGTTTAAAACATAGACAGTAAGAAGAGTCAGTCTTCTTGTACTTAAGTCGGCATTGTGCTTTTCGTATTTAATTCCGTTGCAATTTCTGTGTTTCATCGTCAATAAGAAGGTCCAAGGGATACAGTACACCTAAATTGAAACATCGGAATCTATAACTAGTGTCACAGGAATGGTTCAAAACATAAATAGTAAGAAGAGTCAGTCTGCTTGTACTTAAGTCGGCATTGTGCCTTTTGTATTTAATTCCGATGCAACTTCTGTGTTTCGTCGTTAATAAGAAGGTCAGAGGGATACAGTAAACCTGAAGTGAAGCATCGGAGTCTATAATTAGTGTCACAGGAATGGTTCAAAACATAGTCAGTAGGAAGAGTAAGTCTTTGGGTACTTAAGTCGGCATTATGCCTTTTGTATTTAATTCCGATGCAATTTCTATGTTTCATCGTCAGTAAGAAGGTCCAAGGGATACATTAAACCTGGAGTGAAGCATCGGAATCTATAACTAGTGTCACAGGGACGATTCAAAGCATAGACAGTAAGATGAGTCAGTATTCTTGTACTTAAGTCGGCATTGTGCTTTTTGTATTTAATTCCGATGCAATTTCTGTGTTTCATCGTCACTAAGAAGGTCAGAGGGATACAGTAATCCTGAAGTTAAGCATCGGAATCTATAACTAGTGTGACAGGACTGGTTCATAGCATAGTCAGGAAGAAGAGTCAGTCTTCTTGTAGTTAGGTTGGCATTGTGCCTTTTGTATATAATTCCGATGCAATTTCTGTGTATCATCGTCAATAAGAAGGTCCAAGGGATACAGTAAACCTGAAGTGAAGCATCGGAATATATAACTAGTGTCACAGGAGTGGTTAAAAACATTCACAGTAGGAAGTGTCAGTCTAAATGTACTTAAGTCGGCATTGTGCCTTTTGTATTTAATTCCGATGCTATTTATGTGTTTCATAGTCAATATGAAGTTCAGAGGGATACAGTAAACCGGATGTAAAGCATCGGAGTCTATAACTAGTGTCACAGGAATGGTTCAAAGCATAGTCAGTAAGAAGAGTAAGTCTTTTTGTACTTAAGTCGGCATTGTGCCTTTTGTATTTCATTCCGATGCAATTTCTGTGTTTCATTGTCAATAAGATGGTCCAAGTGATACATTAAACCTGGAGTGAAGCATCGGAATCTATAATTAGTGTCACAGGATTGGTTCAAAGCATAGTCAGTAAGAAGAGACAGTCTTCTTGTACTTAAGTCATCACTGTGCTTTTTCTATTTAATTCTGATGCTCTTACTGTGTTTCATCGTCAATAAGAATGTCCAAGGGATACAGTAAACCTGGAGTGAAGCATCGGAACCTATAACTAGTGTCACAGGAATGGTTCAAAAGATTGATAGTAAGAAGAGTCAGCCTTCTTTTACTTAATTCGACATTGTGCCTTTTGTAATTAATTCCGATGCAATTTCTGTGTTTCATCGCCAATAAGAAGGTCAGAGGGATACAGTAAACCTGAAGTGAAGCATCGGAATCTATAACTTGTGTCACAGGAATGGTTCAAATCATTCACAGTAGGAAGTGTCAGTCTACATGTACTTAAGTCGGCATTGTGCCTTTTGTATTTAATTCCGATGCAATTTCTGTGTTTCATCGTCAAAAAGAAGGTAAGAGGGATACAGTAAACCTGATGTGAATCATCGGAATCTATAACTAGTGCCACAGGATTGGTTCAAAACATAGTCAGTAAGAAGAGTCAGTCTTCTTGTACTTAAGTCGGCATTGTGCCTTTTGTATTTAATTCCGATGCAATTTCTGTGTTTCATCGTCAATAAGAAGGTCCAAGGGAAACAGTAGACCTGAATTGAAGCATCGGAATCTATAACTAGTGTCACAGGAATGGTTCAAAACATAGACAGTAAGAAGAGTCAGTCTTCTTGTACTTAAGTCGGCATTGTGCCTTTTGTATTTAATTCCGATGCAACTTCTGTGTTTCGTCGTCAATAAGAAGGTCAGAGGGATACAGTAAACCTGAAGTGAAGCATCGGAGTCTATAACTAGTGTCACAGGAATGGTTCAAAACATAGTCAGTAAGAAGAGTAAGTCTTTCTGTACTTAAGTCGGCATTATGCCTTTTGTATTTAATTCCGATGCAATTTCTATGTTTCATCGTCAATAAGAAGGTCCAAGGGATACATTAAACCTGGAGTGAAGCATCGGAATCTATAACTAGTGTCACAGGGACGATTCAAAGCATAGACAGTAAGATGAGTCAGTATTCTTGTACTTAAGTCGGCATTGTGCTTTTAGTATTTAATTCCGATGCAATTTCGGTGTTTCATCGTCACTAAGAAGGTCAGAGGGATACAGTAATCCTGAAGTTAAGCATCGGAATCTATAACAAGTGTCACAGGAATGGTTCAAAGCATAGTCAGGAAGAAGAGTCAGTCTTCATGTAGTTAGGTCGGCATTGTGCCTTTTGTATATAATTCCGATGCAATTTCTGTGTATCATCGTCAATAAGAAGGTCCAAGGGATACAGTAAACCTGAAGTGAAGCATCGGAATCTATAACTAGTGTCACAGGAGTGGTTCAAAACATTCACAGTAGGAAGTGTCAGTCTAAATGTACTTAAGTCGGCATTGTGCCTTTTGTATTTAATTCCGATGCTATTTATGTGTTTCATCGTCAATAAGAAGTTCAGAGGGATACATTAAACCGGATGAGAAGCATCGGAATCTCTAACTAGTGCCATAGGAATGGTTCAAAACATAGTCAGTAATAAGAGTCAGTCTTCTTGTACTTGAGTCGGCATTGTGCTTTTTGTATTTAATTGCGATGCAATTTCTGTGTTTCATCGTCAATAAGAAGGTCAGAGGGATACAGTAGAAATGAATTGAAGCATCGGAATCTATAACTAGTGTCACAGGAATGGTTCAAAACATAGACAGTAAGAAGAGTCAGTCTTCTTGTACTTAAGACGGCATTGTGCCTTTTGTATTTAATTCCGATGCAACTTCTGTGTTTCGTCGTCTATAACAAGGTCAGAGGGATACAGTAAACCTGAAGTGAAGCATCGGAGTCTATAACTAGTGTCACAGGAATGGTTCAAAACATAGTCAGTAAGAAGAGTAAGTCTTTTGGTACTTAAGTCGGCATTATGCCTTTTGTATTTAATTCCGATGCAATTTCTGTATTTCATCGTCAATAAGAAGGTCCAAGGGATACATTAAACCTGGAGTGAAGCATCGGAATCTATAACTTGTGGCACAGGGACGATTCAAAGCATAGAGAGTAAGATGAGTTAGTATTCTTGTACTTAAGTCGGCATTGTGCTTTTTGTATTTAATTCCGATGCAATTTCTGTGTTTCATCGTCACTACGAAGGTCAGAGGGATACAGTAATCCTGAAGTGAAGCATCGGAATCTATAACTAGTGTCACAGGAATGGTTCAAAACATAGACAGTAAGAAGAGTCAGTCTTCTTGTACTTAATTCGGCATTGTGTCTTTTGTATTTAATTCCGATGCAATTCTTTGTTTCATCGTTTATAAGGCCAGAGGGATACAGTAAACCTGAAGTGAAGCATCGGAATCTATAACTAGTGTCACAGGAATGGTTCAAATCTTAGTCAGTAAGAAGAGTCAGTCATCTTGTACTTATGTCGGCATTGTGCCTCTTGTATTTAATTCCGATGCAATTTCTGTGTTTCGTCGTCAATAAGACGGTCCAAGGGATACAGTAATCCTAAAGTTAAGCATCGGAATCTATGACTAGTGTCACAGGAATGGTTCAAAACCTAGTCAGTAAGAAGAGTCAGTCTTCTTGTACTTAAGTCGGTATTATGCCTTTTGTAGTTAATTCCGATGCAATTTCTGTGTTTCATCGTCAATAAGAAGGTCAGAGGAATACAGTAAACCTGAAGTAAAGCATCGGAATCTATAACTAGTGTCACAGGAATGGTTCAAAACATAGTCAGTAAGAACAGTCAGTCTTCTTGTACTTAAGTCGGCATTGGGCCTTTTATATTTAATACCGATGCAGTTTCTGTGTTTCATCGTCTATAAGATGGTCCAAGGGATATATTAAACCTGGAGTGAAACATCGGAATCTATAACTAGTGTCACAGGGACGGTTCAAAGCATTGACAGTAAGATGAGTCAGTATTCTTGTACTTAAGTCGGCATTGTGCTTTTTGTATTTAATTCCGACGCAATTTCTGTGTTTCATCGTCAATAAGAAGGTCCCAGGGATACAGTAAACCTGAAGTGAAGCATCGGAATCTATAACTAGTGTCACTGGAGTGGTTCAAAACATAGACAGTAGTAAGAGTCAGTCTTCTAGTACTTAAGTCGGCATTGTGCCTTTTCTATTTAATTCGGATGCAATTTCTGTGTTTCATCGTCAATAAGAAGGTCAGAGGGATACAGTAAATCTGAAGTGAACCATCGGAATCTATAACTAGAGTCGCAGGAATGGTTCAAAACATAGGCAGTAAGAAGAGTCAGTCTTCTTGTACTTAAGTGGGCATTGTGCCTTTTGTATTTAATTCCGATGCAACTTCTGTGTTTCATCGTCAATAAGAAGGTCAGAGGGATACAGTAAACCTGAAGTGAAGCATCGGAATCTGTAATTAGTGTCACAGGAACGGTTCAAAACATAGTCAGTAACAAGAGTAAGTCTTTTTGTATTTAAGTCGGCTTTGTGCCTTTTGTATTTTATTCCGATGCAATTTCTGTGTTTCATTGTCAATAAGAAGGTCCAAGGGATACATTAAGCCTGGAGTGAAGCATCGGAATCTATAATTAGTGTCACAGGATTGGTTTAAACATAGTCAGTAAGAAGAGACAGTCTTCTTGTACTTAAGTCATCACTGTGCATTTTCTATTTAATTCTGATCCTATTTCTGTGTTTCATCGTCAATAAGAATGTCCAAGGGATACAGTAAACCTGAAGTGAAGCATCGGAATCTGTAACCAGTGTCACAGGAGTGGTTCAAAACACAGACAGTAGGAAGAGTCAGTCTTCTAGTACTTAAGTCTGCATTGTGCCTTTTCTATTTAATTCCGATGCAATTTCTGTGTTTCATCGTCAATAAGACGGTCCAAGGGATACAGTAAACCTGAAGTGAAGCATCGGAATCAATAACTAGAGTCACAGGAATGGTTCAAAACATAGACAGTAAGAAGAGTCAGTCTTCTTGTACTTTAGTCGGCATTGTGCCTTTTGTATTTATTCCGTTGCAATTTCTGTGTTTCATCGTCAATAAGAAGGTCCAAGGGATGCAGTAAACCTGGAGTGAAGCATCGGAGTATATAACTAGTGTCACAGGAATGGTTCAAAACATAGACAGAAAGAAGAGTCAGTCTTCTTGTACTTAATTCGGCATTGTGCCTTTTGTATTTAATTCCGATGCAATTATGTGTTTCATCGTCTATAAGGCCAGAGGGATACAGTAAACCTGAAGTGAAGCATCGGAATCTACAACTAGTGTCACAGGAATGGTTCAAAACTTAGTCAGTAAGAAGAGTCAGTCATCTTTTACTTATGTCGGCATTGTGCCTTTTGTATTTAATTCCGATGCAATTTCTGCGTTTCGTCGTCAATAAGACGGTCCAAGGGATACAGTAATCCTGAAGTTAAGCATCGGAATCTATGACTAGTGTCACAGGAATGGTTCAAAGCATAGTCAGTAAGAAGAGTCAGTCTTCTTGTACTTAAGTCGTTATTATGCCTTTTGTAGGTAATTCCGATGCAATTTCTGTGTTTCATCGTCAATAAGAGGGTCAGAGGGATACAGTAAACCTGAAGTGAAGCATTGGAATCTATAACTAGTGTCACAGGAATGGTTCAAAGCATAGTCAGAAAGAAGAGTCAGTCTTCTTGTAGTTAAGTCGGCATTGTGCCTTTTGTATTTAATTCCGATGCAATTTCTGTGTATCATCGTCACTAAGCAGGTCAGAGGGATACAGTAATCCTGAAGTTAAGCATCGGAATCTATAACTAGTGTCACAGGAATGGTTCAAAGCATAGTCAGTAAGAAGAGTCAGTCTTCTTGTAGTTAAGTCGGCATTGTGCCTTTTGTATTTAATTCCGATGCAATTTCTGTGTTTCATCGTCAATAAGAAGGTCCAAGGGATACAGTAAATCTGAAGTGAACCATCGGAATCTATAACTAGAGTCACAGGAATGGTTCAAAACATAGGCAGTAAGAAGAGTCAGTCTTCATGTACTTAAGTCGGCATTGTGCCTTTTGTATTTAATTCCGATACAATTTCTGTGTTTCATCGTCAATACGAAGGTCCAAGGGATACAGTAAACCTGGAGTGAATCATCGGAACTATAACTAGTGTCACAGGAATGGTTCAAAGCATAGACAGTAGTAAGAGTCAGTCTTCTAGTACTTAAGTCGGCATTGTGCCTTTTCTATTTAATTCCGATGCAATTACTGTGTTTCATCGTCAATAAGAAGGTCAGAGAGATACAGTAAATCTGAAGTGAACTATCGGAATCTATAACTAGAGTCACAGGAATGGTTCAAAACATAGGCAGTAAGAAGAGTCAGTCTTCATGTACTTAAGTCGGCATTGTGCCTTTTGTATTTAATTCCGCTGCAATTTCTGTGTATCATCGTCAATACGAAGGTCCAAGGGATACAATAAACCTGGAGTGAAGCATCGGAGTCTATAACTAGTGTCACAGGAATGGTTGAAAGCATAGACAGAAAGAAGAGTCAGTGTTCTTGTACTTAATTCGGCATTGTGCCCTTTGTATTTAATTCCGATGCAATTCTGTGTTTCATCGTCAATAAGAAGGTCAGAGGGATACAGTAAACCTGAAGTGAAGCATCGGAATCTATAACTAGAGTCACAGGAATGGTTCAAAACATAGGCAGTAAGAAGAGTCAGTCTTCATGTACTTAAGTCGGCATTGTGCCTTTTGTATTTAATTCCGATGCTATTTATGTGTTTCATCGTCAATAAGAAGTTCAGAGGGATACAGTAAACCGGATGAGAAGCATCGGAATCTCTAACTAGTGCCATAGGAATGGTTCAAAACATAGTCAGTAATAAGAGTCAGTCTTCTTGTACTTAAGTCGGCATTGTGCTTTTTGTATTTAATTCCGATGCAATTTCTGTGTTTCATCGTCAATAAGAAGGTAAGAGGGATACAGTAGAAATGAATTGAAGCATCGGAATCTATAACTAGTGTCGCAGGAATGGTTCAAAACATAGACAGTAAGAAGAGTCAGTCTTCTTGTACTTAAGTCGGCATTGTGCCTTTTGTATTTAATTCCGATGCAACTTCTGTGTTTCGTCGTCTATAACAAGGTCAGAGGGATACAGTAAACCTGAAGTGAAGCATCGGAGTCTATAACTAGTGTCACAGGAATGGTTCAAAACATAGTCAGTAAGAAGAGTAAGTCTTTTAGTACTTAAGTCGGCATTATGCCTTTTGTATTTAATTCCGATGCAATTTCTGTGTTTCATCGTCAATAAGAAGGTCCAAGGAATACATTAAACCTGGAGTGAAGCATCGGAATCTATAACTAGTGTCACAGGGACGATTCAAAGCATAGACAGTAAGATGATTCAGTATTCTTGTACTTAAGTCGGCATTGTGCTTTTTGTATTTAATTCCGATGCAATTTCTGTGTTTCATCGTCACTACGAAGGTCAGAGGGATACAGTAATCCTGAAGTGAAGCATCGGAATCTATAACTAGTGTCACAGGAGTGGTTCAAAGCACAGACAGTAGGAAGAGTCAGTCTTCTAGTACTTAAGTCTGCAATGTGCCTTTTCTATTTAATTCCGATGCAATTTCTGTGTTTCATTGTCAATAAGACGGTCCAAGGGATACAGTAAACCTGAAGTGAAGCATCGGAATCTATAACTAGAGTCACAGGAATGGTTCAAAACATAGACAGTAAGAAGAGTCAGTCTTCTTGTACTTAATTCGGCATTGTGTCTTTTGTATTTAATTCCGATGCAATTCTGTGTTTCATCGTCAATAAGAAGGTCCAAGGGATACAGTAAATCTGAAGTGAACCATCGGAATCTATAACTAGAGTCACAGGAATGGTTCAAAACATAGGCAGTAAGAAGAGTCAGTCTTCATGTACTTAAGTCGGCATTGTGCCTTTTGTATTTAATTCCGATGCAATTTCTGTGTTTCATCGTCAATACGAAGGTCCAAGGGATACAGTACACCTGGAGTGAATCATCGGAGTCTATAACTAGTGTCACAGGAATGGTTCAAAGCATAGACAGTAGTAAGAGTCAGTCTTCTAGTACTTAAGTCGGCATTGTGCCTTTTCTATTTAATTCCGATGCAATTACTGTGTTTCATCGTCAATAAGAAGGTCAGAGAGATACAGTAAATCTGAAGTGAACTATCGGAATCTATAACTAGAGTCACAAGAATGGTTCAAAACATAGGCAGTAAGAAGAGTCAGTCTTCATGTACTTAAGTCGGCATTGTGCCTTTTGTATTTAATTCCGATGCAATTTCTGTGTTTCATCGTCAATACGAAGGTCCAAGGGATACAATAAACTTGGAGTGAAGCATCGGAGTCTATAACTAGTGTCACAGGAATGGTTCAAAGCATAGACAGAAAGAAGAGTCAGTGTTCTTGTACCTAATTCGGCATTGTGCCCTTTGTATTTAATTCCGATGCAATTCTGTGTTTCATCGTCAATAAGAAGGTCAGAGGGATACAGTAAACCTTAAGTGAAGCATCGGAATCTATAACTAGAGTCACAGGAATGGTTCAAAACATAGGCAGTAAGAAGAGTCAGTCTTCATGTACTTAAGTCGGCATTGTGCCTTTTGTATTTAATTCCGATGCAATTTCTGTGTTTCATCGTCAATACGAAGGTCCAAGGGATACAATAAACCTGGAGTGAAGCATCGGAGTCTATAACTAGTGTCACAGGAATGGTTCAAAGCATAGACAGAAAGAAGAGTCAGTGTTCTTGTACTTAATTCGGCATTGTGCCCTTTGTATTTAATTCCGATGCAATTCTGTGTTTCATCGTCACTAAGAAGGTCAGAGGGATACAGTAATCCTGAAGTTAAGCATCGGAATCTATAACTAGTGTCACAGGAATGGTTCAAAGCATAGTCAGGAAGAAGAGTCAGTCTTCTTGTAGTTAGGTTGGCATTGTGCCTTTTGTATATAATTCCGATGCAATTTCTGTGTATCATCGTCAATAAGAAGGTCCAAGGGATACAGTAAACCTGAAGTGAAGCATCGGAATCTATAACTAGTGTCACAGGAGTGGTTCAAAGCATTCACAGTAGGAAGTGTCAGTCTAAATGTACTTAAGTCGGCATTGTGCCTTTTGTATTTAATTCCGATGCTATTTATGTGTTTCATCGTCAATATGAAGTTCAGAGGGATACAGTAAACCGGATGTGAAGCATCGGAATCTCTAACTAGTGCCATTGGAATGGTTCAAAACATAGTCAGTAATAAGAGTCAGTCTTCTTGTACTTAAGTCGGCATTGTGCTTTTTGTATTTAATTCCGATGCGATTTCTGTGTTTCATCGTCAATCAGAAGGTCAGAGGGATACAGTAGAAATGAATTGAAGCATCGGAATCTATAACTAGTGTCACAGGAATGGTTCAAAACATAGATAGTAAGAAGAGTCAGTCTTCTTGTACTTAAGTGGGCATTGTGCCTTTTGTATTTAATTCCGATGCAACTTCTGTGTTTCGTCGACAATAAGAAGGTCAGAGGGATACAGTAAACCTGAAGTGAAGCATCGGAGTCTATAACTAGTGTCACAGGAATGGTTCAAAGCATAGTCAGTAAGAAGAGTCAGTCTTCTTGTACTTAAGTCAGCATTGTGCTTTTTGTATTTAATTCCGATGCAATTTCTGTGTTTCATCGTCAATAAGAAGGTCCAAGGGATACAATAAACCTGGAGTGAAGCATCGGAATCTATAACTAGTGTCACAGGGACGATTCAAACATAGACAGTAAGAGGAGTCAGTATTCTTGTACTTAAGTCGGCATTGTGCTTTTTGTATTTAATTCTGATGCAATTTCTGTGTTTCATCGTCACTAAGAAGGTCAGAGGGATACAGTAATCCTGAAGTTAAGCATCGGAATCTATAACTAGTGTCACAGGAATGGTTCAAAGCATAGTCAGTAAGAAGAGTAAGACTTTTTGTACTTAAGTCGGCATTGTGCCTTTTGTATTTAATTCCGATGCAATTTCTGTGTTTCATTGTCAATAAGATGGTCCAAGGGATACATCAAACCTGGAGTGAAGCATCGGAATCTATAATTAGTGTCACAGGATTGGTTCAAAGCATAGTCAGTAAGAAGAGACAGTCTTCTTGTACTTAAGTCATCACTGTGCTGTTTCTATTTAATTCTGATGCTCTTTCTGTGTTTCATCGTCAATAAGAAGGTCCAAGGGATACAGTAAACCTGGAGTGAAGCATCGGAACCTATAACTAGTGTCACAGGAATGGTTCAAAAGATTGACAGTAAGAAGAGTCAGACTTCTTTTACTTAATTCGACATTGTGCCTTTTGTAATTAATTCCGATGCAATTTCTGTGTTTCATCGCCAATAAGAAGGTCAGAGGGATACAGTAAACCTGAAGTGAAGCATCGGAATCTATAACTTGTGTCACAGGAATGGTTCAAATCATTCACAGTAGGAAGTGTCAGTCTACATGTACTTAAGTCGGCATTGTGCCTTTTGTATTTAATTCCGATGCAATTTCTGTGTTTCATCGTCAATAAGAAGGTAAGAGGGATACAGTAAACCTGATGTGAATCATCGGAATCTATAACTAGTGCCACAGGAATGGTTCAAAACATAGTCAATAAGAAGAGTCAGTCTTCTTGTACTTAAGTCGGCATTGTGCCTTTTGTATTTAATTCCGAAGCAATTTCTGTGTTTCATCGTCAATAAGAAGGTCCAAGGGATACAGTAAACCAGAATTGAAACATCGGAATCTATAACTAGTGTCACAGGAATGGTTCAAAGCATAGTTAGTAAGAAGAGTCAGTCTTCTTGTACTTAAGTCGGCATTGTGCCTTTTGTATTTAATTCCGATGCAACTTCTGTGTTTCGTCGTCAATAAGAAGGTCAGAGGGATACAGTAAACCTGAAGTGAAGCATCGGAGTCTATAACTAGTGTCACAGGAATGGTTCAAAACATAGTCAGTAAGAAGAGTAAGTCTTTGGGTACTTAAGTCGGCATTATGCCTTTTGTATTTAATTCCGATGCAATTTCTATGTTTCATCGTCAATAAGAAGGTCCAAGGGATACATTAAACCTGGAGTGAAGCATCGGAATCTATAACTAGTGTCACAGGGACGATTCAAAGCATAGACAGTAAGATGAGTCAGTATTCTTGTACTTAAGTCGGCATTGTGCTTTTTGTATTTAATTCCGATGCAATTTCTGTGTTTCATCGTCACTACGAAGGTCAGAGGGATACAGTAATCCTGAAGTTAAGCATCGGAATCTATAACTAGTGTCACAGGAATGGTTCAAAGCATAGTCAGGAAGACGAGTCAGTCTTCATGTAGTTAGGTCGGCATTGTGCCTTTTGTATATAATTCCAATGCAATTTCTGTGTATCATCGTCAATAAGAAGGTCCAAGGGATACAGTAAACCTGAAGTGAAGCATCGGAATCTATAACTAGTGTATCAGGAGTGGTTCAAAACATTCACAGTAGGAAGTGTCAGTCTAAATGTACTTAAGTCGGCATTGTGCCTTTTGTATTTAATTCCGATGCTATTTATGTGTTTCATCGTCAATAAGAAGTTCAGAGGGATACAGTAAACCGGATGAGAAGCATCGGAATCTCTAACTAGTGCCATAGGAATGGTTCAAAACATAGTCAGTAGTAAGAGTCAGTCTTCTTGTACTTAAATCGGCATTGTGCTTTTTGTATTTAATTCCGATGCAATTTCTGTGTTTCATCGTCAATAAGAAGGACAGAGGGATACAGTAGAAATGAATTGAAGCATCGGAATCTATAACTAGTGTCACAGGAATGGTTCAAATCATAGACAGTAAGAAGAGTCAGTCTTCTTGTACTTAAGTCGGCATTGTGCCTTTTGTATTTAATTCCGATGCAACTTCTGTGTTTCGTCGTCTATAACAAGGTCAGAGGGATACAGTAAACCTGAATTGAAGCATCGGAATCTATAACTAGTGTCACAGGAATGGTTCAAAACATAGTCAGTAAGAAGAGTAAGTCTTTTAGTACTTAAGTCGGCATTATGCCTTTTGTATTTAATTCCGATGCAATTTCTGTGTTTCATCGTCAATAAGAAGGTCCAAGGGATACATTAAACCTGGAGTGAAGCATCGGAATCTATAACTAGTGTCACAGGGACGATTCAAAGCATAGACAGTAAGATGAGTCAGTATTCTTGTACTTAATTCGGCATTGTGCTTTTTGTATTTAATTCCGATGCAATTTCTGTGTTTCATCGTCACTACGAAGGTCAGAGGGATACAGTAATCCTGAAGTGAAGCATCGGAATCTATAACTAGTGTCACAGGAGTGGTTCAAAGCACAGACAGTAGGAAGAGTCAGTCTTCTAGTACTTAAGTCTGCAATGTGCCTTTTCTATTTAATTCCGATGCAATTTCTGTGTTTCATTGTCAATAAGACGGTCCAAAAGATACAGTAAACCTGAAGTGAAGCATTGGAATCTATAACTAGAGTCACAGGAATGGTTCAAAACATAGACAGTAAGAAGAGTGAGTCTTCTTGTACTTAATTCGGCATTGTGTCTTTTGTATTTAATTCCGATGCAGTTCTGTGTTTCATCGTTTATAAGGCCAGAGGGATACAGTAAACCTGAAGTGAAGCATCGGAATCTATAACTAGTGTCACAGGAATGGATCAAATCTTAGTCAGTAAGAAGAGTCAGTCATCTTGTACTTATATCGGCATTGTGCCTTTTGTATTTAATTCCGATGCAATTTCTGTGTTTCGTCGTCAATAAGACGGTCTAAGAGATACAGTAATCCTGAAGTTAAGCATCGGAATCTATGACTAGTGTCACAGGAATGGTTCAAAACATAGTCAGTAAGAAGAGTCAGTCTTCTTGTACTTAAGTCGGTATTATGCCTTTTGTAGTTAATTCCGATGCAATTTCTGTGTTTCATCGTCAATAAGAAGGTCAGAGGAATACAGTAAACCTGAAGTAAAGCATCGGAATCTATAACTAGTGTCACAGGAATGGTTCAAAACATAGTCAGTAAGAACAGTCAGTCTTCTTGTACTTAAGTTGGCATTGGGCCTTTTATATTTAATACCGATGCAATTTCTGTGTTTCATCGTCTATAAGATGGTCCAAGGGATATATTAAACCTGGAGTGAAACATCGGAATCTATAACTAGTGTCACAGGGACGGTTCAAAGCATTGACAGTAAGATGAGTCAGTATTCTTGTACTTAAGTCAGCATTGTGCTTTTTGTATTTAATTCCGACGCAATTTCTGTGTTTCATCGTCAACAAGAAGGTCCAAGGGATACAGTAAACCTGAAGTGAAGCATCGGAATCTATAACTAGTGTCACTGGAGTGGTTCAAAACATAGACAGTAGTAAGAGTCAGTCTTCTAGTACTTAAGTCGGCATTGTGCCTTTTCTATTTAAATCCGATGCAATTTCTGTGTTTCATCGTCAATAAGAAGGTCAGAGGGATACAGTAGAAATGAATTGAAGCATCGGAATCTATAACTAGTGTCACAGGAATGGTTCAAATCATAGACAGTAAGAAGAGTCAGTCTTCTTGTACTTAAGTCGGCATTGTGCCTTTTGTATTTAATTCCGATGCAACTTCTGTGTTTCGTCGTCTATAACAAGGTCAGAGGGATACAGTAAACCTGAATTGAAGCATCGGAATCTATAACTAGTGTCACAGGAATGGTTCAAAACATAGTCAGTAAGAAGAGTAAGTCTTTTAGTACTTAAGTCGGCATTATGCCTTTTGTATTTAATTCCGATGCAATTTCTGTGTTTCATCGTCAATAAGAAGGTCCAAGGGATACATTAAACCTGGAGTGAAGCATCGGTATCTATAACTAGTGTCACAGGGACGATTCAAAGCATAGACAGTAAGATGAGTCAGTATTCTTGTACTTAATTCGGCATTGTGCTTTTTGTATTTAATTCCGATGCAATTTCTGTGTTTCATCGTCACTACGAAGGTCAGAGGGATACAGTAATCCTGAAGTGAAGCATCGGAATCTATAACTAGTGTCACAGGAGTGGTTCAAAGCACAGACAGTAGGAAGAGTCAGTCTTCTAGTACTTAAGTCTGCAATGTGCCTTTTCTATTTAATTCCGATGCAATTTCTGTGTTTCATTGTCAATAAGACGGTCCAAAAGATACAGTAAACCTGAAGTGAAGCATTGGAATCTATAACTAGAGTCACAGGAATGGTTCAAAACATAGACAGTAAGAAGAGTGAGTCTTCTTGTACTTAATTCGGCATTGTGTCTTTTGTATTTAATTCCGATGCAGTTCTGTGTTTCATCGTTTATAAGGCCAGAGGGATACAGTAAACCTGAAGTGAAGCATCGGAATCTATAACTAGTGTCACAGGAATGGATCAAATCTTAGTCAGTAAGAAGAGTCAGTCATCTTGTACTTATATCGGCATTGTGCCTATGGTATTTAATTCCGATGCAATTTCTGTGTTTCGTCGTCAATAAGACGGTCTAAGAGATACAGTAATCCTGAAGTTAAGCATCGGAATCTATGACTAGTGTCACAGGAATGGTTCAAAACATAGTCAGTAAGAAGAGTCAGTCTTCTTGTACTTAAGTCGGTATTATGCCTTTTGTAGTTAATTCCGATGCAATTTCTGTGTTTCATCGTCAATAAGAAGGTCAGAGGAATACAGTAAACCTGAAGTAAAGCATCGGAATCTATAACTAGTGTCACAGGAATGGTTCAAAACATAGTCAGTAAGAACAGTCAGTCTTCTTGTACTTAAGTTGGCATTGGGCCTTTTATATTTAATACCGATGCAATTTCTGTGTTTCATCGTCTATAAGATGGTCCAAGGGATATATTAAACCTGGAGTGAAACATCGGAATCTATAACTAGTGTCACAGGGACGGTTCAAAGCATTGACAGTAAGATGAGTCAGTATTCTTGTACTTAAGTCAGCATTGTGCTTTTTGTATTTAATTCCGACGCAATTTCTGTGTTTCATCGTCAACAAGAAGGTCCAAGGGATACAGTAAACCTGAAGTGAAGCATCGGAATCTATAACTAGTGTCACAGGAATGGTTCAAAGCATAGTCAGTAAGAAGAGTAAGACTTTTTGTACTTAAGTCGGCATTGTGCCTTTTGTATTTAATTCCGATGCAATTTCTGTGTTTCATTGTCAATAAGATGGTCCAAGGGATACATCAAACCTGGAGTGAAGCATCGGAATCTATAATTAGTGTCACAGGATTGGTTCAAAGCATAGTCAGTAAGAAGAGACAGTCTTCTTGTACTTAAGTCATCACTGTGCTGTTTCTATTTAATTCTGATGCTCTTTCTGTGTTTCATCGTCAATAAGACGGTCTAAGAGATACAGTAATCCTGAAGTTAAGCATCGGAATCTATGACTAGTGTCACAGGAATGGTTCAAAACATAGTCAGTAAGAAGAGTAAGTCTTTGGGTACTTAAGTCGGCATTATGCCTTTTGTATTTAATTCCGATGCAATTTCTATGTTTCATCGTCAATAAGAAGGTCCAAGGGATACATTAAACCTGGAGTGAAGCATCGGAATCTATAACTAGTGTCACAGGGACGATTCAAAGCATAGACAGTAAGATGAGTCAGTATTCTTGTACTTAAGTCGGCATTGTGCTTTTTGTATTTAATTCCGATGCAATTTCTGTGTTTCATCGTCACTACGAAGGTCAGAGGGATACAGTAATCCTGAAGTTAAGCATCGGAATCTATAACTAGTGTCACAGGAATGGTTCAAAGCATAGTCAGGAAGACGAGTCAGTCTTCATGTAGTTAGGTCGGCATTGTGCCTTTTGTATATAATTCCAATGCAATTTCTGTGTATCATCGTCAATAAGAAGGTCCAAGGGATACAGTAAACCTGAAGTGAAGCATCGGAATCTATAACTAGTGTATCAGGAGTGGTTCAAAACATTCACAGTAGGAAGTGTCAGTCTAAATGTACTTAAGTCGGCATTGTGCCTTTTGTATTTAATTCCGATGCTATTTATGTGTTTCATCGTCAATAAGAAGTTCAGAGGGATACAGTAAACCGGATGAGAAGCATCGGAATCTCTAACTAGTGCCATAGGAATGGTTCAAAACATAGTCAGTAGTAAGAGTCAGTCTTCTTGTACTTAAATCGGCATTGTGCTTTTTGTATTTAATTCCGATGCAATTTCTGTGTTTCATCGTCAATAAGAAGGACAGAGGGATACAGTAGAAATGAATTGAAGCATCGGAATCTATAACTAGTGTCACAGGAATGGTTCAAATCATAGACAGTAAGAAGAGTCAGTCTTCTTGTACTTAAGTCGGCATTGTGCCTTTTGTATTTAATTCCGATGCAACTTCTGTGTTTCGTCGTCTATAACAAGGTCAGAGGGATACAGTAAACCTGAATTGAAGCATCGGAATCTATAACTAGTGTCACAGGAATGGTTCAAAACATAGTCAGTAAGAAGAGTAAGTCTTTTAGTACTTAAGTCGGCATTATGCCTTTTGTATTTAATTCCGATGCAATTTCTGTGTTTCATCGTCAATAAGAAGGTCCAAGGGATACATTAAACCTGGAGTGAAGCATCGGAATCTATAACTAGTGTCACAGGGACGATTCAAAGCATAGACAGTAAGATGAGTCAGTATTCTTGTACTTAATTCGGCATTGTGCTTTTTGTATTTAATTCCGATGCAATTTCTGTGTTTCATCGTCACTACGAAGGTCAGAGGGATACAGTAATCCTGAAGTGAAGCATCGGAATCTATAACTAGTGTCACAGGAGTGGTTCAAAGCACAGACAGTAGGAAGAGTCAGTCTTCTAGTACTTAAGTCTGCAATGTGCCTTTTCTATTTAATTCCGATGCAATTTCTGTGTTTCATTGTCAATAAGACGGTCCAAAAGATACAGTAAACCTGAAGTGAAGCATTGGAATCTATAACTAGAGTCACAGGAATGGTTCAAAACATAGACAGTAAGAAGAGTGAGTCTTCTTGTACTTAATTCGGCATTGTGTCTTTTGTATTTAATTCCGATGCAGTTCTGTGTTTCATCGTTTATAAGGCCAGAGGGATACAGTAAACCTGAAGTGAAGCATCGGAATCTATAACTAGTGTCACAGGAATGGATCAAATCTTAGTCAGTAAGAAGAGTCAGTCATCTTGTACTTATATCGGCATTGTGCCTTTTGTATTTAATTCCGATGCAATTTCTGTGTTTCGTCGTCAATAAGACGGTCTAAGAGATACAGTAATCCTGAAGTTAAGCATCGGAATCTATGACTAGTGTCACAGGAATGGTTCAAAACATAGTCAGTAAGAAGAGTCAGTCTTCTTGTACTTAAGTCGGTATTATGCCTTTTGTAGTTAATTCCGATGCAATTTCTGTGTTTCATCGTCAATAAGAAGGTCAGAGGAATACAGTAAACCTGAAGTAAAGCATCGGAATCTATAACTAGTGTCACAGGAATGGTTCAAAACATAGTCAGTAAGAACAGTCAGTCTTCTTGTACTTAAGTTGGCATTGGGCCTTTTATATTTAATACCGATGCAATTTCTGTGTTTCATCGTCTATAAGATGGTCCAAGGGATATATTAAACCTGGAGTGAAACATCGGAATCTATAACTAGTGTCACAGGGACGGTTCAAAGCATTGACAGTAAGATGAGTCAGTATTCTTGTACTTAAGTCAGCATTGTGCTTTTTGTATTTAATTCCGACGCAATTTCTGTGTTTCATCGTCAACAAGAAGGTCCAAGGGATACAGTAAACCTGAAGTGAAGCATCGGAATCTATAACTAGTGTCACTGGAGTGGTTCAAAACATAGACAGTAGTAAGAGTCAGTCTTCTAGTACTTAAGTCGGCATTGTGCCTTTTCTATTTAAATCCGATGCAATTTCTGTGTTTCATCGTCAATAAGAAGGTCAGAGGGATACAGTAGAAATGAATTGAAGCATCGGAATCTATAACTAGTGTCACAGGAATGGTTCAAATCATAGACAGTAAGAAGAGTCAGTCTTCTTGTACTTAAGTCGGCATTGTGCCTTTTGTATTTAATTCCGATGCAACTTCTGTGTTTCGTCGTCTATAACAAGGTCAGAGGGATACAGTAAACCTGAATTGAAGCATCGGAATCTATAACTAGTGTCACAGGAATGGTTCAAAACATAGTCAGTAAGAAGAGTAAGTCTTTTAGTACTTAAGTCGGCATTATGCCTTTTGTATTTAATTCCGATGCAATTTCTGTGTTTCATCGTCAATAAGAAGGTCCAAGGGATACATTAAACCTGGAGTGAAGCATCGGTATCTATAACTAGTGTCACAGGGACGATTCAAAGCATAGACAGTAAGATGAGTCAGTATTCTTGTACTTAATTCGGCATTGTGCTTTTTGTATTTAATTCCGATGCAATTTCTGTGTTTCATCGTCACTACGAAGGTCAGAGGGATACAGTAATCCTGAAGTGAAGCATCGGAATCTATAACTAGTGTCACAGGAGTGGTTCAAAGCACAGACAGTAGGAAGAGTCAGTCTTCTAGTACTTAAGTCTGCAATGTGCCTTTTCTATTTAATTCCGATGCAATTTCTGTGTTTCATTGTCAATAAGACGGTCCAAAAGATACAGTAAACCTGAAGTGAAGCATTGGAATCTATAACTAGAGTCACAGGAATGGTTCAAAACATAGACAGTAAGAAGAGTGAGTCTTCTTGTACTTAATTCGGCATTGTGTCTTTTGTATTTAATTCCGATGCAGTTCTGTGTTTCATCGTTTATAAGGCCAGAGGGATACAGTAAACCTGAAGTGAAGCATCGGAATCTATAACTAGTGTCACAGGAATGGATCAAATCTTAGTCAGTAAGAAGAGTCAGTCATCTTGTACTTATATCGGCATTGTGCCTATGGTATTTAATTCCGATGCAATTTCTGTGTTTCGTCGTCAATAAGACGGTCCAAGGGATACAGTAATCCTAAAGTTAAGCATCGGAATCTATGACTAGTGTCACAGGAATGGTTCAAAACCTAGTCAGTAAGAAGAGTCAGTCTTCTTGTACTTAAGTCGGTATTATGCCTTTTGTAGTTAATTCCGATGCAATTTCTGTGTTTCATCGTCAATAAGAAGGTCAGAGGAATACAGTAAACCTGAAGTAAAGCATCGGAATCTATAACTAGTGTCACAGGAATGGTTCAAAACATAGTCAGTAAGAACAGTCAGTCTTCTTGTACTTAAGTTGGCATTGGGCCTTTTATATTTAATACCGATGCAATTTCTGTGTTTCATCGTCTATAAGATGGTCCAAGGGATATATTAAACCTGGAGTGAAACATCGGAATCTATAACTAGTGTCACAGGGACGGTTCAAAGCATTGACAGTAAGATGAGTCAGTATTCTTGTACTTAAGTCAGCATTGTGCTTTTTGTATTTAATTCCGACGCAATTTCTGTGTTTCATCGTCAACAAGAAGGTCCAAGGGATACAGTAAACCTGAAGTGAAGCATCGGAATCTATAACTAGTGTCACTGGAGTGGTTCAAAACATAGACAGTAGTAAGAGTCAGTCTTCTAGTACTTAAGTCGGCATTGTGCCTTTTCTATTTAAATCCGATGCAATTTCTGTGTTTCATCGTCAATAAGAAGGTCAGAGGGATACAGTAAATCTGAAGTGAACCATCGGAATCTATAACTAGAGTCGCAGGAATGGTTCAAAACATAGGCAGTAAGAAGAGTCTGTCTTCTCGTACTTAAGTCGGCATTGTGCCTTTTGTGTTTAATTCCGATGCAACTTCTGTGTTTCATCGTCAATAAGAAGGTCAGAGGGATACAGTAAACCTGAAGTGAAGCATCGGAATCTGTAATTAGTGTCACAGGAATGGTTCAAAACATAGTCAGTAACAAGAGTAAGTCTTTTTGTATTTAAGTCGGCTTTGTGCCTTTTGTATTTTATTCCGATGCAATTTCTGTGTTTCATTGTCAATAAGAAGGTCCAAGGGATACATTAAACCTGGAGTGA
Source organism: Schistocerca piceifrons (assembly GCF_021461385.2). Taxonomy (NCBI): domain Eukaryota; kingdom Metazoa; phylum Arthropoda; class Insecta; order Orthoptera; family Acrididae; genus Schistocerca; species Schistocerca piceifrons. Next base: position 1,280,428 of record NW_025727724.1, on the reverse strand, counting down.
AGCATCGGAATCTATAATTAGTGTCACAGGATTGGTTCAAAGCATAGTCAGTAAGAAGAGACAGTCTTCTTGTACTTAAGTCATCACTGTGCATTTTCTATTTAATTCTGATCCTATTTCTGTGTTTCATCGTCAATAAGAAGGTTCAAGGGATACAGTAAACCTGAAGTGAAGCATCGGAATCTGTAACTAGTGTCACAGGAGTGTTTCAAAACCAGACAGTAGGAAGAGTCAGTCTTCCAGTACTTAAGTCTGCATTGTGCCTTTTCTATTTAATTCCGATGCAATTTCTGTGTTTCATCGTCAATAAGACGGTCCAAGGGATACAGTAAACCTGAAGTGAAGCATCGGAATCTATAACTAGAGTCACAGGAATGGTTCAAAACATAGACAGTAAGAAGAGTCAGTCTTCTTGTACTTTAGTCGTCATTGTGCCTTTTGTATTTATTCCGTTGCAATTTCTGTGTTTCATCGTCAATAAGAAGGTCAGAGGGATACAGTAAACCTGAAGTGAAGCATCGGAATCTGTAATTAGTGTCACAGGAACGGTTCAAAACATAGTCAGTAACAAGAGTAAGTCTTTTTGTATTTAAGTCGGCTTTGTGCCTTTTGTATTTTATTCCGATGCAATTTCTGTGTTTCATTGTCAATAAGAAGGTCCAAGGGATACATTAAACCTGGAGTGAAGCATCGGAATCTATAATTAGTGTCACAGGATTGGTTCAAAGCATAGTCAGTAAGAAGAGACAGTCTTCTTGTACTTAAGTCATCACTGTGCATTTTCTATTTAATTCTGATCCTATTTCTGTGTTTCATCGTCAATAAGAAGGTCCAAGGGATACAGTAAACCTGAAGTGAAGCATCGGAATCTGTAACTAGTGTCACAGGAGTGGTTCAAAACACAGACAGTAGGAAGAGTCAGTCTTCTAGTACTTAAGTCTGCATTGTGCCTTTTCTATTTAATTCCGATGCAATTTCTGTGTTTCATCGTCAATAAGACGGTCCAAGGGATACAGTAAACCTGAAGTGAAGCATCGGAATCTATAACTAGAGTCACAGGAATGGTTCAAAACATAGACAGTAAGAAGAGTCAGTCTTCTTGTACTTTAGTCGGCATTGTGCCTTTTGTATTTATTCCGTTGCAATTTCTGTGCTTCATCGTCAATAAGAAGGTCCAAGGGATGCAGTAAACCTGGAGTGAAGCATCGGAGTATATAACTAGTGTCACAGGAATGGTTCAAAACATAGACAGAAAGAAGAGTCAGTCTTCTTGTACTTAATTCGGCATTGTGCCTTTTGTATTTAATTCCGATGCAATTCTGTGTTTCATCGTCTATAAGGCCAGAGGGATACAGTAAACCTGAAGTGAAGCATCGGAATCTATAACTAGTGTCACAGGAATGGTTCAAAACTTAGTCAGTAAGAAGAGTCAGTCACCTTTTACTTATGTCGGCATTGTGCCTTTTGTATTTAATTCCGATGCAATTTCTGTGTTTCGTCGTCAATAAGACGGTCCAAGGGATACAGAAATCCTGAAGTTAAGCATCGGAATCTATGACTAGTGTCACAGGAATGGTTCAAAGCATAGTCAGTAAGAAGAGTCAGTCTACTTGTACTTAAGTCGTTATTATGCCTTTTGTAGTTAATTCCGATGCAATTTCTGTGTTTCATCGTCAATAAGAAGGTCAGAGGGATACAGTAAACCTGAAGTGAAGCATCGGAATCTATAACTAGTGTCACAGGAATGGTTCAAAGCATAGTCAGTAAGAAGAGTCAGTCTTCTTGTAGTTAAGTCGGCATTGTGCCTTTTGTATTTAATTCCGATGCAATTTCTGTGTATCATCGTCACTAAGCAGGTCAGAGGGATACAGTAATCCTGAAGTTAAGCATCGGAATCTATAACTAGTGTCACAGGAATGGTTCAAAGCATAGTCAGTAAGAAGAGTCAGTCTTCTTGTAGTTAAGTCGGCATTGTGCCTTTTGTATTTAATTCCGATGCAATTTCTGTGATTCACCGTCAATAAGAAGGTCCAAGGGATACACTAAATCTGAAGTGAACCATCGGAATCTATAACTAGAGTCACAGGAATGGTTCGAAACATAGGCAGTAAGAAGAGTCAGTCTTCATGTACTTAAGTCGGCATTGTGCCTTTTGTATTTAATTCCGATGCAATTTCTGTGTCTCATCGTCAATACGAGGGTCCAAGGGATACAGTAAACCTGGAGTGAAGCATCGGGGTCTATAACTAGTGTCACAGGAATGGTTCAAAACATAGACAGTAGGAAAAGTCTGTCCACATGTACTTAAGTCGGCATTGTGACTTTTGTGTTTAATTCCGATGCAATTTCTGCGTTTCATCGTCAATAAGAAGGTCAGAAGGACACAGTAAACCTGAAGTGAAGCATCGGAATGTATAACTAGTGTCACAGGATTGGTTCAAAACATAGTCAGTATGAAGAGTCAGTCTTCTTGTACTTAAGTCATCACTGTGCATTTTCTATTTAATTCTGATGCAATTTCTGTGTTTCATCGTCAATAATAAAGTCCAAGGGATACAGTAAACCTGGAGTGAAGCATCGGAATCTATAACTAGTGTCACAGGAATGGTTCAAAACATTGACAGTAAGAAGAGTCAGACTTCTTTTACTTAAGTCGGCATTGTGCCGTTTGTAACTAATTCCGATGCAATTTCTGTGTTTCATCGTCAATAAGAAGGTCCAAGGAATACAGTAAACCGGGAGTGAAGCATCGGAGTCTATAACTAGTGTCACAGGAACGGTTCATAACATAGGCAGTAAGAAGACTCAGTCTTCTTGTACTTAATTCGGCATTGTGCCTTCTGTATTTAATTCCGATGCAATTTCTGTGTTTCATCGTCAATAAGAAGGTCAGAGGGATACAGTAAACCTGAAGTGAAGCATCGAAATCTATAACTAGTGTCACAGGAATGGTTCAAAATATAGACAGTTGGAAGAGTCAGTCTTCTTGTACTTAAGTCGGCATTGTGCCTTTTGTATTAAATTCCGACGCAATTTCTGTGTTTCATCGTCAATAAGAAGGTCCAAGGGATACAGTAAACCTGAAATGAACCATCGGAATCTATAACTAGTGTCACAGGAATGGTTCAAGGCATAGACAGTAGGAAAAGTCAGTCAACATAACTTAAGTGGGCATTGTGACTTTTGTATTTAATTCCGAAGCAATTTCTGTGTTTCATCGTCAATAGGAAGGTCCGAGGGATACATTAAACTTGAAGTGAAGCATCGGAATCTATAACTAGTGTCACAGGAATGGTTCGAAACATAGTCAGTAAGAAGAGTCAGTCTTCTTGTACTTAAGTCGGCATTGTGCCTTTTGTATTTAATTCCGATGCAATTTCTGTGTTTCACCGTCAATAAGAAGGTCCAAGGGATACAGTAAACCTGAAATGAACCATCGGAATCTATAACTAGTGTCACAGGAATGGTTCAAAACATAGACAGTAAGAAGAGTCAGTCTTCTTGTACTTTAGTCGGCATTGTGCCTTTTGTATTTATTCTGTTGCAATTTCTGTGTTTCATCGTCAATAAGAAGGTCAGAGGGATACAGTAAACCTGAAGTGAAGCATCGGAATCTGTAATTAGTGTCACAGGAATGGTTCAAAACATAGTCAGTAACAAGAGTAAGTCTTTTTGTATTTAAGTCGGCTTTGTGCCTTTTGTATTTTATTCCGATGCAATTTCTGTGTTTCATTGTCAATAAGAAGGTCCAAGGGATACATTAAACCTGGAGTGAAGCATTGGAATCTATAATTAGTGTCACAGGATTGGTTCAAAGCATAGTCAGTAAGAAGAGACAGTCTTCTTGTACTTAAGTCATCACTGTGCATTTTCTATTTAATTCTGATCCTATTTCTGTGTTTCATCGTCAATAAGAAGGTTCAAGGGATACAGTAAACCTGAAGTGAAGCATCGGAATCTGTAACTAGTGTCACAGGAGTGTTTCAAAACCAGACAGTAGGAAGAGTCAGTCCTCCAGTACTTAAGTCTGCATTGTGCCTTTTCTATTTAATTCCGATGCAATTTCTGTGTTTCATCGTCAATAAGACGGTCCAAGGGATACAGTAAACCTGAAGTGAAGCATCGGAACCTATAACTAGAGTCACAGGAATGGTTCAAAACATAGACAGTAAGAAGAGTCAGTCTTCTTGTACTTTAGTCGGCATTGTGCCTTTTGTATTTATTCCGTTGCAATTTCTGTGTTTCATCGTCAATAAGAAGGTCAGAGGGATACAGTAAACCTGAAGTGAAGCATCGGAATCTGTAATTAGTGTCACAGGAACGGTTCAAAACATAGTCAGTAACAAGAGTAAGTCTTTTTGTATTTAAGTCGGCTTTGTGCCTTTTGTATATTAATCCGATGCAATTTCTGTGTTTCATTGTCAATAAGAAGGTCCAAGGGATACATTAAACCTGGAGTGAAGCATCGGAATCTATAATTAGTGTCACAGGATTGGTTCAAAGCATAGTCAGTAAGAAGAGGCAGTCTTCTTGTACTTAAGTCATCACTGTGCATTTTCTATTTAATTCTGATCCTATTTCTGTGTTTCATCGTCAATAAGAAGGTCCAAGGGATACAGTAAACCTGAAGTGAAGCATCGGAATCTGTAACTAGTGTCACAGGAGTGGTTCAAAACACAGACAGTAGGAAGAGTCAGTCTTCTAGTACTTAAGTCTGCATTGTGCCTTTTCTATTTAATTCCGATGCAATTTCTGTGTTTCATCGTCAATAAGACGGTCCAAGGGATACAGTAAACCTGAAGTGAAGCATCGGAATCTATAACTAGAGTCACAGGAATGGTTCAAAACATAGACAGTAAGAAGAGTCAGTCTTCTTGTACTTTAGTCGGCATTGTGCCTTTTGTATTTATTCCGTTGCAATTTCTGTGTTTCATCGTCAATAAGAAGGTCCAAGGGATGCAGTAAACCTGGAGTGAAGCATCGGAGTATATAACTAGTGTCACAGGAATGGTTCAAAACATAGACAGAAAGAAGAGTCAGTCTTCTTGTACTTAATTCGGCATTGTGCCTTTTGTATTTAATTCCGATGCAATTCTATGTTTCATCGTCTATAAGGCCAGAGGGATACAGTAAACCTGAAGTGAAGCATCGGAATCTATAACTAGTGTCACAGGAATGGTTCAAAACTTAGTCAGTAAGAAGAGTCAGTCACCTTTTACTTATGTCGGCATTGTGCCTTTTGTATTTAATTCCGATGCAATTTCTGTGTTTCGTCGTCAATAAGACGGTCCAAGGGATACAGTAATCCTGAAGTTAAGCATCGGAATCTATGACTAGTGTCACAGGAATGGTTCAAAGCATAGTCAGTAAGAAGAGTCAGTCTACTTGTACTTAAGTCGTTATTATGCCTTTTGTAGTTAATTCCGATGCAATTTCTGTGTTTCATCGTCCATAAGAAGGTCAGAGGGATACAGTAAACCTGAAGTGAAGCATCGGAATCTATAACTAGTGTCACAGGAATGGTTCAAAGCATAGTCAGTAAGAAGAGTCAGTCTTCTTGTAGTTAAGTCGGCATTGTGCCTTTTGTATTTAATTCCGATGCAATTTCTGTGTATCATCGTCACTAAGCAGGTCAGAGGGATACAGTAATCCTGAAGTTAAGCATCGGAATCTATAACTAGTGTCACAGGAATGGTTCAAAGCATAGTCAGTAAGAAGAGTCAGTCTTCTTGTAGTTAAGTCGGCATTGTGCCTTTTGTATTTAATTCCGATGCAATTTCTGTGATTCACCGTCAATAAGAAGGTCCAAGGGATACAGTAAATCTGAAGTGAACCATCGGAATCTATAACTAGAGTCACAGGAATGGTTCGAAACATAGGCAGTAAGAAGAGTCAGTCTTCATGTACTTAAGTCGGCATTGTGCCTTTTGTATTTAATTCCGATGCAATTTCTGTGTCTCATCGTCAATACGAAGGTCCAAGGGATACAGTAAACCTGGAGTGAAGCATCGGGGTCTATAACTAGTGTCACAGGAATGGTTCAAAACATAGACAGTAGGAAAAGTCTGTCCACATGTACTTAAGTCGGCATTGTGACTTTTGTGTTTAATTCCGATGCAATTTCTGTGTTTCATCGTCAATAAGAAGGTCAGAAGGCCACAGTAAACCTGAAGTGAAGCATCGGAATGTATAACTAGTGTCACAGGATTGGTTCAAAACCTAGTCAGTATGAAGAGTCAGTCTTCTTGTACTTAAGTCATCACTGTGCATTTTCTATTTAATTCTGATGCAATTTCTGTGTTTCATCGTCAATAATAAAGTCCAAGGGATACAGTAAACCTGGAGTGAAGCATCGGAATCTATAACTAGTGTCACAGGAATGGTTCAAAACATTGACAGTAAGAAGAGTCTGACTTCTTTTACTTAAGTCGGCATTGTGCCTTTTGTAACTAATTCCGATGCAATTTCTGTGTTTCATCGACAATAAGAAGGTCCAAGGAATACAGTAAACCGGGAGTGAAGCATCGGAGTCTATAACTAGTGTCACAGGAACGGTTCAAAACATAGGCAGTAAGAAGACTCAGTCTTCTTGTACTTAATTCGGCATTGTGCCTTCTGTATTTAATTCCGATGCAATATCTGTGTTTCATCGTCAATAAGAAGGTCAGAGGGATACAGTAAACCTGAAGTGAAGCATCGAAATCTATAACTAGTGTCACAGGAATGGTTCAAAATATAGACAGTTGGAAGAGTCAGTCTTCTTGTACTTAAGTCGGCATTGTGCCTTTTGTATTAAATTCCGATGCAATTTCTGTGTTTCATCGTCAATAAGAAGGTCCAAGGGATACAGTAAACCTGAAATGAACCATCGGAATCTATAACTAGTGTCACAGGAATAGTTCAAGGCATAGACAGTAGGAAAAGTCAGTCAACATGTACTTAAGTGGGCATTGTGACTTTTGTATTTAATTCCGAAGCAATTTCTGTGTTTCATCGTCAATAGGAAGGTCCGAGGGATACATTAAACCTGAAGTGAAGCATCGGAATCTATAACTAGTGTCACAGGAATGGTTCAAAACATAGTCAGTAAGAAGAGTCAGTCTTCTTGTACTTAAGTCGGCATTGTGCCTTTTGTATTTAATTCCGATGCAATTTCTGTGTTTCACCGTCAATAAGAAGGTCCAAGGGATACAGTAAACCTGAAATGAACCATCGGAATCTATAACTAGTGTCACAGGAATGGTTCAAAACATAGTCAGTAAGAAGAGTCAGTCTTCTTGTACTTATGTCGGCATTGTGCCTTTTGTATTTAATTCCGATGCAATTTCTGTGTTTCATCGTCAATACGAAGGTCCAAGGGATACAATAAACCTGGAGTGAAGCACCGGAGTCTATAACTAGTGTCACAGGAATGGTTCAAAGCATAGACAGAAAGAAGAGTCAGTGTTCTTGTACTTAATTCGGCATTGTGCTCTTTGTATTTAATTCCGATGCAATTCTGTGTTTCATCGACAATAAGAAGGTCAGAGGGATACAGTAAACCTGAAGTGAAGCATCGGAATCTATAACTAGAGTCACAGGAATGGTTCAAAACATAGGCAGTAAGAAGAGTCAGTCTTCATGTACTTCAGTCGGCATTGTGCATTTTGTATTTAATTCCGATGCAATTTCTGTGTTTCATCGTATACGAAGGTCAGAAGGATACAGTAAACCTGAAGTGAAGCATCGGAATGTATAACTAGTGTCACAGGATTGGTTCAAAACATAGTCAGTATGAAGAGTCAGTCTTCTTGTACTTAAGTCATCACTGTGCATTTTCTATTTAATTCTGATGCAATTTCTGTGTTTCATCGTCAATAATAAGGTCCAAGGGATACAATAAACCTGGAGTGAAGCATCGGAATCTATAACTAGTGTCACAGGAATGGTTGAAAACATTGACAGTAAGAAGAGTCAGACTTCTTTTACTTAAGTCGGCATTGTGCCTTTTGTAATTAATTCCGATGCAATTTCTGTGTTTCATCGTCAATAAGAAGGTCCAAGGAATACAGTAAACCGGGAGTGAAGCATCGGAGTCTATAACTAGTGTCACAGGAACGGTTCAAATCATAGGCAGTAAGAAGACTCAGTCTTCTTGTACTTAATTCGGCATTGTGCCTTCTGTGTTTAATTCCGATGCAATTTCTGTGTTTCATCGTCAATAAGAAGGTCAGAAGGACACAGTAAACCTGAAGTGAAGCATCGGAATGTATAACTAGTGTCACAGGATTGGTTCAAAACATAGTCAGTATGAAGAGTCAGTCTTCTTGTACTTAAGTCATCACTGTGCATTTTCTATTTAATTCTGATGCAATTTCTGTGTTTCATCGTCAATAATAAAGTCCAAGGGATACAGTAAACCTGGAGTGAAGCATCGGAATCTATAACTAGTGTCACAGGAATGGTTCAAAACATTGACAGTAAGAAGAGTCAGACTTCTTTTACTTAAGTCGGCATTGTGCCTTTTGTAACTAATTCCGATGCAATTTCTGTGTTTCATCGTCAATAAGAAGGTCCAAGGAATACAGTAAACCGGGAGTGAAGCATCGGAGTCTATAACTAGTGTCACAGGAACGGTTCAAAACATAGGCAGTAAGAAGACTCAGTCTTCTTGTACTTAATTCGGCATTGTGCCTTCTGTATTTAATTCCGATGCAATTTCTGTGTTTCATCGTCAATAAGAAGGTCAGAGGGATACAGTAAACCTGAAGTGAAGCATCGAAATCTATAACTAGTGTCACAGGAATGGTTCAAAATATAGACAGTTGGAAGAGTCAGTCTTCTTGTACTTAAGTCGGCATTGTGCCTTTTGTATTAAATTCCGATGCAATTTCTGTGTTTCATCGTCAATAAGAAGGTCCAAGGGATACAGTAAACCTGAAATGAACCATCGGAATCTATAACTAGTGTCACAGGAATGGTTCAAGGCATAGACAGTAGGAAAAGTCAGTCAACATGTACTTAAGTGGGCATTGTGACTTTTGTATTTAATTCCGAAGCAATTTCTGTGTTTCTTCGTCAATAGGAAGGTCCGAGGGATACATTAAACCTGAAGTGAAGCATCGGAATCTATAACTAGTGTCACAGGAATGGTTCAAAACATAGTCAGTAAGAAGAGTCAGTCTTCTTGTACTTAAGTCGGCATTGTGCCTTTTGTATTTAATTCCGATGCAATTTCTGTGTTTCACCGTCAATAAGAAGGTCCAAGGGATACAGTAAACCTGAAATGAACCATCGGAATCTATAACTAGTGTCACAGGAATGGTTCAAAACATAGTCAGTAAGAAGAGTCAGTCTTCTTGTACTTATGTCGGCATTGTGCCTTTTGTATTTAATTCCGATGCAATTTCTGTGTTTCATCGTCAATACGAAGGTCCAAGGGATACAATAAACCTGGAGTGAAGCATCGGAGTCTATAACTAGTGTCACAGGAATGGTTCAAAGCATAGACAGAAAGAAGAGTCAGTGTTCTTGTACTTAATTCGGCATTGTGCTCTTTGTATTTAATTCCGATGCAATTCTGTGTTTCATCGTCAATAAGAAGGTCAGAGGGATACAGTAAACCTGAAGTGAAGCATCGGAATCTATAACTAGAGTCACAGGAATGGTTCAAAACATAGGCAGTAAGAAGAGTCAGTCTTCATGTACTTCAGTCGGCATTGTGCATTTTGTATTTAATTCCGATGCAATTTCTGTGTTTCATCGTATACGAAGGTCAGAAGGATACAGTAAACCTGAAGTGAAGCATCGGAATGTATAACTAGTGTCACAGGATTGGTTCAAATCATAGTCAGTATGAAGAGTCAGTCTTCTTGTACTTAAGTCATCACTGTGCATTTTCTATTTAATTCTGATGCAATTTCTGTGTTTCATCGTCAATAATAAGGTCCAAGGGATACAATAAACCTGGAGTGAAGCATCGGAATCTATAACTAGTGTCACAGGAATGGTTGAAAACATTGACAGTAAGAAGAGTCAGACTTCTTTTACTTAAGTCGGCATTGTGCCTTTTGTAATTAATTCCGATGCAATTTCTGTGTTTCATCGTCAATAAGAAGGTCCAAGGAATACAGTAAACCGGGAGTGAAGCATCGGAGTCTATAACTAGTGTCACAGGAACGGTTCAAATCATAGGCAGTAAGAAGACTCAGTCTTCTTGTACTTAATTCGGCATTGTGCCTTCTGTGTTTAATTCCGATGCAATTTCTGTGTTTCATCGTCAATAAGAAGGTCAGAGGGATACAGTAAACCTGAAGTGAAGCATCGAAATCTATAACTAGTGTCACAGGAATGGTTCAAAATATAGACAGTTGGAAGAGTCAGTCTTCTTGTACTTAAGTCGGCATTATGCCTTTTGCATTAAATTCCGATGCAATTTCTGTGTTTCATCGTCAATAAGAAGGTCCAAGGGATACAGTAAACCTGAAATGAACCATCGGAATCTATAACTAGTGTCACAGAAATGGTTCAAGACATAGACAGTAGGAAAAGTCAGTCAACATGTGCTTAAGTCGGCATTGTGACTTTTGTATTTAATTCCGAAGCAATTTCTGTGTTTCATCGTCAATAGGAAGGTCCGAGGGATACAGTAAACCTGAAGTGAAGCATCGGAATCTACAACTAGTGTCACAGGAATGGTTCAAAACATAGTCAGTAAGAAGAGTCAGTCTTCTTGTACTTAAGTCGGCATTGTGCATTTTGTATTTAATTCCGATGCAATTTCTGTGTTTCACCGTCAATAAGAAGGTCCAAGGGATACAGTAAACCTGAAATGAACCATCGGGGTCTATAACTAGTGTCACAGGAGTGGTTCAAGACATAGACAGTTGGAAAAGTTAGTCTACATGTACTTAAGTCGGCATTGTGACATTTGTAGTTAATTCCGAAGCAATTTCTGTGTTTCATCGTCAATAAGAAGGTCAGAGGGATACAGTAAACGTGAAGTGAAGCATCGGAATCTATAACTAGTGTCACAGGAATGGTTTAAAACATAGTCAGTAAGAAGAGTCAGTCTTCTTGTACTTATGTCGGCATTGTGCCTTTTGTATTTAATTCCGATGCAATATCTGTGTATCATCGTCAATACGAAGGTCCAAGGGATACACTAAACCTGGAGTGAAGCATCGGAGTCTATAACTAGTGTCACAGGAATGGTTCAAAACATAGACAGAAAGAAGAGTCAGCCTTCTTGTACTTAATTCGGCATTGTGCCTTTTGTATTTAATTCCGATGCAATTCTGTGTTTCATCGTCTATAAGGCCAGAGGGATACAGTAAACCTGAAGTGAAGCATCGGAATCTATAACTAGTGTCACAGGAATGGTTCAAAACTTAGTCAGTAAGAAGAGTCAGTCATCATTTACTTATGTCGGCATTGTGCGTTTTGTATTTAATTCCGATGCAATTTCTGCGTTTCGTCGTCAATAAGACGGTCCAAGGGATACAGTAATCCTGAAGTTAAGCATCCTAAGCTATGACTAGTGTCACAGGAATGGTTCAAAACATAGTCAGTAAGAACAGTCAGTCTTCTTGTTTTTAAGTCGGCATTGGGCATTTTATATTTAATTCCAATGCAATTTCTGTGTTTCATCGTCTATAAGATCGTCCAAGGGATACATTAAACATGGAGTGAAACATCGGAATCTATAACTAGTGACACAGGGACGGTTCAAAGCATTGACATTACGATGAGTCAGTATTCTTGTACTTAAGTCGGCATTGTGCTTTTAGTATTTAATTCCGATGCAATTTCTGTGTATCATCGTCACTAAGCAGGTCAGAGGGATACAGTAATCCTGAAGTTAAGCATCGGAATCTATAACTAGTGTCACAGGAATGGTTTCAAGCATAGTCAGTAAGAAGAGTCAGTCTTCTTGTAGTTAAGTCGGCATTGTGCCTTTTGTATTTAATTCCGATGCAATTTCTGTGTTTCATCGTCAATAAGAAGGTCCAAGGGATACAGTAAATCTGAAGTGAACCATCGGAATCTATAACTAGAGTCACAGGAATGGTTCAAAACATAGGCAGTAAGAAGAGTCAGTCTTCATGTACTTAAGTCGGCATTGTGCCTTTTGTATTTAATTCCGATGCAATTTCTGTGTTTCATCGTCAATACGAAGGTCCAATGGATACAGTAAACCTGGAGTGAAGCATCGGAGTCTATAACTAGTGTCACAGGAATGGTTCAAAGCATAGACAGTAGTAAGAGTCAGTCTTCTAGTACTTAAGTCGGCATTGTGCCTTTTCTATTTAATTCCGATGCAATTACTGTGTTTCATCGTCGATAAGAAGGTCAGAGAGATACAGTAAATCTGAAGTGAACTATCGGAATCTATAACTAGAGTCACAGGAATGGTTCAAAACATAGGCAGTAAGAAGAGACAGTCTTCATGTACTTAAGTCGGCATTGTGCCTTTTGTATTTAATTCCGATGCAATTTCTGTGTTTCATCGTCAATACGAAGGTCCAAGGGATACAATAAACCTGGAGTGAAGCATCGGAGTCTATAACTAGTGTCACAGGAATGGTTCAAAGCATAGACAGAAAGAAGAGTCAGTGTTCTTGTACTTAATTCGGCATTGTGCCCTTTGTATTTAATTCCGATGCAATTCTGTGTTTCATCGTCAATAAGAAGGTCAGAGGGATACAGTAAACCTGAAGTGAACTATCGGAATCTATAACTAGAGTCACAGGAGTGGTTCCAAACATAGGCAGTAAGAAGAATCAGTCTTCATGTACTTAATTCGGCATTGTGCCCTTTGTATTTAATTCCGATGCAATTCTGTGTTTCATCGTCAATAAGGAGGTCAGAGGGATACAGTAAACCTGAAGTGAAGCATCGAAATCTATAACTAGTGTCACAGGAATGGTTCAAAACATTGACAGTAAGAAGAGTCAGACTTCTTTTACTTAAGTCGGCATTGTGCCTTTTGTAATTAATTCCGATACAATTTCTGTGTTTCATCGTCAATAAGAAGGTCCAAGGAATACAGTAAACCGGGAGTGAAGCATCGGAGTCTATAACTAGTGTCACAGGAACGGTTCAAAACATAGGCAGTAAGAAGACTCAGTCTTCTTGTACTTAATTCGGCATTGTGCCTTCTGTATTTAATTCCGATGCAATTTCTGTGTTTCATCGTCAATAAGAAGGTCAGAGGGATACAGTAAACCTGAAGTGAAGCATCGAAATCTATAACTAGTGTCACAGGAATGGTTCAAAATATAGACAGTTGGAAGAATCAGTCTTTATGTACTTAAGTCGGCATTGTGCCTTTTGTATTAAATTCCGATGCAATTTCTGTGTTTCATCGTCAATAAGAAGGTCCAAGGGATACAGTAAACCTGAAATGAACCATCGGAATCTATAACTAGTGTCACAGGAATGGTTCAAGGCATAGACAGTAGGAAAAGTCAGTCAACATGTACTTAAGTCGGCATTGTGACTTTTGTATTTAATTCCGAAGCAATTTCTGTGTTTCATCGTCAATAAGAAGGTGCGAGGGATACAGTAAACCTGAAGTGAAGCATCGGAATCTATAACTAATGTCACAGGAATGGTTCAAAACATAGTCAGTAAGAAGAGTCAGTCTTCTTGTACTTAAGTCGGCATTGTGCCTTTTGTATTTAATTCCGATGCAATTTCTGTGTTTCACCGTCAATAAGAAGGTCCAAGGGATACAGTAAACCTGAAATGAACGATCGGAATCTATAACTAGTGTCACAGAAATGGTTCAAGACATAGACAGTAGGAAAAGTCAGTCTACATGTACTTAAGTCGGCATTGTGACTTTTGTATTTAATTCCGAAGCAATTTCTGTGTTTCATCGTCAATAAGAAGGTCAGAGGGATACAGTAAACGTGAAGTGAAGCATCGGAATCTCTAACTAGTGTCACAGGAATGGTTCAAAACATAGGCAGTAAGAAGAGTCAGTCTTCATGTACTTAAGTCGGCATTGTACTTTTTGTATTTAATTCCGATGCAATTTCTGTGTTTCATCGTCACTAAGAAGGTCAGAGGGATACAGTAATCCTGAAGTTAAGCATCGGAATCTATAACTAGTGTCACATGAATGGCTCAAAGCATAGTCAATAATATGAGTAAGTCTTCTTGTAGTTAAGTCGGCATTGTGCCTTTTGTTTTTAATTCCGATGCAATTTCTGTGTATCATCGTCAATAAGAAGGTCCAAGGCATACTGTAAACCTGAAGTGAAGCATCGGAATCTATAACTAGTGTCACAGGAGTGGTTCAAAACATAGACAGTAGGAAGAGTCAGTCTTCTAGTGCTTAAGTCTGCATTGTGCCTTTTCTATTTAATTCCGATGCAATTTCTGTGTTTCATCGTCAATACGAAGGTCCAAGGGATACAGTAAACCTGGAGTGAAGCATCGGAGTCTATAACTAGTGTCACAGGAATGGTTCAAAGCATAGACAGTAGTAAGAGTCAGTCTTCTAGTACTTAAGTCGGCATTGTGCCTTTTCTATTTAATTCCGATGCAATTTCTGTGTTTCATCGTCAATAAGAAGGTCAGAGGGACACAGTAAATCTGAAGTGAACCATCGGAATCTATAACTAGAGTCACAGGAATGGTTCAAAACATAGGCAGTAAGAAGAGTCAGTCTTCATGTACTTAAGTCGGCATTGTGCCTTTTGTATTTAATTCCGATGCAATTTCTGTGTTTCATAGTCAATACGAAGGTCCAAGGGATGCAGTAAACCTGGAGTGAAGCATCGGAGTCGATAACTAGTGTCACAGGAATGGTTCAAAGCATAGACAGAAAGAAGAGTCAGTGTTCTTGTACTTAATTCGGCATTGTGCCCTTTGTATTTAATTCCGATGCAATTCTGTGTTTCATCGTCAATAAGAAGGTCAGAGGGATACAGTAAACCTGAAGTGAAGCATCGGAATCTATAACTAGAGTCACAGGAATGGTTCAAAACATAGGCAGTAAGAAGAGTCAGTCTTCATGTACTTAAGTCGGCATTGTGCATTTTGTATTTAATTCCGATGCAATTTCTGTGTTTCATCGTCAATACGAAGGTCCAAGGGATACAGTAAACCTGGAGTGAAGCATCGGGGTCTATAACTAGTGTCACAGGAATGGTTCAAAACATAGACAGTAGGAAAAGTCAGTCCACATGTACTTAAGTCGGCATTGTGACTTTTGTATTTAATTCCGATGCAATTTCTGTGTTTCATCGTCAATAAGAAGGTCAGAAGGATACAGTAAACCTGAAGTGAAGCATCGGAATGTATAACTAGTGTCACAGGATTGGTTCAAAACATAGTCAGTATGAAGAGTCAGTCTTCTTGTACCTAAGTCATCACTGTGCATTTTCTATTTAATTCTGATGCAATTTCTGTGTTTCATCGTCAATATTAAGGTCCAAGGGATACAGTAAACCTGGAGTGAAGCATCTGAATCTCTAACTAGTGTCACAGGAATGGTTCAAAACATGGTCAGTAAGAAGAGTCAGTCTTCTTGTACTTATGTCGGCATTGTGCCTTTTGTATTTAATTCCGATGCAATATCTGTGTTTCATCGTCAATACGAAGGTCCAAGGGATACAGTAAACCTGGAGTGAAGCATCGGAGTCTATAACTAGTGTCACAGGAATGGTTCAAAGCATAGACAGAAAGAAGAGTCAGTCTTCTTGTACTTAATTCGGCATTGTGCCTTTTGTATTTAATTCCGATGCAATTCTGTGTTTCATCGTCAATAAGAAGGTAAGAAGGATACAGTAAACTTCAAGTGAAGCATCGTAATGTATAACTAGTGTCACAGGATTGGTTCAAAACATAGTCAGTAAGAAGAATCAGTTTTCTTGTACTTAAGTCATCGCTGTGCATTTTCTATTTAATTCTGATGCAATTTCTGTGTTTCATCCTCAATAATAAGGTCCAAGGGATACAGTAAACCTGGAGTGAAGCATCGGAATCTATAACTAGTGTCACAGGAATGGTTCGAAACATTGACAGTAAGAAGAGTCAGACTTCTTTTACTTAATTCGGCATTGTGATTTTTGTAATTAATTCCGATGCAATTTCTGTGTTTCATCGTCAATAAGAAGGTCCAAGGGATACATTAAACCTGGAGTGAAGCATCGGAATCTATAACTAGTGTCACAGGGACGGTGCAAAGCATAGACAGTAAGATGAGACAGTATTCTTGTACTTAAGTCGGCATTGTACTTTTTGTATTTAATTCCGATGCAATTTCTGTGTTTCATCGTCACTAAGAAGGTCAGAGGGATACAGTAATCCTGAAGTTAAGCATCGGAATCTATAACTAGTGTCACATGAATGGCTCAAAGCATAGTCAGTAATAAGGGTAAGTCTTCTTGTAGTTAAGTCGGCATTGTGCCTTTTGTTTTTAATTCCGATGCAATTTCTGTGTATCATCGTCAATAAGAAGGTCCAAGGCATACAGTAAACCTGAAGTGAAGCATCGGAATCTATAACTAGTGTCACAGGAGTGGTTCAAAACATAGACAGTAGGAAGAGTCAGTCTTCTAGTGCTTAAGTCTGCATTGTGCCTTTTCTATTTAATTCCGATGCAGTTTCTGTGTTTCATCGTCAATACGAAGGTCCAAGGGATACAGTAAACCTGGAGTGAAGCATCGGAGTCTATAACCAGTGTCACAGGAATGGTTCAAAGCATAGACAGTAGTAAGAGTCAGTCTTCTAGTACTTAAGTCGGCATTGTGCCTTTTCTATTTAATTCCGATGCAATTTCTGTGTTTCATCGTCAATAAGAAGGTCAGAGGGATACAGTAAATCTGAAGTGAACCATCGGAATCTATAACTAGAGTCACAGGAATGGTTCAAAACATAGGCAGTAAGAAGAGTCAGTCTTCATGTACTTAAGTCGGCATTGTGCCTTTTGTATTTAATTCCGATGCAATTTCTGTGTTTCATCGTCAATACGAAGGTCCAAGGGATGCAGTAAACCTGGAGTGAAGCATCGGAGTCTATAACTAGTGTCACAGGAATGGTTCAACGCATAGACAGAAAGAAGAGTCAGTGTTCTTGTACTTAATTCGGCATTGTGCCCTTTGTATTTAATTCCGATGCAATTCTGTGTTTCATCGTCAATAAGAAGGTCAGAGGGATACAGTAAACCTGAAGTGAAGCATCGGAATCTATAACTAGAGTCACAGGAATGGTTCAAAACATAGGCAGTAAGAAGAGTCAGTCTTCATGTACTTAAGTCGGCATTGTGCATTTTGTATTTAATTCCGATGCAATTTCTGTGTTTCATCGCCAATACGAAGGTCCAAGGGATACAGTAAACCTGGAATGAAGCATCGGGGTCTATAACTAGTGTCACAGGAATGGTTCAAAACATAGACAGTAGGAAAAGTCAGTCCACATGTACTTAAGTCGGCATTGTGACTTTTGTATCTAAATCCGATGCAATTTCTGTGTTTCATCGTCAATAAGAAGGTCAGAAGGATACAGTAAACCTGAAGTGAAGCATCGGAATCTATAACTAGTGTCACAGGAATGGTTCAAAGCATAGTCAGTAAGAAGAGTCAGTCTTCTTGTACTTAAGTCGGCATTGTGCATTTTGTATTTAATTCCGATGCAATTTCTGTGTTTCACCGTCAATAAGAAGGTCCAAGGGATACAGTAATTATGAAATGAACCATCGGAATCTATAACTAGTGTCACAGGAATGGTTCAAGACATAGACAGTGGGAAAAGTCAGTCTACATGTACTTAAGTCGGCATTGTGACTTTTGTATTTAATTCCGAAGCAATTTCTGTGTTTCATCGTCAATACGAAGGTCAGAGGGATACAGTAAACGTGAGGTGAAGCATCGGAATCTATAACTAGTGTCACAGGAATGGTTCAAAACATAGTCAGTAAGAAGAGTCAGTCTTCTTGTACTTATGTCGGCATTGTGCCTTTTGTATTTAATTCCGATGCAATATCTGTGTTTCGTCGTCAATACGAAGGTCCAAGGGATACAGTAAACCTGGAGTGAAGCATCGGAGTCTATAACTAGTGTCACAGGAATGGTTCAAAGCCTAGCCAGAAAGAAGAGTCAGTCTTCTTGTACTTAATTCGGTATTGTGCCTTTTGTATTTAATTCCGATGCAATTCTGTGTTTCATCGTCAATAAGAAGGTCAGAGGGATACAGTAAACCTGAAGTGAAACATCGGAGTCTATACCTAGTGTCACAGGAGTGGTTCAAAGCATAGTCAGTAACAAGAGTCAGTCTTTTTGTAGTTAAGTCGGTATTGTGCCTTTTGTATTTTTTTATTCCGATTCAATTTCTGTGTTTCATCGTCAATACGAAGGCCCAAGGGATACAGTAAACCTGAAGTGAAGCATCAGAATTTATAACTAGTGTCACAGGAGTGGTTCAAAGCGTAGAGAGTAGGATGAGTCAGTCTTCAAGTACTTAAGTCGGCATTGTGCCATTTCTATTTAATTCCGAAGCAATTTCTGTGTTTCATCGTCAATGAGACGGTCAGAGGGATACAGTAAACCTGACGTGAAGCATCGGAATCTATAACTATTGTCACAGGAATGGTTCAAAACATAGTCAGTTAGAAGAGTCAGTCTTCATGTACTTAAGTCGGCATTGTGCCTTTTGTATTTAATTCCGATGCAATTTCTGTGTTTCATCGTCAATAAGAAGGTCCAAGGGATACAGTAAACCTGAAATGCACCATCAGAATCTATAACTAGTGTCATAGGAATTTTTCAAAACATAGACAGTAGGAAAAGTCAGTCTACATGTACTTAAGTCGGCATTGTGACTTTTGTATTTAATTCCGATGCAATTTCTGTGTTTCATCGTCAATAAGGAGGTCAGAGGGATACAGTAAACCTGAAGTGAAGCATCGGAATCTATAACTAGAGTCACAGGAATGGTTCAAAACATAGTCAGTAAGAAGAGTCAGTCTTCTTGTACTTAATTCGGCATTGTGCCTTTTGTATGTAATTCCGATGCAATTTCTGTGTTTCATCATCAAAAAGAAGGTCAAAGGGATACAGTAAACCTGAAGCGAAGCATCGGAATCTATAACTAGTGTCACAGGAATGGTTCAAAGCATAGTCAGTAAGAAGAGCCAGTCTTCTTGTACTTCAGTCATCATTGTGCATTTTCTATTTAATTCTGATGCAATTTCTGTGTTTCATCGTCAATAAGAAGGTCCAAGGGATACAGTAAACATGGAGTGAAGCATCGGAATCTATAACTAATGTCACAGGAATGGATCAAACATAGACAGTAAGAAGAGTCATACTTGTTTTACTTAATTCGGCATTGTGCTTTTTGTATTTAATTCCGATGCAATTTCTGTGTTTCATCGTCAATAAGAAAGTCCAAGGGATACAGTAAACCTGGAGTGAAGCATCGGAGTCAATAACTAGTGTCACCGGAATGGTTCAAATCATAGGCAGTAAGAAGAGTCGGTATTCTTATACTTAATTCGGCATTGTGCATTTTGTATTTAATTCGGATGCATACTCTGTGTTTCATCGTCAATAAGAAGGTCGAAAGGATACATTAAACCTTGAGTGAAGCATCTGAATCTATAACGAGTGTCACAGGGACGGTTCAAAGCGTAGACTGTAAGATGAGTCAGTATTCTTGTACTTAAGTCGGCATTGTGCTTCTTGTATTTAATTCCGATGCAATTTCTGTGTTTCATCGTCACTAAGAAGGCCAGAGGGTTACAGTAATCCTGAAGTTAAGCATCGGACTCTATAACTAGTGTCACATGAATGGGTCAAAGCATAGACAGTAAGAAGAGTCAGTCTTCTTGTAGTTAAGTGGCATTGGGCCTTTTGTATTTAATTTGGATGCAATTTCTGTGTTTCATCGTCAATAAGAAGGTCCAAGGGATACAATAAACCTGAAGTGAAGCATCGAAATCTGTAACTAGTGTCACAGGAATGGTTCAAAGCATAGACAGTAGGAAGAGTCAGTCTTCTACTACTTAAGTCGGCATTGTGCCTTTTCTATTTAACTCCGATGCAATTTCTGCGTTATATCGTCAATAAGACGGTCAGAGGGATACAGTAAACCTGAAGTGAAACATCGGAATCTATAACTAGTGTCACAGGAATGGTTCAAAACATAGACAGTTGGAAGAGTCAGTCTACTTGTACTTAAGTCGGCATTGTGCATTTTGTATTTAATTCCGATGCAATTTCTGTGTTTCATTGTCAATAAGAAGGTCCAATTGATACAGTAAACCTGAAATGAACCTTCCGAATCTATTACTAGTGTCACAGGAATTGTTCAAAACATACAAAGTAGGAAAAGTCGGTCTACTTGTACTAAAGACGGCATTGTGCCTTTTGTATTTAATTCCGATGCAATTTCTGTGTTTCATCGTCAATAAGAAGGTCAGAGGGATACAGTAAACCTGATGTGAAGCATCGGATCCTATAACTAGTGTCACAGGAATGGTTGAAAACATAGTCAGTAAGAAGAGTCAGTCTTCTTGTACTTAAGTCGGCATTGTGCCTTTTGTATTTAATTCCGATGCAAAATCTGTGTTTCATCGTCAATAAGAAGGTCCAAGGGATACAGTAGACCTGAATTGAAGCATCGGAATCTATAACTAGTGTCACAGGAATGGTTCAAAACATAGACAGTAAGATAAGTTAGTCTTCTTGTACTTAAGTCGGCATTGTGCCCTTTGTATTGAAATCCGATGCAATTTCTGTGTTTCAACGTCAATAAGAAGGTCAGAGGGATACAGTAAACCTGAAGTGAAGCATCGGAATCTATAACTAGAGTCACAGGAATGGTTCAAAACATAGGCAGTAAGAAGAATCAGTCTTCTTGTACTTAAGGCGGCATTGTGCCTTTTGTATTTAATTCCGATGCAATTTCTGTGTTTCATCGTCAATAAGAAGGTCCAAGGGATACAGTAAACCTGTAGTGAAGCATTGGAGTCTAGAACTAGTGTCAACGGAAAGGTTCAAACATAGATAGTAAGAAGAGTCAGTCTTCTTGTACTTAATTCGGCATTGTGCCTTTTGTATTTAATTCCGATGCAATTTCTGTGTTTCATCGTCAATAAGAAGGTCAGAGGGATACAGTAAACGTAAAGTGAAGCATCGGAATCAATAACTAGTGTCACAGGAATGATTCAAAACATAGTCAGTAAGAAGAGTCAGTCTTCTTGTACTTAAGTTGTCATTGTGCCTTTTGTATTTAATTCCGATGCAATTTCTGTGTTTCATCGTCAATAAGAACGTCCAAGGGATTCAGTAATCCTGAAGTTAAGCATCGGAATCTATGACTAGTGCCTCAGGTATGGTTCAAAATATAGTCAGTAAGAAGACTCAGTCTTCTTGTACTTAAGTCGGTATTGTGCCTTTTGTATTTAATTCCGATGCAATTTATGTATTTCATAGTCAATAAGAAGGTCCAAGGGATACAGTAAACCTGAAGTGAAGCATCGGAATCAATAACTAGTGTCACAGGAATGGTTCAAAACATAGACAGTGGGAAGAGCCAGTCTTCTTGTTCTTAAGTCGGCATTGTGCCTTTTGTATTTACATCCGATGCAATTTCTGTGTTTCATCGTCAATAAGAAGGTCCAAGGGATACAGTAAACCTGAAGTGAAGCATCGGAATCTATAACTAGTGTCACAGGATTAGTTCAAAGCATAGTCAGTAAGAAGAGTCAGACTTCTTGTACTTCAGTCATCATTGTGCATTTTCTATTTAATTCTAATGCAATTTCTGTGTTTCATCGTCAATAAGAAGGTCCAAGGGATACAGTAAGCCTGGAGTGAAGCATCGGAATCTATAACTAGTGTCACAGGAATGTTTCAAAACATAGACAGTAAGAAGAGTCATACATCTTTTACTTAGGTCGGCATTGTGCCTTTTGTATTTAATTCCGATGCAATTTCTGTGTTTCATCGTCAATAAGAAAGTCCAAGGGATACAGTAAACCTCGAGTGAAGCATCGGAGTCCATAACTAGTGTCACAGGAATGGTTCAAAACTTAGGCAGTAAGAAGAGTCAGTATTTTTATACTTAATTCGGCATTGTGCCTTTTGTATTTAATTCCGATGCAATTTCTGTATTTCATCGTCAATAAGAAGGTCAGAGGGATACAGTAAACCTTAAGTGAAGCATCGGAATCTATAACTAGTGTCACAGGAATGGTTCAAAACATAACCAGTGAGAAGTGTCAGTCTTCTTGTACTTAAGTCGGCTTGTGCAATTTGTATTTCATTCGGATGCATACTCTCTGTTTCATCGTCTATAAGAAGGTCCAAAGGATACATTAAACCTGGAGTGAAGCATCGGAATCTATAACTAGTGTCACAGGGACGGTTCAAAGGGTAGACTGTAAGATGAGTCAGTATTCTTGTACTTATTCGGCTTTGTGCTTCTTGTATTTAATTCCGATGCAATTTCTGTGTTTCATCGTCACTAAGAAGGTCAGAGGGTTACAGTAATCCTGAAGGTAAGCATCGGACTCTATAACTAGTGTCACATGAATGGTTCAAAGCATAGTCAGTAAGAAGAATCAGTCTTCTTGTAGTCAAGTCGGCATTGTGCCTTTTGTATTTAATTCCGATGCAATTTCTGTGTTTCATTGTCAATAAGAAGATCCAAGGGATACAGTAAACTTGAAATGAACCATCAGAATCTATCACTAGGGTCATTGGAATGGTTCAAAACATCGACAGTAGGAAAAGTCAGTCTACATGTACTAAAGTCGGCATTGTGCATTTGTATTTAATTCCGATGCAATTTCTGTGTTTCATCGTCAATAAGAAGGTCAGAGGGATACAGTAAACCTGATGTGAAGCATCGGATTCTATAACTAGTGTCACAGGAATGGTTCAAAACATAGTCAGTAAGAAGAATCAGTCTTCTTGTAGTTAAGTCGGCATTGTGCCTTTTGTATTTAATTCCGATGCAAATTCTGTGTCTCATCGTCAATACGAGGGTCCAAGGGATACAGTAGACCTGAATTGAAGCATCGGAATCTATAACTAGTGTCACAGGAATGGTTCAAAACATAGACAGTAAGAAGAGTAAGTCTTCTTGTACTTAAGTCGGCATTGTGCCCTTTGTATTGAATTCCGATGCAATTTCTGTGTTTCAACGTCAATAAGAAGGTCAGAGGGATACAGTTTACCTGAAGTGAAGCATCGGAATCTATAACTAGAGACACAGGAATGGTTCAGAACATAGGCAGTAAGAAGAGTCAGTCTTCTTGTACTTAAGTCGGCATTGTGCCTTTTGTATTTAATTCCGATGCAATTTCTGTGTTTCATCGTCAATAAGAAGGTCCAAGGGATACAGTAAACCTGTAGTGAAGCATCGGAGTCAAGAACTAGTGTCAACGGAAAGGTTCAAACAGAGATAGTAAGAAGAGTCAGTCTTCTTGTACTTAATTCGGCATTGTGCCTTTTGCATTTAATTCCGATGCAATTTCTGTGTTTCATCGTCAATACGAAGGTCAGAGGGATACAGTAAACGTAAAGTGAAGCATCGGAATCAATAACTAGTGTCACAGGAATGATTCAAAACATAGTCAGTAAGAAGATTCAGTCTTCTTGTACTTAAGTTGTCATTGTGCCTTTTGTATTTAATTCCGATGCAATTTCTGTGCTTCATCGTCAATAAGAACGTCCAAGGGATTCAGTAATCCTGAAGTTAAGCATCGGAATCTATGACTAGTGTCTCAGGTATGGTTCAAAATATAGTCAGTAAGAAGACTCAGTCTTCTTGTACTTAAGTCGGTATTGTGCCTTTTGTATTTAATTCCGATGCAATTTATGTATTTCAACGTCAATAAGAGGGTCCAAGGGATACAGTAAACCTGAAGTGAAGCGTCGGAATCAACAACTAGTGTCACAGGAATGGTTCAAAACATAGACAGTGGGAAGAGTCAGTCTTCTTGTACTTAAGTCGGCATTGTGCCTTTTGTATTTAATTCCGATGCAATTTCTGTGTTTCATTGTCAATAAGAAGATCCAAGGGATACAGTAAACTTGAAATGAACCATCGGAATCTATCACTAGGGTCATTGGAATGGTTCAAAACATCGACAGTAGGAAAAGTCAGTCTACATGTACAAAAGTCGGCATTGTGCATTTGTATTTAATTCCGATGCAATTTCTGTGTTTCATCGTCAATAAGAAGGTCAGAGGGATACAGTAAACCTGAAGTGAAGCATCGGAATCTATAACTAGAGTCACAGGAATGGTTCAGAACATAGGCAGTAAGAAGAGTCAGTCTTCTTGTACTTAAGTCGGTATTGTGCCTTTTGTATTTAATTCCGATGCAATTTCTGTGTTTCATCGTCAATAAGAAGGTCCAAAGGATACAGTAAACCTGGAGTGAAGCATCGGAGTCTAGAACTAGTGTCACAGGAAAGGTTCAAACATAGATAGTAAGAAGAGTCAGTCTTCTTGTACTTAATTCGGCATTGTGCCTTTTGTATTTAATTCCGATGCAATTTCTGTGTTTCATCGTCAATAAGTAGGTCAGGGGGATACAGTAAACGTAAAGTGAAGCATCGGAATCAATAACTAGTGTCACAGGAATGATTCAAATCATAGTCAGTAAGAAGATTCAGTCTTCTTGTACTTAAGTCGTCATTGTGCCTTTTGTATTTAATTCCGATGCAATTTCTGTGTTTCATCGTCAATAAGAAGGTCCAAGGGATTCAGTAATCCTGAAGTTAAGCATCGGAATCTAATACTAGTGTCACAGGAATGGTTCAAAACATAGACAGTGGGAAGAGTCAGTCTTCTTGTACTTAAGGCGGCATTGTGCCTTTTGTATTTACATCCGATGCAATTTCTGTGTTTCATCGTCAATAAGAAGGTCAGAGGGATACGGTAAACCTTAAGTGAAGCATCGGAATCTATAACTAGTGTCACAGGAATGGTTCAAAACATAACCAGTAAGAAATGTCAGTCTTCTTGTACTTAAGTCGGCATTGTGCAATTTGTATTTCATTCGGATGCATACTCTCTGTTTCATCGTCTATAAGAAGGTCCAAAGGATACATTAAACCTGGAGTGAAGCATCGGAATCTATAACTAGTGTCACAGG
This sequence comes from Schistocerca piceifrons, assembly GCF_021461385.2. Lineage (NCBI taxonomy): Eukaryota > Metazoa > Arthropoda > Insecta > Orthoptera > Acrididae > Schistocerca > Schistocerca piceifrons. The sequence goes on along the minus strand of NW_025727724.1, from coordinate 1,255,324 downwards.
GACGGTTCAAAGCGTAGACTGTAAGATGAGTCAGTATTCTTGTACTTAAGTCGGCATTGTGCTTCTTGTATTTAATTCCGATGCAATTTCTGTGTTTCATCGTCACTAAGAAGGTCAGAGGGTTACAGTAATCCTGAAGTTAAGCATCGGACTCTATAACTAGTGTCACATGAATGGTTCAAAGCATAGTCAGTAAGAAGAGTCAGTCTTCTTGTAGTCAAGTCGGCATTGTGCCTTTTGTATTTAATTCCGATGCAATTTCTGTGTTTCATTGTCAATAAGAAGATCCAAGGGATACAGTAAACTTGAAATGAACCATCGGAATCTATTACAAGGGTCATTGCAATGGTTCAAAACATAGACGGTAGGAAAAGTCAGTCTACATGTACTAAAGTCGGCATTGTGCATTTGTATTTAATTCCGATGCAATTTCTGTGTTTCATCGTCAATAAGAATGTCAGAGGGATACAGTAAACCTGATGTGAAGCATCGGATTCTGTAACTAGTGTCACAGGAACGGTTCAAAACATCGTCAGTAAGAAGAATCAGTCTTCTTGTAGTTAAGTCGGCATTGTGCCTTTTGTATTTAATTCCGATGCAAAATCTGTGTCTCATCGTCAATACGAGGGTCCAAAGGATACAGTAGACCTGAATTGAAGCATCGGAATCTATAACTAGTGTCACAGGAATGGTTCAGAACATAGGCAGTAAGAAGAGTCAGTCTTCTTGTACGTAAGTCGCCATTGTGCCTTTTGTATTTAATTCCGATGCAATTTCTGTGTTTCATCGTCAATAAGAAGGTCAGAGGGATACAGTAAACCTGAAGTGAAGCATCGGATTCTGTAACTAAAGTCACAGGAATGGTTCAGAACATAGGCAGTAAGAAGAGTCAGTCTTCTTGTACTTAAGTCGGCATTGTGCCTTTTGTATTTAATTCCGATACATTTTCTGTGTTTCATCGTCAATAAGAACGTCCTAAGGATACAGTAAACCTGGAGTGAAGCATCGGAGTCTAGAACTAGTGTCACAGGAAAGGTTCAAACATAGATAGTAAGAAGAGTCAGTCTTCTTGTACTTAATTCGGCATTGTGCCTTTTGTATTTAATTCCGATGCAATTTCTGTGTTTCACTTTCAATAAGAAGGTCAGAGGGATACAGTAAACGTAAAGTGAAGCATCGGAATCAATAACTAGTGTCACAGGAATGATTCAAATCATAGTCAGTAAGAAGAGTCAGTCTTCTTGTACTTAAGTCTTCATTGTGCCTTTTGTATTTAATTCCGATGCAATTTCTGTGTTTCATCGTCAATAAGAAGGTCCAAGGGATTCTGTAATCCTGAAGTTAAGCATCGGAATCTATGACTAGTGTCTCAGGTATGGTTCAAAATATAGTCAGTAAGAAGAGTCAGTCTTCTTGTACTTAAGTCGGTATTGTGCCTTTTGTATTTAATTCCGATGCAATTTATGTATTTCATCGTCAATAAGAAGGTCCAAGGGATACAGTAAACCTGAAGTGAAGCATCGGAATCTAATACTAGTGTCACAGGAATGGTTCTAAACATAGACAGTGGGAAGAGTCAGTCTTCTTGTACTTAAGTCGGCATTGTGCCTTTTGTATTTACATCCGATGCAATTTCTGTGTTTCATCGTCAATAAGATGGTCCAAGGGATACAGTAAACCTGAAGTGAAGCATCGGAATCTATAACTAGTGTCACAGGATTAGTTCAAAGCATAGTCAGTAAGAAGAGTCAGTCTTCTTGTACTTCAGTCATCATTGTGCATTTTCTATTTAATTCTGATTCAATTTCTGTGTTTCATCGTCAATAAGAAGGTCCAAGGGATACAGTAAACCTGGAGTGAAGCATCGGAATCTATAACTAGTGTCACTGGAATAGTTCAAAACATAGACAGTAAGAAGAGTCACACTTCTTTTACTTAAGTAGGCATTGTGCCTTTTGTATTTAATTCCGATGCAATTTCTGTGTTTCATCGTCAATAAGAAAGTCCAAGGGATACAGTAAACCTCGAGTGAAGCATCGGAGTCTATAACTAGTGTCACAGGAATGGTTCAAAACTTAGGCAGTAAGAAGAGTCAGTATTCTTATACTTAATTCGGCATTGTGCCTTTTGTATATAATTCCGATGTAATTTCTGTGTTTCATCGTCAATAAGAAGGTCAGAGGGATACAGTAAACCTGACGTGAAGCATCGGAATCTATAACTAGTGTCACAGGAATGGTTCAAAGCATAGTCAGTAAGATGAGTCAGTCTTCTTGTAGTTAAGTCGGTATTGTGCCTTTTGTATTTAATTCCGATGCAAAATCTGTGTTTCATCGTCAATACGAGGGTCCATGGGATACAGTAGACCTGAATTGAAGCATCGGAATCTATAACTAGTGTCACAGGAATGGTTCAAAACATAGACAGTAAGAAGAGTCAGTCTTCTTGTACTTAAGTCGGCATTGTGCCCTTTGTATTGAATACCGATGCAATTTCTGTGTTTCAACGTCAATAAGAAGGTCACAGGGATACAGTAAACCTGAAGTGAAGCATCAGAATCCATAACTAGAGTCACAGGAATGGTTCAAACATAGGCAGTAAGAAGAGTCAGTCTTCTTGTATTTAAGTCGTCATTGTGCCTTTTGTATTTAATTCCGACGCAATTTCTGTGTTTCATCGTCAATAAGAAGGTCCAAGGGATTCAGTAATCCTGAAGTTAAGCATCGGAATCTAATACTAGTGTCACAGGAATGGTTCAAAACATAGACAGTGGGAAGAGTCAGTCTTCTTGTACGTAAGTCGGCTTTGTGCCTTTTGTATTTACATCCGATGCAATTTCTGTGTTTCATCGTCAATAAGAAGGTCAGAGGGATACAGTAAACCTTAAGTGAAGCATCGGAATCTATAACTAGTGTCACAGGAATGGTTCAAAACATAACCAGTAAGAAGTGTCAGTCTTCTTGTACTTAAGTCGGCATTGTGCAATTTGTATTTCATTCGGATGCATACTCTCTGTTTCATCGTCTATAAGAAGGTCCAAAGGATACATTAAACCTGGAGTGAAGCATCGGAATCTATAACTAGTGTCACAGGGACGGTTCAAAGCGTAGACTGTAAGATGAGTCAGTATTCTTGTACTTAAGTCGGCATTGTGCGTCTTGTATTTAATTCCGATGCAATTTCTATGTTTCATCGTCACTAAGAAGGTCAGAGTGTTACAGTAATCCTGAAGTTAAGCATCGGACTCTATAACTAGTGTCACATGAATGGTTCAAAGCATAGTCAGTAAGAAGAGTCAGTCTTCTTGTAGTCAAGTCGGCATTGTGCCTTTTGTATTTCATTCCGATGCAATTTCTGTGTTTCATTGTCAATAGGAAGATCCAAGGGATACAGTAAACTTGAAATGAACCATCGGAATCTATTACTAGGGTCATTGGAATGGTTCAAAACATAGACAGTAGGAAAAGTCAGTCTACATGTACTAAAGTCGGCATTGTGCATTTGTATTTAATTCCGATGCAATTTCTGTGTTTCATCGTCAATAAGAAGGTCAGAGGGATACAGTAAACCTGATGTGAAGCATCGGATTCTGTAACTAGTGTCACAGGAATGGTTCAAAACATAGTCAGTAAGAAGAATCAGTCTTCTTGTAGTTAAGTCGGCATTGTGCCTTTTGTATTTAATTCCGATGAAAAATCTGTGTCTCATCGTCAATACGAGGGTCCAAAGGATACAGTAGACCTGAATTGAAGCATCGGAATCTATAACTAGTGTCACAGGAATGGTTCAGAACATAGGCAGTATGAAGAGTCAGTCTTCTTGTACTTAAGTCGCCATTGTGCCTTTTGTATTTAATTCCGATGCAATTTCTGTGTTTCATCGTCAATATGAAGGTCAGAGGGATACAGTAAACCTGAAGCGAAGCATCGGAATCTATAACTAGAGTCACAGGAATGGTTCAGAACATAGGCAGTAAGAAGAGTCAGTCTTCTTGTACTTAAGTCGGCATTGTGCCTTTTGTATTTAATTCCGATGCAATTTCTGTGTTTCATCGTCAATAAGAAGGTCCAAAGGATACAGTGAACCTGGAGTGAAGCATCGGAGTCTAGAACTAGTGTCACAGGATAGGTTCAAACATAGATAGTAAGAAGAGTCAGTCTTCTTGTACTTAATTCAGCATTGTGCCTTTTGTATTTAATTCCGATGCAATTTCTGTGTTTCATCGTCAATAAGAAGGTCAGAGGGATACAGTAAACGTAAAGTGAAGCATCGGAATCAATAACTAGTGTCACAGGAATGATTCAAATCATAGTCAGTAAGAAGAGTCAGTCTTCTTGTACTTACGTCTTCATTGTGCCTTTTGTATTTAATTCCGATGCAATTTCTGTGTTTCATCGTCAATAAGAAGGTCCAAGGGATTCAGTAATCCTGAAGTTAAGCATCGGAATCTATGACTAGTGTCTCAGGTATGGTTCAAAATATAGTCAGTAAGAAGAGTCAGTCTTCTTGTACTTAAGTCGGTATTGTGCCTTTTGTATTTAATTCCGATGCAATTTATGTATTTCATCGTCAATAAGAAGGTCCAAATGATACAGTAAACCTGAAGTGAAGCATCGGAATCTAATACTAGTGTCACAGGAATGGTTCAAAACATAGACAGTGGGAAGAGTCAGTCTTCTTTTACTTAAGTCGGCATTGTGCCTTTTGTATTTACATCCGATGCAATTTCTGTGTTTCATCGTCAATAAGAAGGTCCAAGGGATACAGTAAACCTGAAGTGAAGCATCGGAATCTATAACTAGTGTCACAGGATTAGTTCAAAGCATAGTCAGTAAGAAGAGTCAGTCTTCTTGTACTTCAGTCATCATTGTGCATTTTCTATTCAATTCTGATGCAATTTCTGTGTTTCATCGTCAATAAGAAGGTCCAAGGGATACAGTAAACCTGGAGTGAAGCATCGGAATCTATAACTAGTGTCACAGGAATGGTTCCAAACATAGACGGTAAGAAGAGTCATACTTCTTTTACTTAAGTAGGCATTGTGCCTTTTGTATTTAATTCCGATGCAATTTCTGTGTATCATCGTCAATAAGAAAGTCCAAGGGATACAGTAAACCTCGAGTGAAGCATCGGAGTCTATAACTAGTGTCACAGGAATGGTTCAAAACTTAGGCAGTAAGAAGAGTCAGTATTCTTATACTTAATTCGGCATTGTGCCTTTTGTATATAATTCCGATGTAATTTCTGTGTTTCATCGTCAATAAGAAGGTCAGAGGGATACAGTAAACCTGACGTGAAGCATCGGAATCTAAAACTAGTGTCACAGGAAAGGTTCAAAGCATAACCAGTAAGAAGTGTCAGTCTTCTTGTACTTAAGTCGGCATTGTGCAATTTGTATTTCATTCGGATGCATACTCTCTGTTTCATCGTCAATAAGAAGGTCCAAAGGATACATTAAAGCTGGAGTGAATCATCGGAATCTATAACTAGTGTCACAGGAACGGTTTAAAGCGTAGACTGTAAGAGGAGTCAGTATTCTTGTACTTAAGTCGGCATTGTGCTTCTTGTATTTAATTCCGATGCAATTTCTGTGTTTCATCGTCACTAAGAAGGTCAAAGGGTTACAGTAATCCTGAAGTTAAGCATCGGACTCTATAACTAGTGTCACATGAATGGTTCAAACATAGTCAGTAAGAAGAGTCTGTCTTCTTGTAGTTAAGTCGGCATTGTGCCTTTTGTATTTAATTCCGATGCAATTTCTGTGTTTCATTGTCAGTAAGAAGATCCAAGGGATACAGTAAACCTGAAATGAACCATCGGAATCTATTACTATGGTCATTGGAATGGTTCAAATCATAGACAGTAGGAAAAGTCAGTCTACATGTACTAAAGTCGGCATTGTGCATTTGTATTTAATTCCGATGCAATTTCTGTGTTTCATCGTCAATAAGAAGGTCAGAGGGATACAGTAGACCTGATGTGAAGCATCGGATTCTATAACTAGTGTCACAGGAATGGTTCAAAACATAGTCAGTAAGAAGAGTCAGTCTTCTTGTAGTTAAGTCGGTATTGTGCCTTTTGTATTTAATTCCGATGCAAAATCTGTGTTTCATCGTCAATACGAGGGTCCAAGGGATACAGTAGACCTGAATTGAAACATCGGAATCTATAACTAGTGTCACAGGAATGGTTCAAAACATAGACAGTAAGAAGAGTCAGTCTTCTTGTACTTAAGTCGGCATTGTGCCCTTCGTATTGAATTCCGATGCAATTTCTGTGTTTCAACGTCAATAAGAAGGTCAGAGGGATACAGTAAACCTGAAGTGAAGCATCAGAATCTATAACTAGTGTCACAGGAATGGTTCAAAACATAGGCAGTAAGAAGAGTCAGTCTTCTTGTACTTAAGTCGGCATTGTGCCTTTTGTATTTAATTCCGATGCAATTTCTGTGTTTCATCGTCAATAAGAAGGTCCAAAGGATACAGTAAACCTGGAGTGAAGCATCGGAGTCTAGAACTAGTGTCACAGGATAGGTTCAAACATAGATAGTAAGAAGAGTCAGTCTTCTTGTACTTAATTCGGCATTGTGCCTTTTGTATTTAATTCCGATGCAACTTCTGTGTTTCATCGTCAATAAGAAGGTCAGAGGGATACAGTAAACGTAAAGTGAAGCATCGGAATCAATAACTAGTGTCACAGGAATGATTCAAATCATAGTCAGTAAGAAGAGTCAGACTTCTTGTACTTAAGTCGTCATTGTGACTTTTGTATTTAATTCCGATGCAATTTCTGTGTTTCATCGTCAATAAGAAGGTCCAAGGGATTCAGTAATCCTGAAGTTAAGCATCGGAATCTATGACTAGTGTCTCAGGTATGGTTCAAAATATAGTCAGTAAGAAGAGTCAGTCTTCTTGTACTTAAGTCGGTATTGTGCCTTTTGTATTTAATTCCGATGCAATTTATGTATTTCATCGTCATTAAGAAGGTCCAAGGGATACAGTAAACCTAAAGTGAAGCATCGGAATCTAATACTAGTGTCACAGGAATGGTTCAAAACATAGACAGTGGGAAGAGTCAGTCTTCTTGTACTTAAGTCGGCATTGTGCCTTTTGTATTTACATCCGATGCAATTTCAGTGTTTCATCGTCAATAAGAAGGTCCAAGGGATACAGTAAACCTGAAGTGAAGCATCGGAATCTATAACTAGTGTCACAGGATTAGTTCGAAGCATAGTCAGTAAGAAGAGTCAGTCTTCCTGTACTTCAGTCATCATTGTGCATTTTCTATTTAATTCTGATGCAATTTCTGTGTTTCATCGTCAATAAGAAGGTCCAAGGGATACAGTAAACCTGGAGTGAAGCATCGGAATCTATAACTAGTGTCACAGGAATGGTTCCAAACCTAGACAGTAAGAAGGGTCATACTTCTTTTACTTAAGTCGGCATTGTGCCTTTTGTATTTAATTCCGAAGCAATTTCTGTGTTTCATCGTCAATAAGAAAGTCCAAGGGATACAGTAAACCTCGAGTGAAGCATCGGAGTCTATAACTAGTGTCACAGGAATGGTTCAAAACTTAGGCAGTAAGAAGAGTCAGTATTCTTATACTTAATTCGGCATTGTGCCTTTTGTATTTAATTCCGATTCAATTTCTGTGTTTCATCGTCAATAAGAAGGTCAGAGGGATCCAGTAAACCTGAACTGAAGCATCGGAATCTATAACTAGTGTCACAGGAATGGTTCAAAACATAGTCAGTAAGAAGTGTCAGTCTTCTTGTACTTAAGTCGGCATTGTGCAATTTGTATTTCATTCGGATGCATACTCTCTGTTTCATCGTCAATAAGAAGGCCCAAAGGATACATTAAACCCGGAGTGAAGCATCGGAATCTATAACTAGTGTCACAGGGACGGTTCAAAACGTAGACTGTAAGATGAGTCAGTATTCTTGTACTTAAGTCGGCATTGTGCTTTTTTGTATTTAATTCCGATGCAATTTCTGTGTTTCATCGTCACTAAGAAGGTCTGAGGGATACAGTAAACCTGGAGTGAAGCATCGGAGTCTATAACTAGTGTCACAGGAATGGTTCCAAACCTAGACAGTAAGAAGAGTCATACTTCTTTTACTTAAGTCGGCATTGTGCCTTTTGTATTTAATTCCGATGCAATTTCTGTGTTTCATCGTCGATAAGAAAGTCCAAGGGATACAGTAAACCTCGAGTGAAGCATCGGAGTCTATAACTAGTGTCACAGGAATGGTTCAAAACATAGGCAGTAAGAAGAGTCAGTCTTCTTGCATTTAAGTCGGCATTTTGCCTTTTGTATTTAATTCCGATGCAATTTCTGTGTTTCATCGTCAATAAGAAGGTCAGAGGGATACAGTAAACGTAAAGTGAAGCATCGGAATCAATAACTAGCGTCACAGGAATGATTCAAATCATAGTCAGTAAGAAGAGTCAGTCTTCTTGTACTTAAGTCGTCATTGTGCCTTTTGTATTTAATTCCGATGCAATTTCTGTTTTTCATCGTTAATAAGAAGGTCCAAGGGATTCAGTAATCCTGAAGTTAAGCATCGGAATCTATGACTAGTGTCTCTGGTATGGTTCAAAATATAGTCAGTAAGAAGAGTCAGTCTTCTTGTACTTAAGTCGGTATTGTGCCTTTTGTATTTAATTCCGATGCAATTTATGTATTTCATCGTGAATAAGAAGGTCCAAGGGATACAGTAAACCTAAAGTGAAGCATCGGAATCTAATACTAGTGTCACAGGAATGGTTCGAAACATAGACAGTGGGAAGAGTCAGTCTTCTTGTACTTAAGTCGGCATTGTGCCTTTTGTATTTACATCCGATGCAATTTCTGTGTTTCATCGTCAATAAGAAGGTCCAAGGGATACAGTAAACCTGAAGTGAAGCATCGGAATCTATAACTAGTGTCACAGGATTAGTTCAAAGCATAGTCAGTAAGAAGAGTCAGTCTTCTTGTACTTCAGTCATCATTGTGCATTTTCTATTTAATTCTGATGCAATTTCTGTGTTTCATCGTCAATAAGAAGGTCCAAGGGATACAGTAAACCTGGAGTGAAGCATCGGAATCTATAACTAGTGTCACAGGAATGGTTCCAAATATAGACGGTAAGAAGAGTCATACTTCTTTTACTTAAGTAGGCATTGTGCCTTTTGTATTTAATTCCGATGCAATTTCTGTGTATCATCGTCAATAAGAAAGTCCAAGGGATACAGTAAACCTCGAGTGAAGCATCGGAGTCTATAACTAGTGTCACAGGAATGGTTCAAAACTTAGGCAGTAAGAAGAGTCAGTATTCTTATACTTAATTCGGCATTGTGCCTTTTGTATATAATTCCGATGTAATTTCTGTGTTTCATCGTCAATAAGAAGGTCAGAGGGATACAGTAAACCTGACGTGAAGCATCGGAATCTATAACTAGTGTCACAGGAATGGTTCAAAGCATAACCAGTAAGAAGTGTCAGTCTTCTTGTACTTAAGTCGGCATTGTGCAATTTGTATTTCATTCGGATGCATACTCTCTGTTTCATCGTCAATAAGAAGGTCCAAAGGATACATTAAACCTGGAGTGAATCATCGGAATCTATAACTAGTGTCACAGGAACGGTTTAAAGCGTAGACTGTAAGAGGAGTCAGTATTCTTGTACTTAAGTCGGCATTGTGCTTCTTGTATTTAATTCCGATGCAATTTCTGTGTTTCATCGTCACTAAGAATGTCAAAGGGTTACAGTAATCCTGAAGTTAAGCATCGGACTCTATAACTAGTGTCACATGAATGGTTCAAACATAGTCAGTAAGAAGAGTCTGTCTTCTTGTAGTTAAGTCGGCATTGTGCCTTTTGTATTTAATTCCGATGCAATTTCTGTGTTTCATTGTCAGTAAGAAGATCCAAGGGATACAGTAAACCTGAAATGAACCATCGGAATCTATTACTATGGTCATTGGAATGGTTCAAATCATAGACAGTAGGAAAAGTCAGTCTACATGTACTAAAGTCGGCATTGTGCATTTGTATTTAATTCCGATGCAATTTCTGTGTTTCATCGTCAATAAGAAGGTCAGAGGGATACAGTAGACCTGATGTGAAGCATCGGATTCTATAACTAGTGTCACAGGAATGGTTCAAAACATAGTCAGTAAGAAGAGTCAGTCTTCTTGTAGTTAAGTCGGTATTGTGCCTTTTGTATTTAATTCCGATGCAAAATCTGTGTTTCATCGTCAATACGAGGGTCCAAGGGATACAGTAGACCTGAATTGAAACATCGGAATCTATAACTAGTGTCACAGGAATGGTTCAAAACATAGACAGTAAGAAGAGTCAGTCTTCTTGTACTTAAGTCGGCATTGTGCCCTTCGTATTGAATTCCGATGCAATTTCTGTGTTTCAACGTCAATAAGAAGGTCAGAGGGATACAGTAAACCTGAAGTGAAGCATCAGAATCTATAACTAGTGTCACAGGAATGGTTCAAAACATAGGCAGTAAGAAGAGTCAGTCTTCTTGTACTTAAGTCGGCATTGTGCCTTTTGTATTTAATTCCGATGCAATTTCTGTGTTTCATCGTCAATAAGAAGGTCCAAAGGATACAGTAAACCTGGAGTGAAGCATCGGAGTCTAGAACTAGTGTCACAGGAAAGGTTCAAACATAGATAGTAAGAAGAGTCAGTCTTCTTGTACTTAATTCGGCATTGTGCCTTTTGTATTTAATTCCGATGCAACTTCTGTGTTTCATCGTCAATAAGAAGGTCAGAGGGATACAGTAAACGTAAAGTGAAGCATCGGAATCAATAACTAGTGTCACAGGAATGATTCGAATCATAGTCAGTAAGAAGAGTCAGACTTCTTGTACTTAAGTCGTCATTGTGACTTTTGTATTTAATTCCGATGCAATTTCTGTGTTTCATCGTCAATAAGAAGGTCCAAGGGTTTCAGTAATCCTGAAGTTAAGCATCGGAATCTATGACTAGTGTCTCAGGTATGGTTCAAAATATAGTCAGTAAGAAGAGTCAGTCTTCTTGTACTTAAGTCGTCATTGTGACTTTTGTATTTAATTCTGATGCAATTTCTGTGTTTCATCGTCAATAAGAAGGCCCAAAGGATACATTAAACCCGGAGTGAAGCATCGGAATCTATAACTAGCGTCACAGGGACGGTTCAAAACGTAGACTGTAAGATGAGTCAGTATTCTTGTACTTAAGTCGGCATTGTGCTTTTTTGTATTTAATTCCGATGCAATTTCTGTGTTTCATCGTCACTAAGAAGGTCAGAGGGATACAGTAAACCTGGAGTGAAGCATCGGAGTCTATAACTAGTGTCACAGGAATGGTTCCAAACCTAGACAGTAAGAAGAGTCATACTTCTTTTACTTAAGTCGGCATTGTGCCTTTTGTATTTAATTCCGATGCAATTTCTGTGTTTCATCGTCGATAAGAAAGTCCAAGGGCACAGTAAACCTGAAGTGAAGCATCGGAATCTATAACTAGTGTCACAGGATTAGTTCAAAGCATAGTCAGTAAGAAGAGTCAGTCTTCCTGTACTTCAGTCGTCATTGTGCATTTTCTATTTAATTCTGATGCAATTTCTGTGTTTCATCGTCAATAAGAAGGTCCAAGGGATACAGTAAACCTGGAGTAAAGCATCGGAATCTATAACTAGTGTCACAGGGATGGTTCCAAACCTAGACAGTAAGAAGAGTCATACTTCTTTTACTTAAGTCGGCATTGTGCCTTTTGTATTTAATTCCGATGCAATTTCTGTGTTTCATCGTCAATAAGAAAGTCCAAGGGATACAGTAAACCTCGAGTGAAGCATCGGAGTCTATAACTAGTGCCACAGGAATGGTTCAAAACTTAGGCAGTAATAAGAGTCAGTATTCTTATACTTAATTCGGCATTGTGCCTTTTGTATTTAATTCCGATGCAATTTCTGTGTTTCATCGTCAATAAGAAGGTCAGAGGGATCCAGTAAACCTGAAGTGAAGCATCGGAATCTATAACTAGTGTCACAGGAATGGTTCAAAACATAGTCAGTAAGAAGTGTCAGTCTTATTGTACTTATGTCGGCATTGTGCAATTTGTATTTCATTCGGATGCACACTCTCTGTTTCATCGTCAATAAGAAGGTCCAAAGGATACATTAAACACGGAGTGAAGCATCGGAATCTATAACTAGTGTCACAGGGGCTGTTCAAAGCGTAGACTGTAAGATGAGTCAGTATTCTTGTACTTAAGTCGGCATTGTGCTTTTTTGTATTTAATTCCGATGCAATTTCTGTGTTTCATCGTCACTAAGAAGGTCAGAGGGTTACAGTAATACTGAAGTTAAGCATCGGACTCTATAACTAGTGTCACAAGAATGGTTCAAAGTATAGTCAGTAAGAAGAGTCAGTCTTCTTGTAGTTAAGTCGGCATTGTGCCTTTTGTATTTAATTCCGATGCAATTTCTGTGCTTCATTGTCAATAAGAAGATCCAAGGGATACAGTAAACCTGAAATGAACCATCGGAATCTATTACTAGGGTCATTGGAATGGTTCAAAACATAGTCAGTAAGAAGAGTCAGTCTTCTTGTAGTTAAGTCGGCATTGTGCCTTTTGTATTTAATTCCGATGCAAAATCTGTGTTTCATCGTCAATACGAGGGTCCAAGGGATACAGTAGACCTGAATTGAAGCATCGTAATCTATAATTAGTGTCACAGGAATGGTTCAAAACATAGACAGTAAGAAGAGTCAGTCTTCTTGTACTTAAGTCGGCATTGTGCCCTTTGTAACTAATTCCGATGCAATTTCTGTGTTTCATCGTCAATAAGAAGGTCAGAGGGATACAGTAAACCTGAAGTGAAGCATCGGAATCTATAACTAGAGTCACAAGAATGGTTCAAAAGATAGACAGTGAGAAGAGTCAGTGTTCTTGTACTTAAGTCGATATTGTGCCTTTTGTATTTAATTCCGATGCAATTTCTGTGTTTCATCGTCAATAAGAAAGTCCAAGGGATACAGTAAACCTGGAGTGAAGCATCGGAGTCTATAACTAGTGTCACAGGAAAGGTTCAAACATAGACAGTAAGAAGAGTCAGTCATCTTGTACTAAATTCGGCATAGTGCCTTTTGTATTTAATTCCGATGCAATTTCTGTGTTTCATCGTCAATAAAAAGGTCCAAAGGATACAGTAATCCTGGAGTGAAGCATCGGAGTCTAGAACTAGTGTCACAGGAAAGGTTCAAACATAGATAGTAAGAAGAGTCTGTCTTCTTGTACTTAATTCGGCATTGTGCCTTTTGTATTTAATTCCGATGCAATTTCTGTGTTTCATCGTCAATAAGAAGGTCCAAGGGATTCAGTAATCCTGAAGTTAAGCATCAGAATCTATGACTAGTGTCTCAGGTATGGTTCAAAATATAGTCAGTAAGAAGAGTCAGTCTTCTTGTACTTAAGTCGGTATTGTGCCTTTTGTATTTAATTCCGATGCAATTTCTGTATTTCATCGTCAATAAGAAGGTCCAAGGGATACAGTAAACCTAAAGTGAAGCATCGGAATCTAATACTAGTGTCACAGGAATGGTTCAAAACATAGACAGTGGGAAGAGTCAGTCTTCTTGTACTTAAGTCGGCATTGTGCCTTTTGTATTTAGATCCGATGCAATTTCTGTGTTTCATCGTCAATAAGAAGATCCAAGGGATACAGTAAACCTGAAGTGAAGCATCGGAATCTGTAACTAGTGTCACAGGATTAGTTCAAAGCATAGTCAGTAAGAAGAGTCAGCCTTCCTGTACTTCAGTCATCATTGTGCATTTTCTATTTAATTCTGATGCAATTTCTGTGTTTGGTCGTCAATAAGAAGGTCCAAGGGATACAGTAAACCTGGAGTGAAGCATCGGAATCTATAACTAGTGTCACAGGAATGGTTCCAAACCTAGACAGTAAGAAGAGTCATACTTCTTTTACTTGAGTTGGCATTGTGCCTTTTGTATTTAATTCCGATGCAATTTCTGTGTTTCATCATCAATAAGAAAGTCCAAGGGATACAGTAAACCTCGAGTGAAGCATCGGAGTCTATAACTAGTGTCACAGGAATGGTTCAAAACTTAGGCAGTAAGAAGAGACAGTATTCTTATACTTAATTCGGCATTGTGCCTTTTGTATTTAATTCCGATGCAATTTCTGTGTTTCATCGTCAATAAGAAGGTCAGAGGGAGCCAGTAAACCTGAAGTGAAGCATCGGAATCTATAACTAGTGTCACAGGAATGGTTCAAAACATAGTCAGTAAGAAGTGTCAGTCTTCTTGTACATATGTCGGCATTGTGCAATTTGTATTTCATTCTGATGCATACTCTCTGTTTCATCGTCAATAAGAAGGTCCAAAGGATACATTAAACCTGGAGTGAAGCTTCGGAATCTATAACTAGTGTCACAGGGACGGTTCAAAGCGTAGGCTGTAAGATGAGTCAGTATTCTTGTACTTAAGTCGGCATTGTGCTTTTTTGTATTTAGTTCCGATGCAATTTCTGTGTTTCATCGTCACTAAGAAGGTCAGAGGGTTACAGTAATCCTGAAGTTAAGCATCGGACTCTATAACTAGTGTCACATGAATGGTTCAAAGCATAGTCAGTAAGAAGAGTCAGTCTTCTTGTAGTTAAGTCGGCATTGTGCCTTTTGTATTTAATTCCGATGCAATTTCTGTGTTTCATTGTCAATAAGAAGATCCAAGGGATACAGTAAACCTGAAATGAACCATCGGAATCTATTACTAGGGTCATTGGAATGGTTCAAAACATAGTCAGTAAGAAGAGTCAGTCTTCTTGTAGTTAAATCGGCATTGTGCCTTTTGTATTTAATTCCGTTGCAAAATCTGTGTTTCATCGTCAATACGAGGGTCCAAGGGATACAGTAGACCTGAATTGATGCATCGTAATCTATAACTAGTGTCACAGGAATGGTTCAAAACATAGACAGTAAGAAGAGTCAGTCTTCTTGTACTTAAGTCGGCATTGTGCCCTTTGTAACTAATTCCGATGCAATTTCTGTGTTTCATCGTCAATAAGAAGGTCAGAGGGATACAGTAAACCTGAAGTGAAGCATCGGAATCTATAACTAGAGTCACAAGAATGGTTCAAAACATAGACAGTGAGAAGAGTCAGTGTTCTTGTACTTAAGTCGATATTGTGCCTTTTGTATTTAATTCCGATGCAATTTCTGTGTTTCATCGTCAATAAGAAGGTCCAAGGGATATAGTAAACCTGGAGTGAAGCATCGGAGTCTATAACTAGTGTCACAGGAAAGGTTCAAACATAGTTAGTAAGAAGAAACAGTCATCTTGTACTAAATTCGGCATAGTGCCTTTTGTATTTAATTCCGATGCAATTTCTGAGTTTCATCGTCAATAAGAAGGTCCAAAGGATACATTAAACCCGGAGTGAAGCATCGGAATCTATAACTAGTGTCACAGGGACGGTTCAAAGCGTAGGCTGTAAGATGAGTCAGTATTCTTGTACTTAAGTCGGCATTGTGCTTTTTTGTATTTAGTTCCGATGCAATTTCTGTGTTTCATCGTCACTAAGAAGGTGAGAGGGTTACAGGAATCCTGAAGTTAAGCATCGGACTCTATAACTAGTGTCACATGAATGGTTCAAAGCATAGTCAGTAAGAAGAGTCAGTCTTCTTGTAGTTAAGTCGGCATTGTGCCTTTTGTATTTAATTCCGATGCAATTTCTGTGTTTCATTGTCAATAAGAAGATCCAAGGGATACAGTAAACCTGAAATGAACCATCGGAATCTATTACTAGGGTCATTGGAATGGTTCAAAACATAGTCAGTAAGAAGAGTCAGTCTTCTTGTAGTTAAGTCGGCATTGTGCCTTTTGTATTTAATTCCGATGCAAAATCTGTGTTTCATCGTCAATACGAGGGTCCAAGGGATACGGTAGACCTGAATTGAAGCATCGTAATCTATAACTAGTGTCAGAGGAATGGTTCAAAACATAGACAGTAAGAAGAGTCAGTCTTCTTGTACTTAAGTCGGCATTGTGCCCTTTGTAACTAATTCCGATGCAATTTCTGTGTTTCATCGTCAATAAGAAGGTCAGAGGGATACAGTAAACCTGAAGTGAAGCATCGGAATCTATAACTAGAGTCACAAGAATGGTTCAAAACATAGACAGTGAGAAGAGTCAGTGTTCTTGTACTTAAGTCGATATTGTGCCTTTTGTATTTAATTCCGATGCAATTTCTGTGTTTCATCGTCAATAAGAAGGTCCAAGGGATACAGTAAACCTGGAGTGAAGCATCGGAGTCTATAACTAGTGTCACAGGAAAGGTTCAAACATAGACAGTAAGAAGAGTCAGTCATCTTGTACTAAATTCGGCATACTGCCTTTTGTATTTAATTCCGATGCAATTTCTGTGTTTCATCGTCAATAAGAAGGTCCAAAGGATACAGTAAACCTGGAGTGAAGCATCGGAGTCTAGAACTAGTGTCACAGGAAAGGTTCAAACATAGATAGTAAGAAGAGTCAGTCTTCTTGTAATTAATTCGGCATTGTGCCTTTTGTATTTAGTTCCGATGCAATTTCTGTGTTTCATCGTCAATAAGAAGGTCAGAGGGATACAGTAAATGTAAAGTGAAGCATCGGAATCAATAACTAGTGTCACAGGAATGATTCAAATCATAGTCAGTAAGAAGAGTCAGTCTTCTTCTACTTAAGTCGTCATTGTGCCTTTTGTATTTAATTCCGATGCAATTTCTGTGTTTCATCGTCAATAAGAAGGTCCAAGGGATTCAGTAATCCTGAAGTTAAGCATCGGAATCTATGACTAGTGTCTCAGGTATGGTTCAAAATATAGTCAGTAAGAAGAGACAGTCTTCTTGTACTTAAGTCGGTATTGTGCCTATTGTATTTAATTCCGATGCAATTTATGTATTTCATCGTCAATAAGAAGGTCCAAGGGATACAGTAAACCTAAAGTGAAGCATCGGAATCTAATACTAGTGTCACAGGAATGGTTTAAAACATAGACAGTGGGAAGAGTCAGTCTTCTTGTACTTAAGTCGGCATTGTGCCTTTTGTATTTACATCCGATGCAATTTCTGTGTTTCATCGTCAATAAGAAGGTCCAAGGGATACAGTAAACCTGAAGTGAAGCATCGGAATCTATAACTAGTGTCACAGGATTAGTTCAAAGCATAGTCAGTAAGAAGAGTCAGTCTTCCTGTACTTCAGTCATCATTGTGCATTTTCTATTTAATTCTGATGCAATTTCTGTGTTTCATCGTCAATAAGAAGGTCCAAGGGATACAGTAAACCTGGAGTGAAGCATCGGAATCTATAACTAGTGTCACAGGAATGGTTCCAAACCTAGACAGTAAGAAGAGTAATACTTCTTTTACTTAAGTCGGCATTGTGCCTTTTGTATTTAATTCCGATGCAATTTCTGTGTTTCATCGTCAATAAGAAAGTCCAAGGGATACAGTAAACCTCGAGTGAAGCATCGGAGTCTATAATTAGTGTCACAGGAATGGTTCAAAACTTAAGCATTAAGAAGAGTCAGTATTCTTATACTTAATTCGGCATTGTGCCTTTTGTATTTAATTCCGATGCAATTTCTGTGTTTCATCGTCAATAAGAAGGTCAGAGGGATCCAGTAATCCTGAAGTTAAGCATCGGACTCTATAACTAGTGTCACATGAATGGTTCAAAGCATAGTCAGTAAGAAGAGTCAGTCTTCTTGTAGTTAAGTCGTCATTGTGCCTTTTGTATTTAATTCCGATGCAATTTCTGTGTTTCATCGTCAATAAGAAGGTCCAAGGGATTCAGTAATCCGGAAGTTAAGCATCGGAATCTATGACTAGTGTCTCAGGTATGGTTCAAAATATAGTCAGTAAGAAGAGTCAGTCTTCTTGTACTTAAGTCGGTATTGTGCCTTATGTATTTAATTCCGATGCAATTTATGTATTTCATCGTCAATATGAAGGTCCAAGGGATACAGTAAACCTGGAGTGAAGCATCGGAGTCCATAACTAGTGTCACAGGAAAGGTTCAAACATAGACAGTAAGAAGAGTCAGTCATCTTGTACTAAATTCGGCATAGTGCCTTTTGTATTTAATTCCGATGCAATTTCTGTGTTTCATCGTCAATAAGAAGGTCCAAAGGATACATTAAACCCGGAGTGAAGCATCGGAATCTATAACTAGTGTCACAGGGACGGTTCAAAGCGTAGGCTGTAAGATGAGTCAGTATTCTTGTACTTAAGTCGGCATTGTGCTTTTTTGTATTTAGTTCCGATGCAATTTCTGTGTTTCATCGTCACTGAGAAGGTCAGAGGGTTACAGTAATCCTGAAGTGAAACATCGGAATCAATAACTAGTGTCACAGGAATGGTTCAAAACATAGTCAGTAAGAAGAGTCAGTCTTCTTGTACTTAAGTCGTCATTGTGTCTTTTGTTTTTAATTCCGATGCAATTTCTGTGTTTCATCGTCAATAAGAAGGTCCAAGGGATAAATTAATCCTGAAGTTAAGCATCGGAATCTATGACTAGTGTCACAGGTATGGTTCAAAGCACTGTCAGTAAAAAGAGTCAGTCTTCTTGTACTTAATTCGGCATTGTGCCTTTTGTATTTAATTCAGATGCAATTTCTGTGTTTCATCGTCAATAAGAAGGTCCAAGGGATACAGTGAACCTGAAGCATCGGAAGCTATAACTAGAGTCACAGGAATGGTTCATATCATAGTCAGTAAGAAGAGTCAGTCATCTTGTACTAAATTCGGCATTGTGCGTTTTCTATTTAATTCCGAGACAATTTCTGTGTTTCATCGTCAATAAGAAGGTCCAAGGGATACAGTGAACCTGAAGCATCGGAATCTATGACTAGTGTCACAGGAATGGTTCTAAACATAGACAGTAGGAACAGTCAGTCTTCTTGTACTTAAGTCGGAATTGTGCCCATTGTATTCAATTCCGATGCAATTTCTGTGCTTCATCGTCAATAAGAAGGTCATAGGGATACAGTAAACCTGGAGTGAAGCTTCTGAATCTATAACTAGTGTCACAGGGATGGTTCAAAACATAGACAGTAAGAAGAGTCAGTCTTCTTGTACTTAAGCCGGTATTGTGCCTTTTGTATTTAATTGCGATGCAATTTCTGTGTTTCATCGTCAATAAGAAGGTCCAAGGGTTACAGTAACCTGGAGTGAAGCATCGGAATCTATAACTAGTGTCACAGGGACGGTTCAAATCATAGACAGTAAGATGAGTCAGTATTCTTGTACTTTAGTCGGCATTCTGCTTTTTGTATTTAATTCCGATTCAATTTCTGTGTTTCATCGTCACTAAGAAGGTCGGTGGGATACAGTAATCCTGAAGTTAGGCATCGGAATCTATAACTAGTGTCACAGGAATGGTTCAAACGTAGTCAGTAAGAAGAGTCAGTCATCTTGTAGTTAAGTCGGCATTGTGCCTTTTGTATTTAATTCCGATGCAATTTCTGTGTTTCATCGTCAATAAGAAGGTCAGATGGATACAGTAAACCTGTAGTGAAGCATCGGAATCTATAACTAGTGTCACACGAATGGCTCAAAACATAGACAGTTGGAAGAATCAGTCTTCTTGTACTTAAGTCGGCATTGTGCCTTTTGTATTTAATTCCGATGCAATATCTGCGTTTCATCGTCAATAAGAAGGTCCAAGGGATACAGTAAACCTGAAGTGAAGCGTCGGAATCTATAACTAGTGTCACAGGAATGGTTCAAAGCGTAGACAGTAGAAAGAGTCAGTTTTCTTGTACTTAAGTCGGTATTGTGCCTTTTCTATTTAATTCCGATGCAATTTCTGTGTCTCATCGTCTATAAGAAGGTCAGAGGGATACAGTAAACCTGACGTGAAGCATCGGAATCTATAACTAGTGTCACAGGAATAGTTCAAAACATAGAGTGTTGGAAGATTCAGGCTTCTTGTACTTAAGTCGTCATTGTGCCTTTTGTATTTCATTCCGATGCAATTTCTGTGTTTCATCGTCCATAAGAAGGTACGAGGGAAACAGTAATCCTCAAGTAAAGCATCTGAATAAAAAACTAGTGTCACAGGAATGGTTGAAAACATAGACAGTAGGAAGAGTCAGTCTTCTTGTACTTAAGTCGGTATTGTGCGTTTTCTATTTAATTCCGATGCATTTTCTGTGTTTCATCGTCAATAACAAGGACAGAGGGATACAGTAAACCTGAAGTGAAGCATCGGAATCTATAACTAGTGTCACAGGAATGGTTCAAAAAATAGAGAGTTGGAAGATTAAGTCTTCTTGTACTTATGTCGGCATTGTGCCTTTTCTATTTAATTCCGATGCAATTTCTGTGTTTCATCGTCAATAAGACGGTCAGAGAGATACAGTAAACCAGAAGTGAAGCATCGGAATCTATGCCTAGTGTCACACGAATGGTTCAAAACATAGTCAGTAAGAAGAGTCAGTCTTCTTGTACTTAAGTCGGCATAGTGCCTATTGTATTTAATTCCGATGCAATTTCTGTGTTTCATCGTCAATAAGAAGGTCCAAGGGATACAGTAAACCTGGAGTGAAGCATCGGAATCCATAACTAGTGTCCCAGGGATGGTTCAAAACATAGGCAGTAAGAAGAGTCAGTCTTCTTGTACTTAAGTCGGCATTGTGCCTTTTGTATTTAATTCCGATGAAATTTCTGTGTTTCATCGTCATTAAGAAGATCAGAGGGTTACAGTAATCCTGAAGTGAAGCGTCGGAAACTAAGACTGGTGTAACATTAATGGTTCAAATCATAGTCAGTGAGAAGAGTCAGTCTTCTTGTACTTAAGTCGGTATTGTGCCTTTCGTATTTAATTCCGATACAATTTCTGTGTTTCATCGTCAATAAGAAGGTACAAGGGATACAGTAAACCTGAAGTGAATCATCCGAATCTATAACTAGTATCACAGGAATGGTTCAAAGCATAGTCAGTAAGAAGAGTTAGTCTTCTTGTACTTAAGTCATCATTGTGCTTCTTCTATTTAATTCTCATGCAATTTCTGTGTTTCATCGTCAATAAGAAGGTCCAAGTTATACAGTAAACCTAGAGTGAAGCATCGGAATCTATAACTAGTGTCACAGGAATGGTTCAAACCATAGACAGTAAGAAGAGACACACTTCTTTTACTTAAGTCGGCATTGTGCCTTTTGTATTTATTTCCGATGCAATATCTGCGTTTCATCGTCAATAAGAAGGTCCAAGGGATACAGTAAACCTGAAGTGAAGCGTCGGAATCTATAACTAGTGTCACAGGAATGGTTCAAAGCATAGACAGTAGAAAGAGTCAGTTTTCTTGTACTTAAGTCGGTATTGTGCCTTTTCTATTTAATTCCGATGCAATTTCTGTGTTTCATCGTCACTAAGAAGGTCAGAGGTTTACAGTAATCCTGAAGTTAAGCATCGGACTCTAAAAGTAGTGTCACATGAATGGTTCAAATCATAGTCAGTAAGAAGAGTCAGTCTTCTTGCACTTAAGTCGGCATTGTGCCTTTTGTATTTAATTGCGATGCATATTCTGTGTTTCATTGTCAATAAGAAGGTCCAAGGGATACAGTAAACCTGAGATGAACCATCGGAATCTATTACTAGTGTCACAGGAATGGATCAAAACATAGACAGTAGCTAAAGTCAGTCAACATGTACTAAAGTCGGTATTGTGCATTTGTATTTAATTCCGATGCAATTACTGTGTTTCATCGTCAATAAGAAAGTCAGAGGGATACAGTAAACCTGAAGCTAAGCATCGGACTCTATAACTAGTGTCACAGGAATGGTTCAAAACATAGACAGTAAGAAGAGTCAGTCTTCTTGTACTTAAGTCGGCGTTGTGCCCTTTGTATTTAATTCCGATGCAATTTCTGTGTTTCATCGTCAATAAGAAGGTCAGAGGGATACAGTAATCCTGAAGTTAAGCATCGGAATCTATGACTAGTGTCACAGGTATGGTTCAAAACATTGTCAGTAAGAAGAGTCAGTCTTCTTGTACTTAAGTCGGTATTGTTCCTTTTGTATTTAATTCCGATGCAATTCATGTGTTTCATCGTCAATAAGAAGGTCCAAGGGATACAGTAAACCTGAAGTGAAGCATCGGAATCTATAACTAGTGTCACAGGAACTGTTCAACACATCGACAGTAAGAAGAGTCAGTCTTCTTGTACTTAAGCCGGTTTTGTGCCTTTTGTATTTAATCCGTTGCAATTTCTGTGTTTCATCATCAATAAGAAGGTCCAAGGGTTACAGTAACCTGGAGTGAAGCATCGGAATCTATAACTAGTGTCACAGGAATGGTTCAAACCATAGACAGTAGAAAGAGTCAGTCTTCTTGTACTTAAGTCGGCGTTGTGCCCTTTGTATTTAATTCCGATGCAATTTCTGTGTTTCATCGTCAATTAGACGGTCAGAGGGATACAGTAAACCTGAAGTGAAGTATCGGAATCTATGCCTAGTGTCACAGGAATGGTTCAAAACATAGTCAGTAAGAAGAGTCTGTCTTCTTCTACTTAAGTCGGTATTGTGCCTTTTGTATTTAATTCCGATGCAATTTCTGTGTTTCCTCGTCAATAAGAAGGTCCAAGGAATACAGTAAACCTGAAGTGAAGCATCGGAATCTAGGACTTGTGTCACATTAATGGTTGAAAACATAGACAGTAGGAAGAGTCAGTCTTCTTGTACTTCAGTCGGCATAGTGCCTAATGTATTTAATTCCGATGCAATTTCTGTGTATCGTCGTCAATAAGAAGGTCCAAGGGATACAGTGAACCCGGAGTGAAGCATCGGAATCCATAACTAGTGTCCCATGGATGGTTCAAAACATATACAGTAAGAAGAGTCGGTCTTCTTGTACTTAAGTCGGCATTGTGCCTTTTGTATTTAATTCCGATGAAATTTCTATGTTTCATCGTCATTAAGAAGATCAGAGGGTTACAGTAATCCTGAAGTGAAGCGTCGGAATCTAAGACTAGTGTCACAAGAATGGTTCAAACATAGTCAGTAAGAAGAGTCAGTCTTCTTGTACTTAAGTCGGTATTGTGCCTTTTGTATTTAATTCCGATACAATTTCTGTGTTTCATCGTCAATAAGGAGGTACAAGGGATACAGTAAACCAGAAGTGAATCATCGGAATCTATAACTAGTATCACAAGAATGGTTCAAAACATAGTCAGTAAGAAGAGTCAGTCTTCTTGTACTTAAGTCATCATTGTGCCTTTTCTATTTAATTCTGATGCAATTTCTGTGTTTCATCGTCAATAAGAAGGTCCAAGGTATACAGTAAACCTGGAGTGAAGAATCGGAATCTATAACTAGTGTCACTGGAATGATTCAAACCATAGACAGTAATAAGAGTCAGACTTCTTTTACTTAAGTCGGCATTGTGCCTTTTGTATTTAATTCCGATGCTATTTCTGTGTTTCATCGACAATAAGAAGGTCCAAGGGATACAGTAAACCTGGAGTGAAGCATCGGAGTCTATAACTAGTGTCACAGGAATGGTTCAAAACATAGACAGTAAGAAGAGTCGGTCTTCTTGTACTTAATTCCGCATTGTGAATTTTGTATTTAATTCTGATGCAATTTCTATGTTTCATCGTCAATAAGAAGGTCAGAGGGATGCAGTAAACCTGAAGTGCAGCATCGGTATCTATAACTAGTGTCACAGGGACGGTTCAAAACATAGACAGTAAGATGAGCCAGTATTCATGTACTTAAGTCGGCATTGTGCTTTTTCTATTTAATTCCGATGCAATTTCTGTGTTTCATCGTCAATAAGAAGGGCCAAGGGATACAGTAAACCTGAAGTGAAGCATCGGAATAAAAAACTAGTGTCACAGGAATGGTTCAAAAAATAGACAGTAGGAAGAGTCAGTCTTCTTGTACTTAAGTCGGTATTGTGCCTTTCCAATTTAATTCCGATGCAATTTCTGTGTTTCATCGTCTATAGGAAGGTCAGAGGGATACAGTAAACCTGAAGTGAAGCATCGGAATCTATAACTAGTGTCACAGGAATGGGTCAAAACATAGAGAGATTGAAAATTCAGTCTTCTTGTACTTAAGTCGGCATTGTGCCTTTTCTATTTGATTCCGATGCAATTTCTGTGTTTCATCGTCAATAAGAAGGTCAGAGGGATACAGTAAACCTGAAGTGAAGCATCGGAATCTATAACTAGTGTCACACAAATGGCTCAAATAATAGACAGTTGGAAGAGTCAGTCTTCTTGTACTTAAGTCGGCATTGTGCCTTTTGTATTTAATTCCGATGCAATTTCTGTGTTTCATCGTCAATAAGAAGGTCCAAGGGATACAGTAAACCAGAAATGAACCATCGGAATCTATAACTAGTGTCACAGGAATGGTTCAAAACATAGTCAGTAAGAAGAGTCAGTCTTCTTGTACTTACGTCGGCATTGAGCCTTTTGTACGTAATTCCGATGCAATTTGTATGTTGCATCGTCAATAAGAAGGTAAAAGGGATACAGTAAACCTGAAGTGAAGCATCGGAGTCTATAACTAGTGTCACAGGAATGGTTCAAAGCATAGACAGTAGGAAGAGTCAGTCTTCTTGTACTTAAGTCGGTATTGTGCCTTTTCTATTTAATTCCGATGCAATATCTGTGTTTCATCGTCTATAAGAAGGTCAGAGGGATACAGTAAACCTGATGTGAAGCATCGGAATCCATAACTAGTGTCACAGGAATGGTTCAAAGCATAGAGATTTGGAAGATTCAGTCTTCTTGTACTTAAGTCGTCATTGTGCCTTTTGTATTTCATTCCGATGCAATTTCTGTGTTTCATCGTCCATAAGAAGGTCCGAGGGAAGCAATAAACCTCAAGTGAAGCATCTGAATAAAAAACTAGTGTCACAGGAATGGTTGAAAACATAGACAGTACGAAGAATCAGTCTTCTTGTACTTAAGTCTGTATTGAGCGTTTTCTATTTAATTCCGATGCAATTTCTGTGTTTCATCGTCTATAAGAAGGTCAGAGGGATACAGTAAACCTGAAGTGAAGCATCGGAATCTATAACTAGTGTCACAGGAATGGTTCAAATCATAGAGAGTTGGAAGATTCAGTCTTCTTGTACTTATGTCGGCATTGTGCCTTTTCTTT
The DNA here is from genome assembly GCF_021461385.2 of Schistocerca piceifrons. Taxonomy (NCBI): domain Eukaryota; kingdom Metazoa; phylum Arthropoda; class Insecta; order Orthoptera; family Acrididae; genus Schistocerca; species Schistocerca piceifrons. The sequence continues at coordinate 1,230,169 of NW_025727724.1, read as the reverse complement.
TTAATTCCGATGCAATTTCTGTGTTTCATCGTCAATAAGAAGGTCCAAGGGATACAGTAAACCTGAAGTGAAGTATCGGAATCTATGATTAGTGTCACAGGAATGGTTCAAAGCATAGGCAGTAGGAAGAGTCAGTCTTCTTGTACTTAAGTGGCATAGTGCATATTGTATTTAATTCCGATGCAATTACTGTGTTTCATTGTCAATAAGAAGGGCCAAGGGATACAGTAAACCTGAAGTGAAGCATCGGAATCTATAACTAGTGTAACAGGAATGGTTCAAAACATAGTCAGTAAGAAGAGTCAGTCTTCTTGTACTTAAGTCGGCATTGTGCTTTTTGTATTTAATTACGATGCAATTTCTGTGTTTCATCGTCAATAAGAAGGTCAGAGAGATATAGTAAACCTGGAGTGAAGCATCACAATTTATAACTAGTGTCACAGGGACGGTTCAAAACATAGACAGGAAGATGAGTCAGTATTCTTGTACTTAAGTCGGCATTGTGCATTTTCTATTTAATTCCGATGCAATTTCTGTGTTTCATCGTCAATAAGAAGGGCCAAGGGATACAGTAAACCTGAAGTGAAGCATCGGAATAAAAAACTAGTGTCACAGGAGTGGTTCAAAGCATAGACAGTAGGAAGAGTCAGTCTTCTTGTACTTAAGTCGGTATTGTGCCTTTCCAATTTAATTCCGATGCAATTTCTGTATTTCATCGTCAATAAGAAGGTCAGAGGGATACAGTAAACCTGAAGTGAAGCATCCGAATCTATAACTAGTATCACAGGAATGGTTCAAAGCATAGTCAGTAAGAAGAGTTAGTCTTCTTGTACTTAAGTCATCATTGTGCTTCTTCTATTTAATTCTCATGCAATTTCTGTGTTTCATCGTCAATAAGAAGGTCCAAGTTATACAGTAAACCTAGAGTGAAGCATCGGAATCTATAACTAGTGTCACAGGAATGGTTCAAACCATAGACAGTAAGAAGAGACACACTTCTTTTACTTAAGTCGGCATTGTGCCTATTGTATTTAATTCCGATGCAATATCTGCGTTTCATCGTCAATAAGAAGGTCCAAGGGATACAGTAAACCTGAAGTGAAGCGTCGGAATCTATAACTAGTGTCACAGGAATGGTTCAAAGCATAGACAGTAGAAAGAGTCAGTTTTCTTGTACTTAAGTCGGTATTATGCCTTTTCTATTTAATTCCGATGCAATTTCTGTGATTCATCGTCACTAAGAAGGTCAGAGGTTTACAGTAATCCTGAAGTTAAGCATCGGACTCTAAAAGTAGTGTCACATGAATGGTTCAAATCATAGTCAGTAAGAAGAGTCAGTCTTCTTGCAGTTAAGTCGGCATTGTGCCTTTTGTATTTAATTGCGATGCATATTCTGTGTTTCATTGTCAATAAGAAGGTCCAAGGGATACAGTAAACCTGAGATGAACCATCGGAACCTATTACTAGTGTCACAGGAATGGATCAAAACATAGACAGTAGCTAAAGTCAGTCTACATGTACTAAAGTCGGTATTGTGCATTTGTATTTAATTCCGATGCAATTTCTGTGTTTCATCGTCAATAAGAAAGTCAGAGGGATACAGTAAACCTGAAGCTAAGCATCGGACTCTATAACTAGTGTCACAGGAATGGTTCAAAACATAGACAGTAAGAAGAGTCAGTCTTCTTGTACTTAAGTTGGCGTTGTACCCCTTTGTATTTAATTCCGATGCAATTTCTGTGTTTCATCGTCAATAAGAAGGTCAGAGGGATACAGTAATCCTGAAGTTAAGCATCGGAATCTATGACTAGTGTCACAGGTATGGTTCAAAACATTGTCAGTAAGAAGAGTCAGTCTTCTTGTACTTAAGTCGGTATTGTTCCTTTTGTATTTAATTCCGATGCAATTCATGTGTTTCATCGTCAATAAGAAGGTCCAAGGGATACAGTAAACCTGAAGTGAAGCATCGGAATCTATAACTAGTGTCACAGGAACTGTTCAACACATCGACAGTAAGAAGAGTCAGTCTTCTTGTACTTAAGCCGGTTTTGTGCCTTTTGTATTTAATCCGTTGCTATTTCTGTGTTTCATCATCAATAAGAAGGTCCAAGGGTTACAGTAACCTAGAGTGAAGCATCGGAATCTATAACTAGTGTCACAGGAATGGTTCAAACCATAGACAGTAGAAAGAGTCAGTCTTCTTGTACTTAAGTCGGCGTTGTGCCCTTTGTATTTAATTCCGATGCAATTTCTGTGTTTCATCGTCAATTAGACGGTCAGAGGGATACAGTAAACCTGAAGTGAAGTATCGGAATTTATGCCTAGTGTCACAGGAATGGTTCAAAACATAGTCAGTAAGAAGAGTCTGTCTTCTTGTACTTAAGTCGGTATTGTGCCTTTTGTATTTAATTCCGATGCAATTTCTGTGTTTCCTCGTCAATAAGAAGGTCCAAGGGATACAGTAAACCTGAAGTGAAGCATCGGAATCTAGGACTTGTGTCACATTAATGGTTGAAAACATAGACAGTAGGAAGAGTCAGTCTTCTTGTACTTAAGTCGGCATAGTGCCTAATGTATTTAATTCCGATGCAATTTCTGTGTATCGTCGTCAATAAGAAGGTCCAAGGGATACAGTGAACCCGGAGTGAAGCATCGGAATCCATAACTAGTGTCCCATGGATGGTTCAAATCATATACAGTAAGAAGAGTCGGTCTTCTTGTACTTTAGTCGGCATTGTGCCTTTTGTATTTTATTCCGATGAAATTTCTATGTTTCATCGTCATTAAGAAGATCAGAGGGTTACAGTAATCCTGAAGTGAAGCGTCGGAATCTAAGACTAGTGTCACAAGAATGGTTCAAACATAGTCAGTAAGAAGAGTCAGTCTTCTTGTACTTAAGTCGGTATTGTGCCTTTTGTATTTAATTCCGATACAATTTCTGTGTTTCATCGTCAATAAGGAGGTACAAGGGATACAGTAAACCAGAAGTGAATCATCGGAATCTATAACTAGTATCACAAGAATGGTTCAAATCATAGTCAGTAAGAAGAGTCAGTCTTCTTGTACTTAAGTCATCATTGTGCCTTTTCTATTTAATTCTGATGCAATTTCTGTGTTTCATCGTCAATAAGAAGGTCCAAGGTATACAGTAAACCTGGAGTGAAGAATCGGAATCTATAACTAGTGTCACTGGAATGATTCAAACCATAGACAGTAATAAGAGTCAGACTTCTTTTACTTAAGTCGGCATTGTGCCTTTTGTATTTAATTCCGATGCTATTTCTGTGTTTCATCGACAATAAGAAGGTCCAAGGGATACAGTAAACCTGGAGTGAAGCATCGGAGTCTATAACTAGTGTCACAGGAATGGTTCAAAACATAGCCAGTAAGAAGAGTCGGTCTTCTTGTACTTAATTCCGCATTGTGAATTTTGTATTTAATTCTGATGCAATTTCTATGTTTCATCGTCAATAAGAAGGTCAGAGGGATGCAGTAAACCTGAAGTGCAGCATCGGAATCTATAACTAGTGTCACAGGGACGGTTCAAAACATAGACAGTAAGATGAGCCAGTATTCATGTACTTAAGTCGGCATTGTGCTTTTTCTATTTAATTCCGATGCAATTTCTGTGTTTCATCGTCAATTAGAAGGGCCAAGGGATACAGTAAACCTGAAGTGAAGCATCGGAATAAAAAACTAGTGTCACAGGAATGGTTCAAAAAATAGACAGTAGGAAGAGTCAGTCTTCTTGTACTTAAGTCGGTATTGTGCCTTTCCAATTTAATTCCGATGCAATTTCTGTGTTTCATCGTCTATAGGAAGGTCAGAGGGATACAGTAAACCTGAAGTGAAGCATCGGAATCTATAACTAGTGTCACAGGAATGGGTCAAAACATAGAGAGATTGAAGATTCAGTCTTCTTGTACTTAAGTCGGCATTGTGCCTTTTCTATTTGATTCCGATGCAATTTCTGTGTTTCATCGTCAATAAGAAGGTCAGAGGGATACAGTAAACCTGAAGTGAAGCATCGGAATCTATAACTAGTGTCACACAAATGGCTCAAATAATAGACAGTTGGAAGAGTCAGTCTTCTTGTACTTAAGTCGGCATTGTGCCTTTTGTATTTAATTCCGATGCAATTTCTGTGTTTCATCGTCAATAAGAAGGTCCAAGGGATACAGTAAACCAGAAATGAACCATCGGAATCTATAACTAGTGTCACAGGAATGGTTCAAAACATAGTCAGTAAGAAGAGTCAGTCTTCTTGTACTTACGTCGGCATTGAGCCTTTTGTATGTAATTCCGATGCAATTTGTATGTTGCATCGTCAATAAGAAGGTAAAAGGGATACAGTAAACCTGAAGTGAAGCATCGGAGTCTATAACTAGTGTCACAGGAATGGTTCAAAGCATAGACAGTAGGAAGAGTCAGTCTTCTTGTACTTAAGTCGGTATTGTGCCTTTTCTATTTAATTCCGATGCAATATCTGTGTTTCATCATCTATAAGAAGGTCAGAGGGATACAGTAAACCTGATGTGAAGCATCGGAATCCATAACTAGTGTCACAGGAATGGTTCAAAGCATAGAGATTTGGAAGATTCAGTCTTCTTGTACTTAAGTCGTCATTGTGCCTTTTGTATTTCATTCCGATGCAATTTCTGTGTTTCATCGTCCATAAGAAAGTCCGAGGGAAGCAATAAACCTCAAGTGAAGCATCTGAATAAAAAACTAGTGTCACAGGAATGGTTGAAAACATAGACAGTACGAAGAATCAGTCTTCTTGTACTTTGTATTGTGCGTTTTCTATTTAATTCCGATGCAATTTCTGTGTTTCATCGTCTATAAGAAGGTCAGAGAGATATAGTAAACCTGGAGTGAAGCATCACAATTTATAACTAGTGTCACAGGGACGGTTCAAAACATAGACAGGAAGATGAGTCAGTATTCTTGTACTTAAGTCGGCATTGTGCATTTTCTATTTAATTCCGATGCAATTTCTGTGTTTCATCGTCAATAAGAAGGGCCAAGGGATACAGTAAACCTGAAGTGAAGCATCGGAATAAAAAACTAGTGTCACAGGAGTGGTTCAAAGCATAGACAGTAGGAAGAGTCAGTCTTCTTGTACTTAAGTCGGTATTGTGCCTTTCCAATTTAATTCCGATGCAATTTCTGTATTTCATCGTCAATAAGAAGGTCAGAGGGATACAGTAAACATGAAGTGAAGCATCGGAATCTATAACTAGTGTCACACGAATGGCTCAAATCATAGACAATTGGAAGAGTCAGTCTTCTTGTACTTAAGTTGGCATTGTGCCTTTTGTATTTAATTCCGATACAATTTCTGTGTTTCATCGTCAATAAGGAGGTACAAGGGATACAGTAAACCAGAAGTGAATCATCGGAATCTATAACTAGTATCACAAGAATGGTTCAAATCATAGTCAGTAAGAAGAGTCAGTCTTCTTGTACTTAAGTCATCATTGTGCCTTTTCTATTTAATTCTGATGCAATTTCTGTGTTTCATCGTCAATAAGAAGGTCCAAGGTATACAGTAAACCTGGAGTGAAGCATCGGAATCTATAACTAGTGTCACAGGAATGGTTCAAACCATAGACAGTAAGAGAAGTCAGACTTCTTTTACTTAAGTCGGCATTGTGCCTTTTGTATTTAATTCCGATGCTATTTCTGTGTTTCATCGTCAATAAGAAGGTCCAAGGGATACAGTAAACCTGGAGAGAAGCATCGGAGTCTATAACTAGTGTCACAGGAATGGATCAAAACATACACAGTAAGAAGAGTCAGTCTTCTTGTACTTAATTCGGCATTGTGCCTTTTGTATTTAATTCTGATCCAATTTCTGTGTTTCATCGTCAATAAGAAGGTCAGAGGGATACAGTACACCTGAAGTGAAGCATCGGAATCTTTAACTAGTATAACAGGAATGGTGCAAAACATAGTCAGTAAGAAGAGTCAGTCTTCTTGTACTTAAGTCGGCATTGTGCTTTTTGTATTTAATTCCGATGCAATTTCTGTGTTTCATCGTCAATAAGAAGGTCAGAGGGATACAGTAAACCTGGAGTGAAGCATCGGAATCAATAACTAGTGTCACAGGGACGGTTCAAAGCATAGGCAGTAAGATGAGTCAGTATTCTTGTACTTAAGTCGGTATTGTGCATTTTCTATTTAATTCCGATGCAATTTCTGTGTTTCATCGTCAATAAGAAGGGCCAAGGGATAGAGTAAACCTGAAGTGAAACACCGTAATAAAAAACTAGTGTCACAGGAATGGTTCAAAACATAGACAGTATTAAGAGTCAGTCTTCTTGTACTTAAGTCGGTATTGTGCCTTTCCAATTTAATTCCGATGCAATTTCAGTGTTTCATCGTCAATAAGAAGGTCAGAGGGATACAGTAAACCTGAAGTGAAGCATCGGAATCTATAACTAGTGTCACAGGAATGGATCAAAACATAGAGACTTGGAAGATTCAGTCTTCTTGTACTTAAGTCGGCATTGTGCATTTCTATTTAATTCCGATGCAATTTCTGTGTTTCATCGTCAATAAGAAGGTCAGAGGGATCCAGTAAACCTTAAGTGAAGCATCGGAATCTATAACTAGTGTCACACGAATGGCTTAAATCATAGACAGTTGGAAGAGTCAGTCTTCTTGTACTTAAGTCGGCATTGTGCCTTTTGTATTTAATTCCAATGCAATTTCTGTGTTTCATCGTCAATAAGGAGGTCCAAGGAATACAGTAAACCTGAAATGAACCATCGGAATCTATAACTAGTGTCACAGGAATGGTTCAAACATAGTCAGTAAGAAGAGTCAGTCTTCTTGTACTTACGTCGGCATTGTGCTTTTTGTATTTAATTCCGATGCAATTTCTGTGTTTCATCGTCAATAAGAAGGTCAGAGGGATACAGTAAACCTGGAGTGAAGCATCGGAATCTATAACTAGTGTCACAGGAATGGTTCAAAACATAGAGAATTGGAAGATTCAGTCTTCTTGTACTTAAGTCGGCATTGTGCATTTTGTATTTCATTCCGATGCAATTTCTGTGTTTCATCGTCCATAAGAAGGTCCGAGGGAAACAGTAAACCTCAAGTGAAGCATCTAAATAAAAAACTTGTGTCACAGGAATTGTTGAAATCATAGACAGTAGGAAGTGTCAGTCTTCTTGTACTTAAGTCGGTATTGTGCGTTTTCTATTTAATTCCGATGCAATTTCTGTGTTTGATCGTCAATTAGAAGGTCAGAGGGATACAGTAAACCTGAAGTGAAGAATCGGAAACTATAACTAGTGTCACAGGAATGGTTCAAAACATAGACAGTAAGAAGAGCCATACTTCTTTTACTTAAGTCGGCATTGTGCCTATGGTATTTAATTCCGATGCAATTTCTGTGTTTCATCGTCAATAAAAAAGTCCAAGGGATACAGTAAACCTGAAGTGAAGCATCGGAATCTATAACTAGTGTCACAGGAATGGTTCAAAACATAGTCAGTAAGAAGAGTCAGTCCTCTAGTACTTAAGTCGGCATTGTGCCTTTTCTATTTAACTCCGATGCAATTTCTGTGTTTCATCGTCAATAAGAAGGTCAGAGGGATACAGTAAACCTGATGTAAAGCATCGGATTCTATAACTAGTGTCACAGGAATGGTTCAAAGCATAGACAGTAGGAAGAGTCAGTCTTCTAGTCTTAAGTCGGCATTGTGCCTTTTCTATTTAACTCCGATGCAATTTCTGTTTTTCATCGTCAATAAGAAGGTCAGAGGGATACAGTAATTATGATGTGAATCATCGGATTCTATAACTAGTGTCACAGGAATGGTTCAAAACATAGTCAGTAAGAAGAGTCAGTCTTCTTGTACTGAAGTCGGCATTTTGCCTTTTGTATTTAATTCCGATGCAAAATCTGTGTTTCATCGTCAATAAGAAGGTCCAAGGGATACAGTTGACCTGAATTGAAGCATCGGAATCTATAACTAGTGTCACAGGAATGGTTCAAAACATAGACAGTAAGAAGAGTCAGTCTTCTTGTACTTAAGTCGGCATTGTGCCCTTTGTATTTAATTCCGATGCAATTTCTGTGTTTCATCGTCAATAAGAAGGGCCAAGGGATACAGTAAACCTGAAGTGAAGCATCGGAATAAAAAACTAGTGTCACAGGAATGGTTCAAAAAATAGACAGTAGGAAGAGTCAGTCTTCTTGTACTTAAGTCGGTATTGTGCCTTTCCAATTTAATTCCGATGCAATTTCTGTGTTTCATCGTCTATAGGAAGGTCAGAGGGATACAGTAAACCTGAAGTGAAGCATCGGAATCTATAACTAGTGTCACAGGAATGGGTCAAAACATAGAGAGATTGAAAATTCAGTCTTCTTGTACTTAAGTCGGCATTGTGCCTTTTCTATTTGATTCCGATGCAATTTCTGTGTTTCATCGTCAATAAGAAGGTCAGAGGGATACAGTAAACCTGAAGTGAAGCATCGGAATCTATAACTAGTGTCACACAAATGGCTCAAATAATAGACAGTTGGAAGAGTCAGTCTTCTTGTACTTAAGTCGGCATTGTGCCTTTTGTATTTAATTCCGATGCAATTTCTGTGCTTCATCGTCAATAAGAAGGTCCAAGGGATACAGTAAACCAGAAATGAACCATCGGAATCTATAACTAGTGTCACAGGAATGGTTCAAAACATAGTCAGTAAGAAGAGTCAGTCTTCTTGTACTTACGTCGGCATTGAGCCTTTTGTATGTAATTCCGATGCAATTTGTATGTTGCATCGTCAATAAGAAGGTAAAAGGGATACAGTAAACCTGAAGTGAAGCATCGGAGTCTATAACTAGTGTCACAGGAATGGTTCAAAGCATAGACAGTAGGAAGAGTCAGTCTTCTTGTACTTAAGTCGGTATTGTGCCTTTTCTATTTAATTCCGATGCAATATCTGTGTTTCATCGTCTATAAGAAGGTCAGAGGGATACAGTAAACCTGATGTGAAGCATCGGAATCCATAACTAGTGTCACAGGAATGGTTCAAAAGCATAGAGATTTGGAAGATTCAGTCTTCTTGTACTTAAGTCGTCATTGTGCCTTTTGTATTTCATTCCGATGCAATTTCTGTGTTTCATCGTCCATAAGAAGGTCCGAGGGAAGCAATAAACCTCAAGTGAAGTATCTGAATAAAAAACTAGTGTCACAGGAATGGTTGAAAACATAGACAGTACGAAGAATCAGTCTTCTTGTACTTAAGTCTGTATTGAGCGTTTTCTATTTAATTCCGATGCAATTTCTGTGTTTCATCGTCTATAAGAAGGTCAGAGGGATACAGTAAACCTGAAGTGAAGCATCGGAATCTATAACTAGTGTCACAGGAATGGTTCAAATCATAGAGAGTTGGAAGATTCAGTCTTCTTGTACTTATGTCGGCATTGTGCCTTTTCTTTTTAATTCCGATGCAATTTCTGTGTTTCATCGTCAATAAGAAGGTCCAAGGGATACAGTAAACCTGAAGTGAAGTATCGGAATCTATGATTAGTGTCACAGGAATGGTTCAAAGCATAGGCAGTAGGAAGAGTCAGTCTTCTTGTACTTAACTGGCATAGTGCATATTGTATTTAATTCCGATGCAATTACTGTGTTTCATTGTCAATAAGAAGGGCCAAGGGATACAGTAAACCTGAAGTGAAGCATCGGAATCTATAACTAGTGTAACAGGAATGGTTCAAAACATAGTCAGTAAGAAGAGTCAGTCTTCTTGTACTTAAGTCGGCATTGTGCTTTTTGTATTTAATTACGATGCAATTTCTGTGTTTCATCGTCAATAAGAAGGTCAGAGAGATATAGTAAACCTGGAGTGAAGCATCACAATTTATAACTAGTGTCACAGGGACGGTTCAAAACATAGACAGGAAGATGAGTCAGTATTCTTGTACTTAAGTCGGCATTGTGCATTTTCTATTTAATTCCGATGCAATTTCTGTGTTTCATCGTCAATAAGAAGGGCCAAGGGATACAGTAAACCTGAAGTGAAGCATCGGAATAAAAAACTAGTGTCACAGGAGTGGTTCAAAGCATAGACAGTAGGAAGAGTCAGTCTTCTTGTACTTAAGTCGGTATTGTGCCTTTCCAATTTAATTCCGATGCAATTTCTGTATTTCATCGTCAATAAGAAGGTCAGAGGGATACAGTAAACCTGAAGTGAAGCATCCGAATCTATAACTAGTATCACAGAAATGGTTCAAAGCATAGTCAGTAAGAAGAGTTAGTCTTCTTGTACTTAAGTCATCATTGTGCTTCTTCTATTTAATTCTCATGCAATTTCTGTGTTTCATCGTCAATAAGAAGGTCCAAGTTATACAGTAAACCTAGAGTGAAGCATCGGAATCTATAACTAGTGTCACAGGAATGGTTCAAACCATAGACAGTAAGAAGAGACACACTTCTTTTACTTAAGTCGGCATTGTGCCTATTGTATTTAATTCCGATGCAATATCTGCGTTTCATCGTCAATAAGAAGTCCAAGGGATACAGTAAACCTGAAGTGAAGCGTCGGAATCTATAACTAGTGTCACAGGAATGGTTCAAAGCATAGACAGTAGAAAGAGTCAGTTTTCTTGTACTTAAGTCGGTATTGTGCCTTTTCTATTTAATTCCGATGCAATTTCTGTGTTTCATCGTCACTAAGAAGGTCAGAGGTTTACAGTAATCCTGAAGTTAAGCATCGGACTCTAAAAGTAGTGTCACATGAATGGTTCAAATCATAGTCAGTAAGAAGAGTCAGTCTTCTTGCAGTTAAGTCGGCATTGTGCCTTTTGTATTTAATTGCGATGCATATTCTGTGTTTCATTGTCAATAAGAAGGTCCAAGGGATACAGTAAACCTGAGATGAACCATCGGAATCTATTACTAGTGTCACAGGAATGGATCAAAACATAGACAGTAGCTAAAGTCAGTCTACATGTACTAAAGTCGGTATTGTGCATTTGTATTTAATTCCGATGCAATTTCTGTGTTTCATCGTCAATAAGAAAGTCAGAGGGATACAGTAAACCTGAAGCTAAGCATCGGACTCTATAACTAGTGTCACAGGAATGGTTCAAAACATAGACAGTAAGAAGAGTCAGTCTTCTTGTACTTAAGTCGGCGTTGTACCCCTTTGTATTTAATTCCGATGCAATTTCTGTGTTTCATCGTCAATAAGAAGGTCAGAGGGATACAGTAATCCTGAAGTTAAGCATCGGAATCTATGACTAGTGTCACAGGTATGGTTCAAAACATTGTCAGTAAGAAGAGTCAGTCTTCTTGTACTTAAGTCGGTATTGTTCCTTTTGTATTTAATTCCGATGCAATTCATGTGTTTCATCGTCAATAAGAAGGTCCAAGGGATACAGTAAACCTGAAGTGAAGCATCGGAATCTATAACTAGTGTCACAGGAACTGTTCAACACATCGACAGTAAGAAGAGTCAGTCTTCTTGTACTTAAGCCGGTTTTGTGCCTTTTGTATTTAATCCGTTGCTATTTCTGTGTTTCATCATCAATAAGAAGGTCCAAGGGTTACAGTAACCTAGAGTGAAGCATCGGAATCTATAACTAGTGTCACAGGAATGGTTCAAACCATAGACAGTAGAAAGAGTCAGTCTTCTTGTACTTAAGTCGGCGTTGTGCCCTTTGTATTTAATTCCGATGCAATTTCTGTGTTTCATCGTCAATTAGACGGTCAGAGGGATACAGTAAACCTGAAGTGAAGTATCGGAATTTATGCCTAGTGTCACAGGAATGGTTCAAAACATAGTCAGTAAGAAGAGTCTGTCTTCTTGTACTTAAGTCAGTATTGTGCCTTTTGTATTTAATTCCGATGCAATTTCTGTGTTTCCTCGTCAATAAGAAGGTCCAAGGGATACAGTAAACCTGAAGTGAAGCATCGGAATCTAGGACTTGTGTCACATTAATGGTTGAAAACATAGACAGTAGGAAGAGTCGGTCTTCTTGTACTTAAGTCGGCATAGTGCCTAATGTATTTAATTCCGATGCAATTTCTGTGTATCGTCGTCAATAAGAAGGTCCAAGGGATACAGTGAACCCGGAGTGAAGCATCGGAATCCATAACTAGTGTCCCATGGATGGTTCAAAACATATACAGTAAGAAGAGTCGGTCTTCTTGTACTTTAGTCGGCATTGTGCCTTTTGTATTTAATTCCGATGAAATTTCTATGTTTCATCGTCATTAAGAAGATCAGAGGGTTACAGTAATCCTGAAGTGAAGCGTCGGAATCTAAGACTAGTGTCACAAGAATGGTTCAAACATAGTCAGTAAGAAGAGTCAGTCTTCTTGTACTTAAGTCGGTATTGTGCCTTTTGTATTTAATTCCGATACAATTTCTGTGTTTCATCGTCAATAAGGAGGTACAAGGGATACAGTAAACCAGAAGTGAATCATCGGAATCTATAACTAGTATCACAAGAATGGTTCAAATCATAGTCAGTAAGAAGAGTCAGTCTTCTTGTACTTAAGTCATCATTGTGCCTTTTCTATTTAATTCTGATGCAATTTCTGTGTTTCATCGTCAATAAGAAGGTCCAAGGTATACAGTAAACCTGGAGTGAAGAATCGGAATCTATAACTAGTGTCACTGGAATGATTCAAACCATAGACAGTAATAAGAGTCAGACTTCTTTTACTTAAGTCGGCATTGTGCCTTTTGTATTTAATTCCGATGCTATTTCTGTGTTTCATCGACAATACGAAGGTCCAAGGGATACAGTAAACCTGGAGTGAAGCATCGGAGTCTATAACTAGTGTCACAGGAATGGTTCAAAACATAGACAGTATGAAGAGTCGGTCTTCTTGTACTTAATTCCGCATTGTGAATTTTGTATTTAATTCTGATGCAATTTCTATGTTTCATCGTCAATAAGAAGGTCAGAGGGATGCAGTAAACCTGAAGTGCAGCATCGGAATCTATAACTAGTGTCACAGGGACGGTTCAAAACATAGACAGTAAGATGAGCCAGTATTCATGTACTTAAGTCGGCATTGTGCTTTTTCTATTTAATTCCGATGCAATTTCTGTGTTTCATCGTCAATAAGAAGGGCCAAGGGATACAGTAAACCTGAAGTGAAGCATCGGAATAAAAAACTAGTGTCACAGGAATGGTTCAAAAAATAGACAGTAGGAAGAGTCAGTCTTCTTGTACTTAAGTCGGTATTGTGCCTTTCCAATTTAATTCCGATGCAATTTCTGTGTTTCATCGTCTATAGGAAGGTCAGAGGGATACAGTAAACCTGAAGTGAAGCATCGGAATCTATAACTAGTGTCACAGGAATGGGTCAAAACATAGAGAGATTGAAGATTCAGTCTTCTTGTACTTAAGTCGGCATTTTGCCTTTTCTATTTGATTCCGATGCAATTTCTGTGTTTCATCGTCAATAAGAAGGTCAGAGGGATACAGTAAACCTGAAGTGAAGCATCGGAATCTATAACTAGTGTCACACAAATGGCTCAAATAATAGACAGTTGGAAGAGTCAGTCTTCTTGTACTTAAGTCGGCATTGTGCCTTTTGTATTTAATTCCGATGCAATTTCTGTGTTTCATCGTCAATAAGAAGGTCCAAGGGATACAGTAAACCAGAAATGAACCATCGGAATCTATAACTAGTGTCACAGGAATGGTTCAAAACATAGTCAGTAAGAAGAGTCAGTCTTCTTGTACTTACGTCGGCATTGAGCCTTTTGTATGTAATTCCGATGCAATTTGTATGTTGCATCGTCAATAAGAAGGTAAAAGGGATACAGTAAACCTGAAGTGAAGCATCGGAGTCTATAACTAGTGTCACAGGAATGGTTCAAAGCATAGACAGTAGGAAGAGTCAGTCTTCTTGTACTTAAGTCGGTATTGTGCCTTTTCTATTTAATTCCGATGCAATATCTGTGTTTCATCGTCTATAAGAAGGTCAGAGGGATACAGTAAACCTGATAAGAAGCATCGGAATCCATAACTAGTGTCACAGGAATGGTTCAAAGCATAGAGATTTGGAAGATTCAGTCTTCTTGTACTTAAGTCGTCATTGTGCCTTTTGTATTTCATTCCGATGCAATTTCTGTGTTTCATCGTCCATAAGAAAGTCCGAGGGAAGCAATAAACCTCAAGTGAAGCATCTGAATAAAAAACTAGTGTCACAGGAATGGTTGAAAACATAGACAGTACGAAGAATCAGTCTTCTTGTACTTTGTATTGTGCGTTTTCTATTTAATTCCGATGCAATTTCTGTGTTTCATCGTCTATAAGAAGGTCAGAGAGATATAGTAAACCTGGAGTGAAGCATCACAATTTATAACTAGTGTCACAGGGACGGTTCAAAACATAGACAGGAAGATGAGTCAGTATTCTTGTACTTAAGTCGGCATTGTGCATTTTCTATTTAATTCCGATGCAATTTCTGTGTTTCATCGTCAATAAGAAGGGCCAAGGGATACAGTAAACCTGAAGTGAAGCATCGGAATAAAAAACTAGTGTCACAGGAGTGGTTCAAAGCATAGACAGTAGGAAGAGTCAGTCTTCTTGTACTTAAGTCGGTATTGTGCCTTTCCAATTTAATTCCGATGCAATTTATGTATTTCATCGTCAATAAGAAGGTCAGAGGGATACAGTAAACCTGAAGTGAAGCATCGGAATCTATAACTAGTGTCACAGGAATGGTTCAAAACATAGAGAGTTGGATGATTCAGTCTTCTTGTACTTAAGTCGGCATTGTGTCTTTTCTATTTAATTCCGATGCAATTTCTATGTTTCATCGTCAATAAGAAGGTCAGAGGGATACAGTAAACCTGAAGTTAAGCATCGGAATCTATAACTAGTGTCACACGAATGGCTCAAATCATAGACAATTGGAAGAGTCAGTCTTCTTGTACTTAAGTTGGCATTGTGCCTTTTGTATTTAATTCCGATGCAATTTCTGTGTTTCATCGTCAATAAGAAGGTCCAAGGGATACAGTAAACCTGAAATGAACCATCGGAATCTATAACTAGTGTCACAGGAATGCTTCATAACATAGTCAGTAAGAAGAGTCAGTCTTCTTGTACTTACGTCGGCATTGTGCCTTTTGTATTTAATTCCGATGCAATTTGTGTGTTTCATCGTCAATAAGAAGGTCCGAGGGATACAGTAAACCTGAAGTGAAGCATCGAAATCTATAACTAGTGTCACAGGAATGGTTCAAAGCATAGACAGTAGGAAGAGTCAGTCTTCTTGTACTTCAGTCGGTATTGTGCCTTTTCTATTTAATTCCCATACAATTTCTGTGTTTCATCGTCTATAAGAAGGTCAGAGGGATACAGTAAACCTGAAGTGAAGCATCGGAATCTATAACTAGTGTCACAGGAATGGTTCAAAACATAGAGGGTTGGAAGATTCTGTCTTCTTGTACTTAAGTCGTCATTGTGGCTTTTGTATTTCATTCCAATGCAATTTCTGTGTTTCATCGACCATAAGAAGGTCCGAGGGAAACAGTAAACCTCAAGTGAGGCATCTAAATAAAAAACTAGTGTCACAGGAATGTTTGAAAACGAAGACAGTAGGAAGAGTCAGTCTTCTTGTACTTAAGTCGGTATTGTTCGTTTTCTATTTTATTCCGATGCAATTTCTGTGTTTCATCGTCAATAAGTAGGTCAGAGGGATACAGTAAACCTGAAGTGAAGCATCGGAATCTATGCCTAGTGTCACAGGAATGGTTCAAAACATAGACAGTAGGAAGAGTCAGTCTTCTTGTACTTAAGTCGGCATAGGGCCTATTGTATTTAATTCCGATGCAATTTCTGTGTTTCATCGTCAATAAGAAGGTCCAGAGGATACAGTAAACCTGGAGTGAAGCATCGGAATCCATAGCTTGTGTCCCAGGGATGGCTCAAAACATAGACAGTAAGATGAGACAGTCTTCTTGTACTTAAGTCGGCATTGTGCCTTTTGTATTTAATTCCGATGCAATTTCTGTGTTTTATCGTCAATAAGAAGGTACAAGGGATACAGTAAACCTGAAGTGAATCATCGGAATCTATAACTAGTATCACAGGAATGGTTCAAAGCATAGTCAGTAGGAAGAGTCGGCCTTCTTCTACTTAAGTCATCATTGTGCCTTTTCTATTTAATTTTGATGCAATTTCTGTGTTTCATCGTCAATAAGAGGGTCCAAGGTATATAGTAAACCTGGAGTGAAGCATCGGAATCTATAACTAGTGTCACAGGAATGGTTCAAACCATAGACAGTAAGAGAAGTCAGACTTCTTTTACTTAAGTCGGCATTGTGCCTTTTGTATTTAATTCCGATGCTCTTTCTGTGTTTCATCGTCAATAAGAAGGTCCAAGGGATACAGTAAACCTGGAGAGAAGCATCGGAGTCTATAACTGGTGTCACAGGAATGGATCAAAACATACACAGTAAGAAGAGTCAGTCTTCTTGTACTTAATTCGGCATTGTGCCTTTTGTATTTAATTCTGATCCAATTTCTGTGTTTCATCGTCAATAAGAAGGTCAGAGGGATACAGTACACCTGAAGTGAAGCATCGGAATCTTTAACTAGTATAACAGGAATGGTGCAAAACATAGTCAGTAAGAAGAGTCAGTCTTCTTGTACTTAAGTCGGCATTGTGCTTTTTGTATTTAATTCCGATGCAATTTCTGTGTTTCATCGTCAATAAGAAGGTCAGAGGGATACAGTAAACCTGGAGTGAAGCATCGGAATCAATAACTAGTGTCACAGGGACGGTTCAAAGCATAGGCAGTAAGATGAGTCAGTATTCTTGTACTTAAGTCGGTATTGTGCATTTTCTATTTAATTCCGATGCAATTTCTGTGTTTCATCGTCAATAAGAAGGGCCAAGGGATACAGTAAACCTGAAGTGAAACACCGTAATAAAAAACTAGTGTCACAGGAATGGTTCAAAACATAGACAGTATTAAGAGTCAGTCTTCTTGTACTTAAGTCGGTATTGTGCCTTTCCAATTTAATTCCGATGCAATTTCAGTGTTTCATCGTCAATAAGAAGGTCAGAGGGATACAGTAAACCTGAAGTGAAGCATCGGAATCTATAACTAGTGTCACAGGAATGGTTCAAAACATAGAGACTTGGAAGATTCAGTCTTCTTGTACTTAAGTCGGCATTGTGCATTTCTATTTAATTCCGATGCAATTTCTGTGTTTCATCGTCAATAAGAAGGTCAGAGGGATCCAGTAAACCTTAAGTGAAGCATCGGAATCTATAACTAGTGTCACACGAATGGCTTAAATCATAGACAGTTGGAAGAGTCAGTCTTCTTGTACTTAAGTCGGCATTGTGCCTTTTGTATTTAATTCCGATGCAATTTCTGTGTTTCATCGTCAATAAGGACGTCCAAGGAATACAGTAAACCTGAAATGAACCATCGGAATCTATAACTAGTGTCACAGGAATGGTTCAAACATAGTCAGTAAGAAGAGTCAGTCTTCTTGTACTTACGTCGGCATTGTGCTTTTTGTATTTAATTCCGATGCAATTTCTGTGTTTCATCGTCAATAAGAAGGTCAGAGGGATACAGTAAACCTGGAGTGAAGCATCGGAATCTATAACTAGTGTCACAGGAATGGTTCAAAACATAGAGAATTGGAAGATTCAGTCTTCTTGTACTTAAGTCGGCATTGTGCATTTTGTATTTCATTCCGATGCAATTTCTGTGTTTCATCGTCCATAAGAAGGTCCGAGGGAAACAGTAAACCTCAAGTGAAGCATCTAAATAAAAAACTTGTGTTACAGGAATTGTTGAAATCATAGACAGTAGGAAGTGTCAGTCTTCTTGTACTTAAGTCGGTATTGTGCGTTTTCTATTTAATTCCGATGCAATTTCTGTGTTTGATCGTCAATTAGAAGGTCAGAGGGATACAGTAAACCTGAAGTGAAGAATCGGAAACTATAACTAGTGTCACAGGAATGGTTCAAAACATAGACAGTAAGAAGAGCCATACTTCTTTTACTTAAGTCGGCATTGTGCCTATGGTATTTAATTCCGATGCAATTTCTGTGTTTCATTGTCAATAAAAAAGTCCAAGGGATACAGTAAACCTGAAGTGAAGCATCGGAATCTATAACTAGTGTCACAGGAATGGTTCAAAACATAGTCAGTAAGAAGAGTCAGTCCTCTAGTACTTAAGTCGGCATTGTGCCTTTTCTATTTAACTCCGATGCAATTTCTGTGTTTCATCGTCAATAAGAAGGTCAGAGGGATACAGTAAACCTGATGTAAAGCATCGGATTCTATAACTAGTGTCACAGGAATGGTTCAAAGCATAGACAGTAGGAAGAGTCAGTCTTCTAGTCTTAAGTCGGCATTGTGCCTTTTCTATTTAACTCCGATGCAATTTCTGTTTTTCATCGTCAATAAGAAGGTCAGAGGGATACAGTAATTATGATGTGAATCATCGGATTCTATAACTAGTGTCACAGGAATGGTTCAAAACATAGTCAGTAAGAAGAGTCAGTCTTCTTGTACTGAAGTCGGCATTTTGCCTTTTGTAATTAATTCCGATGCAAAATCTGTGTTTCATCGTCAATAAGAAGGTCCAAGGGATACAGTTGACCTGAATTGAAGCATCGGAATCTATAACTAGTGTCACAGGAATAGTTCAAAACATAGACAGTAAGAAGAGTCAGTCTTCTTGTACTTAAGTCGGCATTGTGCCCTTTGTATTTAATTCCGATGCAATTTCTATGTTTTATCGTCAATAAGAAGGTCAGAGGGATACAGTAAACCTGAAGTGAAGCATCGGAATCTATAACTAGAGTCACAGGAATGGTTCAAAGCGTAGACAGTAACAATAGTCAGTCTTCTTGTACTTAAGTCGGCATTGTGACTTTTGTATTTAATTGCGATGCAATTTCTGTGTTCCTTCGTCAATATGAAGGTACAAGGGATACAGTAAAACTGGAGTGAAGCATCGGAGTCTATAACTAGTGTCATGGGAAACGTTAGAACATAGACAATAAGAAGAGTCAGTCTTCTTGTACTTAATTCGGCATTGTGGCTTTTGTATTTACTTCCGATGCAATTTCTGTGTTTCATCGTCAATAAGAAGGTCAGAGGGATACAGTAAACCTGAAGTTAAGCATCGGAATCAATAACTAGTGTCACAGGAATGGTTCAAAACATGGTCAGTAAGAAGAGTCAGTCTTCTTGTACTTAAGTCGTCATTGCGCCTTTTGTATTTAATTCCGATGCAATTTCTGTGTTTCATCGTCAATAAGAATGTCCAAGGGATACAGTAATCCTGAAGTTAAGCATCGGAATCTATGACTAGTGACACAGGTATGGTTCAAAACATAGTCAGTAAGAAGAGTCAGTCTTCTTGTACTTAAGTCGGTATTGTGCCTTTTGTATTTAATTCCGATGCAATTTATGTGTTTCATCGTCAATAAGAAGGTCCAAGGGATACAGTAAACCTGAAGTGAAGCATCGGAATCTATAACTAGTGTCACAGGAATGGTTCAAAACATAGACAGTGGGAAGAGTCAGTCTTCATGTACTTAAGTCGGCATTGTGCCTATTGTATTTAATTCCGATGCAATTTCTGTGTTTCATCGTCAATAAGAAGGTCCAATGGACACAGTAAACCTGAAGTGAAGCATCGGAATCTATAACTAGTGTCACAGAGACGGTTCAAAACATGGACAGTAAGATGAGTCAGTATTCCTGTACTTAAGTCGGCATTGTGCCTTTTCTATTTAATTCCGATACAATTTCTGTGTTTCATCGTCAATAAGAAGGTCCAAGGGATACAGTAAACCTGAAATGAAGCATCGGAAACTATAACTAGTGTCACAGGAATAGTTCAAAACACACACAGTAGGAACAGTCAGTCTTCTTGTACTTAAGTCGGAATTGTGCCCATTGTATTCAATTCCGATGCAATTTCTGTGTTTCATCGTCAATAAGAAGGTCATAGGGATACAGTAAATCTGGGGTGAAGTTTTCTGAATCTATAAATAGTGTCACAGGGATGGTTCAAAACATAGACAGTAAGAAGAGTCAGTCCTCTTGTACTTAATTCGGCATTGTGACTTTTGTATTTAATTGCGATGCAATTTCTGTGTTTCATCGTCAATATGAACGTCAGAGGGATACAGTAAACCTGATGTAAAGCATCGGAATCTATAACTTGAGACACAGGAATGGTTCAAAAAATATAGTCAGTAAGAAAAGTCAGTCTTCTTGTACTTAACCCGATATTGTGCCTTTTGTATTTAATTCCGATGCACTTTCTGTGTTTCATCATCAATAAGATGGCCCAAGGGATACAGTAACCTGGAGTGAAGCATCGGAATCTATAACTAGTGTCACAGGGCCGGTTCAAATCATACAAAGTAAAATGAGTCAGTATTCTTGTACTTTAGTCGGCATTCTGCATTTTGTATTTAATTCCGATTCAATTTCTGTGTTTCATCGTCACTAAGAAGGTCGGTGGGATGCAGTAATCCTGAAGTTAAGCATCGGAATCTATAACTAGTGTCACAGGAATGGTTCAAACATAGTCAGTAAGAAGAGTCAGTCTTCTTGTAGTTATGTCGGCATTGTGCCTTTTCTATTTAATTCCGATGCAAATTCTGTGTTTCATCGTCAATAAGAAGGTCAGAGGGATACAGTAAATCTGAAGTGAAGCATCGGAATCTATAACTAGTGTCACACGAATGGCTCAAAACATAGACAGTTGGATGAGTCCGTCTTCTTGTACTTAAGCCGGCATTGAGCCTTTTGTATTTAATTCCGATGCAATTTCTGTGTTTCATCGTCAATAAGAAGGTCCAAGGGATACAGTAAACCTGAAAAGAACCATCGGAATCTATAACTAGTGTCACAGGAATGGTTCAAAACATAGACAGTAAGAAGAGTCAGTCGTCTTGTACTTAATTCGACATTGTGCCTTTTGTATTTAATTCCGATGCAATTTGTGTGTTTCATCGTCAATAAGATGGTCCAAGGGATACAGTAAACCTGAAGTGAAGCATCGGAATCTATAACTAGTGTCACAGGAATGGTTCAAAGCATAGACAGTAGGAGGAGTCAGTCTTCTTGTACTTAAGTCGGTATTGTGCTTTTTCAATTTAATTCTGATGCAATTTCTGTGTTTCATCGTCTATAAGAAGGTCAGAGGGATACAGTAAACCTGAAGTGAAGCATCGGAATCTACAACTAGTGTCACAGGAATGGTTCAAAACATAGAGAGTTGGAAGATTCAGTCTTCTTGTACTTAAGTCGTCATTGTGCCTTTTGTATTTTATTCCGATGCAATTTCTGTGTTTCATCGTCCATCAGAAGGTCCGAGGGAAACAGTAAACCTCAAGTGAAGCATCTGAATAAAAAACTAGTGTCACAGGAATGGTTGAAAACATGGACATTAGGAAGAGTCAGTCTTCTTGTACTTAAGTCGGTATTGTGCGTTTTCTATTTAATTCCGATGCAATTTCTGTGTTTCATCGTCAATACGACGGCCAGAGGGATACAGTAAACCTGAAGTGAACCATCGGAATCTATGCCTAGTGTCACAGGAATGGTTCAAAACATAGTCAGTAAGAAGAGTCAGTCTTCTTGTACTTAAGTCGGTATTGTGCCTTTTGTATTTAATACCGATGCAATTTCTGTGTTTCATCGTCATTAAGAAGATCAGAGGGTTACAGTAATCCTGAAGTGAAGCATCGGAATCTAAGACTAGTATCACAGGAATGGTTCAAAACATAGTCAGTAAGACGAGTCAGCCTTCTTGTACTTAAGTCGGTATTGTGCCTTTTATATTTAATTCCGATACAATTGCTGTGTTTCATCGTTAATAGGAAAGTACAAGGGATACAGTAAACCTGAAGTGAATCATCGAAATCTATAACTAGTATCACAGGAATGGTTCAAAACATAGTCAGTAAGAAGAGTCAGTCTTCTTGTACTTAAGTCATCATTGTGCCTTTTCTATTTAATTCCGATGCAATTTCTGTGTTTCATCGTCAATAAGAATTGCCAAGGGATACAGTAAACCTGAAGTGAAGCATCGGAATAAAAAACTAGTGTCACAGGAATGGTTCAAACCATAGACAGTAGGAAGAGTCAGTCTTCTTGTACTTAAGTCGGTATTGTGAATTTCCAATTTAATTCCGATGCAATTTCTGTGTTTCATCTTCAATAAGATGGTCAGAGGGATACAGGAACCTGAAGTGAAGCATCGGAATCTATGACTAGTGTCACAGGAATGGTTCAAAGCATAGAGAGTTGGAAGATTCAGTCTTCTTGTACTTAAGTCGGCATTGTGCCTTTTCTATTTAATTCCGATGCAATTTCTGTGTTTCATCGTCAATAAGAAGGTCGGAGGGATACAGTAAACCTGAAGTGAAGCATCGGAATCCATAACTAGTGTCACACAAATGGCTCAAATCATAGACAGTTGGAGGAGTCAGTCTTCTTGTACTGAAGTCGGAATTGTGATTTTTGTATTTAATTCCGATGCAATTTCTGTGTTTCATAGTCAATAAGAAGGTCCACGGGATACAGTAAACCTGAAATGAACCATCGGACTCTATAACTAGTGTCACAGGAATGGTTGAAAACATAGTAAGTAAGAAGAGTCAGTCTTCTTGTACTTACGTCGGCATTGTGCCTTTTGTATTTAATTCCGATGCAATTTGTGTGTTTCATCGTCAATATGAAGGTCCAAGGGATACAGCAAACCTGAAGTGAAGCATCGGAATCTATAACTAGTGTCACAGGAATGGTTCAAACATAGACAGTAGGAAGAGTCAGTCTTCTTGTACTTAAGTCGGTATTGTGCCTTTTCTATTTAATTCCGATACAATTTCTGTGTTTCATCGTCTATAAGAAGGTCAGAGGGATACAGTAAACCTGAAGTGAAGCATCGGAATCTATAACTAGTGTCACAGGAATGGTTCAAAGCATAGAGAGTTGGAAGATTCAGTCTTCTTGTACTTAAGTCGTCATTGTGCCTTTTGTATTTCATTCCGATGCAATTTCTGTGATTCATCGTCCATAGGAAGGTCCGAGGGAAACAGTAAACCTCAAGTGAAGCATCTGAATAAAAAACTAGTGTCACAGGAATGGTCGAAATCATAGACAGTACGAAGAGTCAGTCTTCTTGTACTTAAGTCGGTATTGTGCGTTTTCTATTTAATTCCGATGCAATTTCTGTGTTTTATCGTCAATAAGAAGGTCATTGGGATACAGTAAACCTGAAGTGAAGCATCGGAATTTATAACTAGTGTCACAGGAATAGTTCAAAGCACAGAGAGTTGGAAGATTCAGTCTTCTTGTACTTATGTCGGCATTGTGCCTTTTCCATTTAATTCCGATGCAATTTCTGTGTTTCATCGTCAATAAGAAGGTCCAAGGGATACAGTATACCTGAAGTGAAGCATCGGAATCTATGATTAGTGTCACAGGAATGGTTCAAAACATAGTCAGCAGGAAGAGTCAGTCTTCTTGTACTTAAAACGGCACAGTGGCTATTGTATTTAATTCCGATGCAATTTCTGTGTTTCATCGTCAATAAGAAGGTCAGAGGGATACAGTAAACCTGAAGTGAAGCATCGGAATCTGTAACTAGTGTAACAGGAATGGTTCAAAACATAGTCAGTAGGAAGAGTCAGTCTTCTTGTACTTAAGTCGGCATTGTGCATTTTCTATTTAATTCCGATGCAATTTCTGTGTTTCATCGTCAATAAGAAGGGCCAAGGGACACAGTAAACCTGAAGTGAAGCATCGGAATAAAAAACTAGTGTCACAGGAATGGTTCAAACATAGACAGTAGGAAGAATCAGTCTTCTTGTACTTAAGTCGGTATTGTGCCTTTCCAATTTAATTCCGATGCAATTTCTGTGTTTCATCGTCAATAAGAAGGTCCAAGGGATACAGTAAACCTGAAATGAACCATCGGAATCTATGCCTAGTGTCACAGGAATGGTTCAAAAAATAGTCAGTAAGAAGAGTCAGTCTTCTTGTACTTAAGTCGGTATTGTGCCTTTTGTACTTAATTCCGATGCAATTTCTGTGTTTCATCGTCAATAAGAAGGTCCAAGGGATACAGTAAACCTGAAGTGATGCATCGGAATATATGACTAGTATCACAGTAATGGTTCAAAGCATAGACTGTATGATGAGTCAGTCTTCTTGTACTTAAGTCGGCATAGTGCCTATTGTATATAATTCCGATGCAATTTCTGTGTTTCATCGTCAATAAGAAGGTCCAAGGGATACAGTAAACCTGGAGTGAAGCATCGGAATCTAAAACTAGTGTCCCAGGGATGGTTCAAAGCATAGACAGTAAGAAGAGTCAGTCTTCTTGTACTTAAGTCGGCATTGTGCCTTTTGTATTTAATTCCGATGCAATTTCTGTGTTTCATCGTCATTAAGAAGATCTAAGGGATACAGTAATCGTGAAGTGAAGCATCGGAATCTATAACTAGTGTCACAGGAATGGTTCAAACCATAGACAGCAAGAAGAGTCAGACTTCTTTTACTTAAGTCGGCATTGTGCCTTTTGTATTTAATTCCGATGCTATTTCTGTGTTTCAAAGTCATTAAGAAGATCAGAGGGATACACTAATCCTGAAGTGAAGCATCGGAATCTATGACTAGTGTCACAGGAATGTTTCAATACATAGTCAGTAAGAAGAGTCAGTCTTCTTGTACTTAAGACGGTATTGTGCCTTTTGTATTTAATTCCGATGCAATTTCTGTGTTTCATCGTAAATAAGAAGGTACAAGGTATACAGTAAACCTGGAGTGAAGCATCGGAATCTATAACTAGTGTCACAGGAATGGTTCATACCATAGACAGTAAGAAGAGTCAGACTTCCTTTACTTAAGTCGGCATTGTGCCTTTTGTATTTAATTCCGATGCAATGTCTGTGTTTCATCGTCAATAAGAAGGTCCAAGGGATACAGCAAACCTGGAGTGAAGCATCGGAATGTATAACTAGTGGCACAGAGACGGTTCAAAACATAGACAGTAAAGATGAGTCAGTATTCCTGTACTTAAGTCGGCATTGTGCATTTTCTATTTAATTCCGATACAATTTCTGTGTTTCATCGTCAATAAGAAGGTCCAAGGTATACAGTAAACCTGGAGTGAAGCTTCGGAATCTGTAACTAGTGTCACAGGAATGGTTCAAACCATAGACAGTAAGAAGAGTCAGACTTCTTTTACTTAAGTTGGCATTGTGCCTTTTGTATCTAATTCCGATGCTATTTCTGTGTTTCATCGTCAATAAGGAGGTCCAAGGGATACAGTAAACCAGGAGTGAAGCATCGGAGTCTGTAACTAGTGTCACAGGAATGGTTCAAAACATAGACAGTAAGAAGAGTCAGTCTTCTTGTACTTAATTTTGCATTGTGCCTTTTGTATTTAATTCTGATGCAATTTCTGTGTTTCATCGTCAATAAGAAGGTCAGAGGGATACAGTAAACCTGAAGTGAAGCATCGGAATAAAAAACTGGTGTCACAGGAATGGTTCAAAACATAGACAGTAGTAAGAGTCAGTCTTCTTGTACTTAAGTCGGTATTGTGCCTTTCCAATTTAATTCCGATTCAGTTTCTGTGTTTCATCAACAATAAGAAGGTCAGAGGGAGACAGTAAACCTGAAGTGAAGCATCGGAATCTATAACTAGTGTCACAGGAATGGTTCAAAGCATAGAGAGTTGGAAGATTCAGTCTTCTTGTACTTATGTCGGCATTGTGCGTTTTCTATTTAATTCCGATGCAATTTCTGTGTTTCATCGTCAATAAGACGGTCAGATGGATAGAGAAAACCAGAAGTGAAGCATCGGAATCTATGCCTAGTGTCACAGGTATGGTTCAAAACATAGTCAGTAGGAAGAGACAGTCTTCTTGTCCTTAAGTCGGTATTGTGCCTTTTGTATTAAATTCCGATGCAATTTCTGTGTTCCATCGTCAATAAGAACCTCCAAGGCATACAGTAAACCTGAAGTGATGCATCGGAATCTATGACTAGTGCCACAGGAATGGTTCAAAGTATAGGGAGTAAGAAGAGGCAGTCTTCTTGTACTTAAGTCGGCATTGTGCCTTTTGTATTTAATTCCGATGCAATTTCTGTGTTTCATCGTCAATAAGAAGGTATAAGGGATACAGTAAACCTGAAGTGAATCATCGGAATCTATAACTAGTATCACAGGATTGGTTCAAATCATAGTCAGTAAGAACAGTCAGTCTTCTTGTACTTAAGTCATCATTGTGCATTTTCTATTTGATTCTGATGCAATTTCTGTGTTTCATCGTCAATAAGAAGGTCCAAGGTATACAGTAAACCTGGAGTGAAGCATCGGAATGTATAACTAGTGTCACAGGAATGGTTCAAACCATAGACAGTAAGAAGAGTCAGACTTCTTTTAATTAAGTCGGCATTGTGCCTTTTGTATTTAATTCCAATGCTATTTCTGTGTTTCATCGTCAATAAAAAGTTCCAAGGCATACAGTAAACCTGTAGTGAAGCATCGGAGTCTGTAACTAGTGACACTGGAATGGTTCAAAACATAACAGTAAGAAGAGTCAGTCTTCTTGTACTTAACCCGGCATTGTGCCTTTTGTATTTAATTCTGATGCAATTTCTGTGTTTCATCGTCAATAAGAAGGTGAGAGGGATACAGTAAACCTGAAGTGAAGCATCGGAATCTATAACTAGTGTAACAGGAATGGTTAAAAACATAGTCAGTAAGAAGAGTCAGTCTTCTTGTACTTAAGTCGGCATTGTGCCTTTTGTAGTTAATTCCGATGCAATTTCTGTGTTTCATCGTCAATAAGATGGCCCAAGGGATACAGTAAACCTGAAATGAACCATCGGAATCTATAACTAGTGTCACAGGATTGGTTCAAAACATAGTCAGTAAGAAGAGTCAGTCTTCTTGTACTTACGTCGGCATTGTGCCTTTTGTATTTAATTCTGATGCAATTTGTGTGTTTAAGCGTCAATAAGAAGGTCCAAGGGATACAGTAAACCTGAAGTGAAGCATCGGAATCTATAACTAGTGTCACAGGAATGGTTCAAAACATAGACAGTAGGAAGAGTCAGTCTTCTTGTACTTAAGTCGGTATTGTGCCTTTTCTATTTAATTCCGATGCTATTTCTGTGTCTCATCGTCTATAACAAGGTCAGTGGGATACAGTAAACCTGAAGTGAAGCATCGGAATCTATAACTAGTGTCACAGGAATTGTTCAAAACATAGAGAGTTGGAAGATTCAGTCTTCTTGTACTTAAGTCGGCATTGTGCCATTTGTATTTCATTGCGATGCAATTTCTGTGTTTCATCGTCCATAGGAAGGTCCGAGGGATACAGTAAACCTCAAGTGAAGCATCTGAATAAAAAACTTGTGTCACAGGAATGGTTGAAAACATAGGCAGTAGGAAGAGTCAGTCTTCTTGTACTTAAGTCCGTATTGTGCGTTTTCAATTTAATTCCGATGCAATTTCTGTGTTTCATCGTCAATAAGAAGGTCAGAGGGATACAGTAAACATGGAGTGAAGCATCGGAATCTATAACTAGTGTCCCACGGATGGTTCAAAACATAGACAGTAAGAAGAGTCAGTCTTCTTGTACTTAAGTCGGCATTGTGCCTTTTGTATTTAATTCCGATGCAATTTCTGTGTATCATCGTCATTAAGAAGATCAGAGGGATACAGTAATACTGAAGTGAAGCATCGGAATCTATGGCCAGTGTCACAGGAATGGTTTAAAACATAGTCAGAAAGAAGAGTCAGTCTTCTTGTACTTTAGTCGGTATTGTGCCTTTTGTATTTAATTCCGATGCAATTTCTGTGTTTCATCGTAAATGAGAAGGTACAAGGTATACAGTAAACCTGGAGTGAAGCATCGGAATCTATAACTAGTGTCACAGGAATGGTTCATACCATAGACAGTAAGAAGAGTCAGACTTCCTTTACTTAAGTCGGCATTGTGCCTTTTGTATTTAATTCCGATGCAATGTCTGTGTTTCATCGTCAATAAGAAGGTCCAAGGGATACAGCAAACCTGGAGTGAAGCATCGGAATGTATAACTAGTGTCACAGAGACAGTTCAAAACATAGACAGTAAAGATGAGTCGGTATTCCTGTACTTAAGTCGGCATTGTGCATTTTCTATTTAATTCCGATACAATTTCTGTGTTTCATCGTCAATAAGAAGGTCCAAGGTATACAGTAAACCTGGAGTGAAGCTTCGGAATCTGTAACTAGTGTCACAGGAATGGTTCAAACCATAGACAGTAAGAAGAGTCAGACTTCTTTTACTTAAGTTGGCATTGTGCCTTTTGTATCTAATTCCGATGCTATTTCTGTGTTTCATCGTCAATAAGGAGGTCCAAGGGATACAGTAAACCAGGAGTGAAGCATCGGAGTCTGTAACTAGTGTCACAGGAATGGTTCAAAACATAGACAGTAAGAAGAGTCAGTCTTCTTGTACTTAATTTTGCATTGTGCCTTTTGTATTTAATTCTGATGCAATTTCTGTGTTTCATCGTCAATAAGAAGGTCAGAGGGATACAGTAAACCTGAAGTGAAGCATCGGAATAAAAAACTAGTGTCACAGGAATGGTTCAAAACATAGACAGTAGTAAGAGTCAGTCTTCTTGTACTTAAGTCGGTATTGTGCCTTTCCAATTTAATTCCGATTCAGTTTCTGTGTTTCATCAACAATAAGAAGGTCAGAGGGAGACAGTAAACCTGAAGTGAAGCATCGGAATCTATAACTAGTGTCACAGGAATGGTTCAAAGCATAGAGAGTTGGAAGATTCAGTCTTCTTGTACTTATGTCGGCATTGTGCGTTTTCTATTTAATTCCGATGCAATTTCTGTGTTTCATCGTCAATAAGACGGTCAGATGGATACAGAAAACCAGAAGTGAAGCATCGTAATCTATGCCTAGTGTCACAGGTATGGTTCAAAACATAGTCAGTAGGAAGAGACAGTCTTCTTGTCCTTAAGTCGGTATTGTGCCTTTTGTATTAAATTCCGATGCAATTTCTGTGTTCCATCGTCAATAAGAACCTCCAAGGCATACAGTAAACCTGAAGTGATGCATCGGAATCTATGACTAGTGCCACAGGAATGGTTCAAAGTATAGGGAGTAAGAAGAGGCAGTCTTCTTGTACTTAAGTCGGCATTGTGCCTTTTGTATTTCATTCCGATGAAATTTCTGTGTTTCATCGTCATTAAGAAGATCAGAGGGATACAGTAATCCTGAAGTGAAGCATCGGAATCTGTGACTAGTGTCACAGGAATGGTTCAAAACATAGTCAGTAAGAAGAGTCAGTCTTCTTGTACTTAAGTCGGTATTGTGCCTTTTGTATTTAATTCCGATGCAATTTCTGTGTTTCATCGTCAATAAGAAGGTATAAGGGATACAGTAAACCTGAAGTGAATCATCGGAATCTATAACTAGTATCACAGGATTGGTTCAAATCATAGTCAGTAAGAACAGTCAGTCTTCTTGTACTTAAGTCATCATTGTGCATTTTCTATTTGATTCTGATGCAATTTCTGTGTTTCATCGTCAATAAGAAGGTCCAAGGTATACAGTAAACCTGGAGTGAAGCATCGGAATGTATAACTAGTGTCACAGGAATGGTTCAAACCATAGACAGTAAGAAGAGTCAGACTTCTTTTAATTAAGTCGGCATTGTGCCTTTTGTATTTAATTCCAATGCTATTTCTGTGTTTCATCGTCAATAAAAAGGTCCAAGGCATACAGTAAACCTGTAGTGAAGCATCGGAGTCTGTAACTAGTGACACTGGAATGGTTCAAAACATAACAGTAAGAAGAGTCAGTCTTCTTGTACTTAACCCGGCATTGTGCCTTTTGTATTTAATTCTGATGCAATTTCTGTGTTTCATCGTCAATAAGAAGGTGAGAGGGATACAGTAAACCTGAAGTGAAGCATCGGAATCTATAACTAGTGTAACAGGAATGGTTAAAAACATAGTCAGTAAGAAGAGTCAGTCTTCTTGTACTTAAGTCGGCATTGTGCCTTTTGTAGTTAATTCCGATGCAATTTCTGTGTTTCATCGTCAATAAGATGGCCCAAGGGATACAGTAAACCTGAAATGAACCATCGGAATCTATAACTAGTGTC